>NC_133621.1:175187457-175506832 GCF_048593235.1 Sminthopsis crassicaudata
TAAAATGATTGATATATCAATTGATAGAAAAATTATTATAATATTATTTCAAAAGAAAAATTTTCATCTTATTGTTTTCTTTGCCTTATGGTTTTAAAAAAAGTGCTGTGTATTTTGATGCACCTTGGTCCTTCAAGATATTCTTAAATCTCTTCATTGTAGATTGATTAATCTTTAAAAGTTATTGTTGAACTTTATTTCTTCTAGATTTTAAATAACTCACATTCTTTGACATACTTTTATAAATTTTTTAGCTCCTTTACATAGTCTAGCAGTTCTAAAAACTTCTAGTCTTAGATTACTTTATTTGTTTAGGTGCTGTGTACATACCAGAGAATACTCCCAATAGAATATATGATCTCTATATATTTCAAGGTCTTTTTTTTGTGGCTCCCAGCCTTTTGATTCAGGGAAAACAGATTCCTTTTCTACCACCACCACCTCCAAGCCCTACCCCCCTTTTTCACCAAGGAAGTAAACTAAATGAAAGTTCAGCAAGGAACAAGAGATTGATGAGGAATTAAGCACAACATTTTCTGAATTGTGAAAAGAAATTAACTAATTACTATATTTGTTTGTCACAATATTATATCTTTGTTTTATATTTTCAGGCCTTAAGAAAACTGGCCTTAAGAAAACTAGGCTCAGATTGCATTTTACATTGGATGATAATTTTAACAAACTTTAATGTTTTCTAAAAGGAGGGGGTGTTTTATCACTGGCATATAGAATATGTCACCTGATAATTACAGAGATAATTGATAGATCTATATTTATTTTCCACTTGAAGCATGCAAACATAGTAAACTGTATATTAGAGCTTCTTACTTTCTTTTAAAAAATAGACAACTTACTATCTTAATGTTTAGAAGCAAAACAAAGCATCAGTAAAAAATTTAAAAAAACCTAAAAACTAAAAGAGAAAGACAAAATAAACAAAAACCAAAACCAAAAAACTTCCACAAAAGAAAAATCAATGTTAAATTATTCAATTATCCCCAGTTCCATGAAAAAATTTGGATGGAAAGTTAATGGTATAAATTTTGAAGAGATTGCCTGGAGCCAAGTCACATTTGATAGTTTCCATTTAATAATGACTAGGAGTATATGTCTATAAATTCTTATCCAAATATAAATATCATATTACAACTTAAAAAGTGCTAGTGTAATGTTTCTTTTCACTCTTTTAAAAATACTCATTAGTGAGGAGGAGGAAAGATAAAAGTTTAAAGTTAATTCATCAACAGCTTGACAGTAGAACCAATGCTCTTAATTTGTTTGCCTTCATTCTGCAGGCAGTAAAATACTCTTTGTGTTCTCTTTAGTTGTATTGTTCCATCTCAAGAGTTGTAGACCATTGCACAGTAGTAAAAAGAACAACTAAAAATAATGTTAAAATTGACTGGATAATCCACTCAGTGGATACAGAAACAATAGCAGTCTATAGCTTTATTTACTGGTGATCAAGCTTCCTGGGTGTATGGCTGCTCTGGAGTAAAGAAATGAACATAAGATCCAACTGTTGCTTTGAGACTGAACACTGTCCTTAAGATAGGCAAATGTGCTCTGACTTCATCTGAGCTCATGCACATAAAGCCTCTTTGGTGGATATGTTTCTGAAAGGGTATTGCTTCTGGCACTGGTGCCAGCAATGGCTTATACAGCTGTTCAGTGGTTGTGCTAATGGAATGTCATCATTGTAGATATTGCATCATTAAGAACTGGGAGTTAATAACCTATAAATCATAGTGAGCCAGTGTCAAAGAGTAAGAATGATGATGTCACTAAACATTCTTCTTGTTTCCTAGATACTATAAGGTTAACTGACTTCAACTATTTTAAAAATGATTTTAAAAGGTTGCTTTAATTTAATGAGCAAAAAATCAGATTTATTCCAGAATATTCAAAAAGACCTACCCTACTGAGATGATATTTTTATCCACACTAATATAGAAATGGCCTTCCCTGTGAGTAGATATGTCTTAAGACTTCTGGCTCAATAAAACTTCTGTAAGGAGAGGACCTCCACTGATTACTTGTCTTGTGTTGTAGAGATAAAATAGATTAAGTATGCTACTGGAGCTGATAAAAATGATTTTAGCTTCCAAATTGTGGTCAAAATTTACGTGATGACCATTGGAAAATACAGTCTTTCTATGTATTTGTGAATAGTTGTGCATAGACAGAGAATCTCGGGAATTAGGAAGCTGGAAATTCCTATGTGGAAATGCCCTCAGAATTATCTACCAAGGTCTAGATAGCCTGAGGATTTGCTTGGTAAAGGTAGTATATAATCCCAGGTCGTCCTAATCCCAAACTCACCTAGGATCCAGTATAGAAATCTGTCTCCTCTGTCTTGGCTATGATATTTTAAAAAGTGAGACACTAATTCCTATTCATATTCATTTAACTTTTTTAGTGTAATTGCTGGGAAAAGTGTCAAATGTCCTATATTCACAATAAAGAACTACACTATTGATGTGATCTATGATGTGTGGTCTGTCCCCAAATGATGGCAGGGCACCAAAAGTTGGGGTTCAGTCATGTAAAGAATTCATAATGGCCATTCTCTTAGACAAAAGGTAGACTTTTTAAGGGAATAGGTTACAGACAAAATGAAGGGATACAGTAAAACCCAGGAATGGTAGATATGAAATAGGGTTGAGAGAGAGCATATGAAAGACAAGTTCCTCAATGGAACTCACAATTTCCCAGTAGAAAGGGAGTACCCCATGAGGTTGGAACATGTTCTTAGATGGCAGGCTAAAACCTGAAAGGGATTTAGCACCCTAAAAGAGTTAGCTGTAAGGAGGAGAAGTGGGGTTGGGAAGCATAGTGGAAGTAGGGGAAATACCACATGGCATGGGAGAAGGGGAAAGATGCGATGAAACAAAATGCTGTGGCAGGGTGACCCAAAGGAAGGCAATAGCCATGGGATGGGCACAAAAATGTTTTATAGGGAAAATTTAACCTCAGGGACATGACTGGAATTTTTATAGGTAATAGGTCTCAGGATTTTGACATAACTTGGATTTCAGACTGGACCACCTCTCCAAAGAGCAGGATCATGGAGCTAAATTGACCTTTTTCAGAGTCTTCTGCCTGCTTGCCCCAGGGATCAATTCCTCTACTGACCACATCTAACAGTGAAGACCTCATCAGTATATTATGGGTCTATGACTCTGGGTTGCCATATACCAGTGTCTGTCTCTTTCTCTATTTCTGTATCTGTTTCCCTCCTTCTTTCCTCCTCACTCCCTATCTTAGGAGGAGATTTTCATGAATTGCTATGGCCCAAAAAAGCTTGTCACCCCATAAGCGATTATTCTTCTGATGATATTTCTCTTAAAATTTAATTAAATTGACCTAAGATGGAACTATTCTTGAACGCTTTCCCGTTTTGATAGAATATGCCAAAGCTTAAGATTATGGAGAGTTACTTCTGTACCATAGACACTTGTAGATTTGAATGGATTTAATCCAATTAATATATTTTATGAGTTACTGAACCTAATATGTGAAATTCTTACAGAAAAGATAAAGGGAAGAATGGAGGGATCTTGGGAGGGATTTAGAATTTGGGGAAATTTGCTTCCAAACCTTTCAAGTCATGCTAATCAGAGAGCTTTGAGATCCTTGACAATACTTTCTTCACAACCAGATGCTACAAATATTTACTAAGGGGAAGAGAGAGTTTGTACAAATGAGATGTCTTCAGTTTCCATCTCTATTATTCTTTTGGGACCTCCCTTCACTCTTCACTTTTTTTTAGAAACACTACATTAAAGATAAATTGAAATATAATTTTAAATAAGGGATATTTTGAGCATATTAGTTAAGATCCTCTCCTTTATTTCTGAAGTTTTCAATAATGTACACAGAATAATTGGTAGGTTTGAAAATTCTACATTATATTTGGTTGTCATTGTAAAATGATTATTGGCAGGAAATTGACTACATATTCAATGAGAAAGACAATTCTCTTCCTTGCATATCTATAAAATGAGGATTTTAGTATTTATACTCAAATACAAAATGCACACATATGGTCATTCATATTGAATCAGAAATAAGAAAGGGGATATCTAAATTTTGTGGTAGATCATTAAATATTTTAAAAAAGGAATATCTAAATGTATGGGTTGGAGGATGTTTGCTTTTTAGTAAACTATAAACAAGGAGTTAGGATGTCCAAAAAATGTTAGTGAAGATTTAAGCTATTAAAAATGAAAACTGCACAAAGATTTTGGGGACATCCTGTACTTGGTATAACAATTCTGATCACAATACAATTTGTATATTGTCCATGTTGGGGTTGTTTACTAGTAGGAGTGCACTTTGTAAATCTTGGAGTTCTATATGTAAGTGTGCTATTCATTTGATTTGCCACCTGAGCTCCCAAATACTGTATCTGGATCAATTCCTAAGGAACTCTCTCAGTGGGTTCACCTAGGGATTGTCCTCCCTCCTTAACCTCCTCACCCCTACCTCTATTAGCTCAGCTTATTAGTCAGGGATTTCATTTTACCCCATCAAAACTGCCAAGGCAACCTTGTCATTGTAATTTTCACGCCCTTTCATTTTCTTTGTTCTCTGTGTCAGTGAAATCTTATCTCCATAGTCTTCTGTCATAGGGTAATTGCTTGGAACCAAGTTCAATTAGAGCCTCTAGCATAATAAAACATAATGTACAAATGAAAACCTTAGTAGCCACTGCCTTGTGTCATATCCCTGTGGAATCTCTGGATCTGTCCCATCAGTGAAATCCATGTTGGTGGAAGGTTGCCTCCTTCAAAAGTTTGGATATACATGAATTCAAGCATTTATATTTTAGATTAAAGTCTTATAAAAGTAGACTTTCTTATCATATTAAAATGAAACAGAAATGCTGCTACTGTGAGACTTGCTTTTAACAAGGTGCCATAAAAATGGATGGAAGTTTTAACAGCTATGGATCATCCTATTAACATTTGGGAGCATTTTGCAAAGGTGCTACATTTCCATAGACTAAATTTGTTCTAGTAAAGCCATTCTAAATAGTATGTTAGAAAAGTAGGCCAGAGCCTTTGTCTATTTTACTTCTGTTATTGTGTCCTTAGGGCCATGTAAAAATTACCCAGAACAGGGAACTTTTCCAAAGAATTAGATAGGATTAGTACTAACTTTCTAAGTAGATTATTTGAAAAGAAATATATTGATACTATTGAAGATTACCAGCAAATCCACTGCCATCCTCTCTTCTTCTGCTACTCAATGAGCTGTTAAAAGGCACAATTTGTTGTGCTATGTCGCTAACAAGAAATAAATAACATGCAGCAGGTGCTACACAGGAAGGCACTGAGTGTTATTGTACTAACTGTGCCTGACTAATTCTAGCCAAGACAACAATTCCGTATTCAGTTAAGAAGAACAGTTCATTTGGTTGTGGTTTGGAACCTAGTTTTTATTAATATTGGGGTTGGATTGGAAAAAAAAAAAGAGGAACTATGTTCATACAGTATTTTTTGATGCAAAGATTTATATTCAACTTTCAATTATCCATAACACTAGAGACTATCAATGCTGTTAATGATCTCCAATAGCATATACATGCAAATATGTTTCTATTTTGCTTTAAAATATATTTATTTTGAAAATGTCTAATTTCCTCATTATGATTTATTAGATAAGTATTAAATTTATTTTTCATTCACTGAGCACATACTGTTTTTTTAGATTAAACTTAAAAGTAACCTGGGTAACGGGTTAATTATTATTAAATTAAATTATTAACTATTATTAAATATTTACTATTAATAATTTAAAGAGTTTAAAATCCATTTCAATCAAAGAAACATTTGTAAATCCTTCCTTTTTGGGTGTCATGAAGTCAACAAACGTTTTAGGTGTTTAAATATATAAAATACTATTAAGTATTATGGATAAAAAATAATAAGAGGACAAAAAAATCTGAACTCTGAATTTAGATCTATAATGTCAGATTGAAGAAGTTGCATTTTACCCAGACAATAATAAGAAATCACTGAACATATTCAAGCGGGAGAATGATATTTTTAACTGTATTCCTTGGGATGATTATTTTGATAGCAGTATGGAGAACTGGAATGGAAGTGGATTGGGAGGGACTAAAAACAGGCAGACCAATTAATGTGCTATTGTTATAGGTTCTAAACAAGGGAGGATAAAGACTTGATTAGGATAGCATTTTTGTGAATGGAGAAAGGAGATGGGATAGATGCTATGGAGGGAGCATCAACAAGACTTGGAAACTAATTGGTTATGTCAGTTTGAGAAGGAACGAAAAATTAAGAATGACTTTGTGATTGTGAACTTGGATGACTGGAAGAATTGTGTCCTCAATAGAAACAATGCCTTGTGCTGTTTACCATATTATACCAATTATTTGCATAAAGTTACAGATGGCAGGCTTATCACATTTGAAGACAACATAAAACTAGTCAGTAATGTATCAGCTGACAAAATTAAGATAGCAAAAAAGATATTAATGTATTCGATCAGGGTTTTGAATGTAAACAGATGAAATTCAGCGGAAATAAATGTAAAATTGAGGTTGGGTTCAAAAATTAACTTCAGAAGTATAAGATGTCATCATTTTTTTTCTGAAAAAAAAAGATTAAGAATTTAATAAAACAGTAGTGTTATGGGATAGCCAAAAGGAAAAAATAAGTTAATATAATTTTGAGCTACATTAATAGAAGCATAGAATCTAGCAACACTCAGACCACATGTAGGGTATTATTTTCAGTTCTTGCTGCCACCTTTTAAGAAAGACTTTGGTAATCTCAAAAACATCCTGCAGAGGGAAACCAGGATAGTGAAAATCCTTGAGTCAATGTCATATGAGAATTGTTTGAAACAGCTACAACTGTTTAGCCTGCAAAAGAGAAAAGAAAAGGTGGGGAAAGGAAGAACTAGAAGGAAAGGGATGGGTAATGTGAGCTGTGTTCAAGTATTTTAGGGGATGACATGGAAAAGAATCATTCTGATTGGCACCAGGGCACAAAACCATGAGTGTCCTAAGATATCAGACTATTATTATTATCCCCATTTCACAGATGATAAAACTAAGGCAAAACATGGTTAAATGCCTTGCCCAGAGTAACATAGTAAAGTATCTGAAGTTAGTTTGGAACTCAGGTCTTCCTGACTAGACTCAATGTTCTATCTGAGAGTTTAGTCTTGGGAGTTAAGACCTTTCCAAAAACTGAGGTGTTGTTGAATTGGTCCCTGTGCTTTGAGCAAGACTGTAGAGTGGGGGCATGGGTATAGGAGGAAGTATATGAGAGTAAGATGAATGACAGGATTTCCTGAATGGATAATTGCATGCTATGTGAAACAGATACTGATCTATGGTGGACTAGATAGGTAAAGTACAAGTGTTTACACTTAATCATCAATGAAGACCATTTAGCCCCAAAGTAGAGCCCCAGATAGAATAGATTCACTTCTCCAGAAACTGCAGGCAAAAATCTAAAAGTCCAACTTAGTGCAGAGCATGTCAATCTAAATGTAGAGAAGCAGGACAACCAAGATATGTGCGTGTATGTGTGTGTAAATATACAAATGTATATATACATCACATACTTGTGATAATTATCCAACATAATAATTTACTGAGTCTAGAATTGTGAACTTATTTTAAATGTTTCATGCTAAAATTAAAAATTCACATGATATTTCACCTGAATATAATTTAATATAATATAATTATAAAATTGGCTTTATAAAAGCCAGCATTCATAAAACACTTTAAAGTTTACAATACCTTTAACAAATATTATTTCATTTCATCCTCACAAGCAACTTTGGCAAAGTAGATGTCATTATTATCATTTTACAGATGAGGATACAGAAGTTGTCAGTTGTCTAAGATCACACAACTCTTAACTATTTAGAACTCCATTTGAATTCAGGTCTTCCTTATTTTAAATCCAGCACTTAATCCTGTGCAAGCCTTAAATTCCTCTGAAATCATGCTCTTTGAGGGCAGGATTATTTAATTTTTATCTTTCAAATCTCCAGTATCAACTACACCTAAATACTTTTTTGAACTGAAATGAATTGCATTTCATTAGTAACAATGTATAGATAATAAAAAGGGTCCTTTTTCCAGCATAAAGCATAAAGCTTTTTGTAAATAAACAGACCAGGACTTTTTAAACCTTTTAGTATCATAGATCTATTTAGTGCCTGGTAAAACTAATGGATCCCTTCTCAGAATAATGTTTTTCAATAATTGATGGACATGTTAAATTTCAGTTAAAAGTTATTGAAAATATTTTTTTTCTCATCTAAACTTACCCACTTCCTGAAATTCATTCTTGGGCTTCAGCTTAAGGGCATCTGATATAGATAAATCAATATAAGAAAATTGTTATTTGCTAGAAATTATATTACCCATTTTCCTGCTTCACTAAAATTTTGCCTTCTAGAATAAAGCAAATATTTCTACAGGAATTTTGCTCACTTTTAGATAACCAATATAATTGGGTTTTGTTTTTGTTTTTTATTTCATTCAGTATTGGGTTAATGATATCTGACAAAATACTCAAGGGATCTTGTCAGTTTTCTTGTTGATGTTAGAAGCATATAATATGACTATGATCTCTTTTACTTTACACATAACTTTTTAAATGTTAAGACTTAAAGATAAGTTGAATTTAGTAAAAATCATTTGATAGATAATTTGAGCTATTTTTTAAAAGGCAAAAGGAACTTACCACCCCCCTTTTTTGTACTGCAGTCATGTCTTATTATATACTAATATATTGTATACTATAATATATAATACAATTATTATTTATATAGTTATATATTCATATAATTATATTATATATAAATACATAATAATGCAATACAATATAATGTATAATATAATAATATACTTATATAATATACTTCCCACCCTTACCACACTATCCTTTGTAGCAAAAAAATAATCTCATCTCACTGGCTATAATGTCTACTCTATACCTGAAATCAGTTATAACATACCTGAAAAATATTCATGCAAACCTCTCTTTGAAAGTCTCATATGACATGGAGCCACTACCTCCTAAGGCAGCTTATTAAAATTTGGAACAACTACAGTTATGCAGTTTTTCTTGACCTCAAACCTAAATTAGTCTCTATACAAACTTCCTACTTTGCTTATAGTTCTGCCCTTTTAAAGCAAAATTAGCATTTTAAAACATCTATCATATGATACACCTTCAAATACTTGCATACCACTATCATATTATGTATCATAGCGTGAGTATTCTCTGGTACAAACATTCATATTTCCTTCAACTAAAGCTACTATGGGGATGCAAGATTCTTTGTCATTCTTGTTGCTCTTTTCTGAATTCTTTCCAACTTATTAATGTACATTTTAAACTGTGGTGCCAGGTCTGTGATATGCTTACAATAAAGTACACAGGAAATCTCAACTCCTTATTCTTGGAAGCTCTAGAGCTGAAGATGGCCTTAATTTTTGTGGCTGTCACAGCACATACATAGCATGCTTCATATTTGTAGTGTAATAATATAGGCGCAGGTTTGTTTGTTTGTTTTTTTCCAGAAAGAAGCTCTATTATCTAATGATGTTATCCAGATTCTATACTTTTAAATGGGTGGGTTGTCTTTACATTTATTCCCTTTGAATATCATCTGTTTAGATTCAAGCGAATATTCTAACATATCAATGCCATTTTGCAACTGGACTAAGATACAGTGAGTTAACTATTCCTTTCAGTTTTTTTGTTATTTTCATATTTGATGACCATGCCATCTAGACCTTCATATAATTTATTGATAAAATTGTTAAATAACACAGTATCAAAAGTAAATTCTTGGAGTACCTCTTTAGAAGCCTCCTGCTTTACTGACAAAGAATCATTAAAAATTGCTGTTTGAATATGGCATGCTTTCATCAAGTTGCTAATACAATAGAATACCTTATTTCATTTTTTTTTTAACAGAGGAGGGCATACCTGGGGATTGAAGTGAACTAGACCATAAGAAATCACCTCATGAAGTATTCCATACTATATTATGGAGAGATGTGGAATAAGTGATAATACAGATAAGATGAATTTAGAACTTAATGAATGACCATACACAAAAAGTATGCTTCCTTTACTGTATATTCACTTTCTGTCTCTTTCATGATCTATTTTAGAATTTTCCCAGGAGTTATTGAATATATTTTAAAATATTTATAAAGTATTTCATACATTAATGTATGAAAAGCTCAGGGTTAAGCATTGGTGATACAGATAGAAAACTTTTTCCTTGATTGCATTCCAAAGAAGGAGATAACAATTTTGAGGGAATCAAAAAAAAATTTTTTTTAAATCAAAACATTTACCCTTCTTCAATCTTGCAACCTGTTGCCATTTTCCCTATTTCAAATATTTCTACAACATAGTCAATAATATAATCTTCTAGTTTTTTCATGCCCAAGTGTGTAGTTCATGTGGACCCAAGGATGTAAATTCATTAAAGGCAGTTGAGTGAATCATAGGGTGATGCCTCTAAAACAGGGGAGGGGAAACACTATATAAAGCCCATGAAATTGGCAGGGCAGTTGCAGGGAACGATGGGCTGAAAGCTAGGTACAACAACCTCACACTGCTTTACTTTTTAAAATGATAAATTTGTATGACCTAAGAATGATATTATCAATATCCAAATGGCCCTTAGCAGAAAAGAAGGTTCTCCATCCATGCTCCAAAATAAGAGGTGAGTTATGTGATTCATTGTCTATCTTATGGAATCATTTATTGCTCATTATATTTTATCAGAGTTCAATTGGATTTCAATGATTTTCTTTCACATTATGGGAAATTGACATTAACTTTCTGACAATGTTTTCTTTGCTCTGCTTAAGTTCATAACCTATATATTTTTTGAATTTTTGTATTTGTCACTTCTTATCATACAATAATATTTCACTATACTAGCATGCTTCAGTCATCACCTTCTTCCTTCCCTCTCTTTTTTTCTCTTGCTTTTACCTTCCTTCCTTCCTTCCTTCCTCTCTCCTTCCCTCCCTCCTTTTCTTGCTTCCTCCCTCCCTATCTCTTTCCTTCTTTCCTTCTTTCCTTCTTTCTTTCCTTCTTTCTTTCTTTCTTTCTTTCTTTCTTTTCTTTCTTTCTTTCTTTCTTTCTTTCTTTCTTTCTTTCTTTCTTTCTTTCTTTCTTTCTTTCTTTCTTTCTTTCTCTCTCTCTCTCTATCTTTCTTTCTTTCTCTTTCTGTCTTTCTCTTCCTTTTCTTCCTTGCTTCCTTTCCTTCCTTCCTTTCCTTTCCTTCCTTCCTTCCTTCCTTCCTTCCTTCCTTCCTTCCTTCCTTCCTTCCTTCCTTCCTTCCTTCCTTCCTTCTTCCTTCCTTCCTTCCTTCCTTCCTTCCTTCCTTCCTTCCTTCCTTCCTTCCTTCCTTCCTTCCTTCCTTCCTTCCTTCCTTCCTTCCTTCCTTCCTTCCTTCTTCCTTCCTTCCTTCCTTCCTTCCTTCCTTCCTTCCTTCCTTCCTTCCTTCCTTCCTTCCTTCCTTCCTCCTTCCTTCTTTTCTTCCTTTCTTTCTTCCTTCCTTCCTCCTTCCCTCCCTCCCTCCCTCCCTCCCTCCCTCCCTCCCTCCCTCCCTCTCTCTCTCTCTCTCTCTCTCTCTCTCTCTCTCTCTCTCTCTCTCTCTCTCTCTTTCTTTCTTTCTTTCTTTCTTTCTTTCTTTCTTTCTTTCTTTCTTTCTTTCTTTCTTTCTTTCTTTCTTTCTTTCTTTTTCTTCCCTCTCTTCTTTCTGTTTCTCTTTCTTACATTTCTGCTTTCTTTCCTTCTTTTCCTTCTCCTCCTCCTCCTCCTCCTCTTCCTCTTCCTCATCCTCCTGGTCCTGCTTCTGCTTCTCTTTCTGCTTCTTCTGCTTCTTCTTCTTCTCCTCCTCCTCCTCCTTTTCTTCTTCTCCTCCTCCTTTTTATTTTTCTCCTTGTCTTCCTCTTCTTCCCTCTTCCTCTGTTTTCCTCTTCCTCTCTTTCCTGTTGCCCTTTGTCTCCTCCCCCCTCCTCCCTTCTTTTTCCCTTTAAACATGTGATCTCCCTCTTCACTTTAGGCATTCTCATATAATACTGTGAGTACTTTCTTCATAGGAATATAGTTTTTGGTTGTTTATATTGTGTAAGATAATTTGAGATTTAGGGGCCACATATTTATTTATTTAGATTTTTTTAGCCCCCAAAACTGGAACAATTTACCTTGTCACATGCAGTTTTCATTTATGATTTCTTGAAATGTAGCTCTAAAAACATGGTTTAGAAAAGATTATTTCCTTTCAAATAGAGCCATTTGACTATGCCTTTAAACCAAAATCACTCTGGCCAGTAATAGCTTGTCAACCCAAAACTCTGTGGCTCATTGTTTAGATTTTGATGGTTTAGAATTAGTTTAAATAGCAATTGTTTTTTGATCTAGACAGAAACTGTAAGAGTCTCCCTTTCCAGAAAGATATTTTTTGATGATAAAATGGGTCATCTGTTGTCTCAGTTCTTACCTCATCCTTAATCATTGAATCCATCAGACAGACTGAGAACTGAGGAAAACTTTAATTTAGAAAGTCCAAGGTCACTTACTTCTTGGGCAATTACTAGTAAACTTGACTTTTATTCTACCACTTAACTTTGAAGACTCTGAAGGATAAAATATGCCTGAGACTATACAAACTTGAGAGAGTCAAGACATTACCCCCATGATATCTTTGGTCCTCTTTGAGAATGAAGACAAATAACAACAACAGCAAAATATTAACTATTTTCACCTTTTACCAACTTGATGAATGTTTGAAAAATAGTTGTTATTTTAATTTACATTGCTCTTATTAATAGTGATTTAGAGGATTTTGGAAATAATTGTTAAAGGATTTGAGGTTTTTAAAAAATTATTCCTAGGATTTGACTACATACCTTTTGAGTAATAGATTTTAATCATGTATTTGTTTCAATTCTTTATATATTTCAGCAATGTATATATCACTAAAATATTTGGTTCAAATATTTTTTCCTAGTCAACAGTTTTTATTTTAATTTTGATTATTTTGATTAGGGAATTTAATATTTTAATTTGGATTTTGTATCAATGTAATACTATATCATTTCATACCAGGGAAAGCAAGTACACTTACTTTACTTCTGAATTAAATGGTAAATTCCAGTGTATCCTTCTCACAAATATTGTTAGTACTTGGGTGTACGTGTATAGGTATATTTATATGTATATGTGTGTTTACTCACACATACATACACATATATAAACATGTATATTATATATGTATAGTATACTTTTAATCTTATTGATGACATGTATGTAAAGTTGTGTTTTTTTTTTTAACATAAACAGTTGTTCTTATTAAGGCTTTTTTTTTTTTTTTTGCACTTGCTATATTTGTGTGTTTTTTGTTCCTTTTACTTTAATATTGTTGAAACCTTCCTAGTATCCTTGGTAGAAACCCAACTTGATCAAAGTCTCAGTCTCTACATTTGTGTAATTTGTGACCCATTTTGAGGTTTTTCTTGGAAAAGATACTTGAGTGGCTTGCCATTTCCTTGTCAAATTCATTTGCAGTTGAGTCAAACAGAGTTAGGTGTTTCCCAGAGTTGCATAGCCTGTATGTGTCTAGGGCCAGGTTAGTATTCAGATCTTCCTTAAGCCAGGACCAGAGCTCTATCTACTGAATTATCTAGCTACCAAACATGTACTTTACCTGGATGTCTCCTTAAGAGGAGGACTAAATTTATGGAGAGATAAAGTAAGGAAGAAGAGTGATACTTCTTTTTCTACTTCTTGTTAGAATAAATGATTTAATCTTATAGGGCTTTCTTAGGTTTTAATCTGAAGATATCAGAACCTTTGAAAAACATTTTCATAAATTTTCTAATAGTTGTAATTCAATGTGAGTCACTGTTTCTATGGCAAAAAAAAAAAAAAAAAAAAACTTGTTATTTTCTCTTTTTACTTATTTCTAGTAGTACTCTCTATAATATTAGCTTAGGACAGTCAAATGTCACAATCCAGAATGCCATTTTTCTATTTTTTTGATGTGTAGTAAATGTACATTCTTATGCATAATTATTATAAACTGGGCTGAAAAAAAATCCATCTTACTATCTCCTTATGTCAAAGCACAAACATTCACAGCTCTGGAAGCCTAGAAAACCTTGACTCCAACATTTAAATTATTGTTGTTAGGTTCTCATTGTATATAAATGCAATTCAGTTTGTAAGTTGTAAGTGCACCATATGAAAATAAAAATTGGTCAGATGTTTTAACAAGTAAAAGTCAAATTAATGTCACTTTAGAAATACCCACAAATGTTTACTATTTAATAAATTATATAATATGAACAATATGATGAAAACATTTGCCATACAAAATTATTTCCTAGCTACAAAAGTATATGTTTCACTGGGCTTTATTTTAAAGAAATTAACAAAAGACATTTAGCCATGATATGAACCTTGAAATTTTATTTCTTCACCATATTTAATGCCACTACACTTCATTTGTGTAATTCTAGTGAATTTCCAAAGCAATATTGATAAGGAAATTATATTGAAAAGAGCTACAACTTAAAATTATCCAAATATATATTACCTAAATATCAATTGATCATCTTTTAAAAAGCTGATATGCTGGTGTTTTCCCCCAGGCTTCTGGTTTTATTGCTGTGATAAACTCCTACTGAGTAAATGCCCTATACCAATTCTACAGTTGTTCTGCACTATAGTCTTGGAGATTGGTCTGGAGAATTGAAAGATTAAGTGGCTGGTTTAGGGTAGCACAGACAACACATACATACATATATCATACATATCATACATACACATATGTATCATACACACACACACACACATATGATGGCATTTGAACCTAGGAAGTTCCAGATTACAAAATCAGCTCTCTATCCTTTGTGTCATACTGTTTCTCTAAGTGAGTTATATGTCTATATATTTTAAATTGCCTAAGAGAAGCATTAGGGATTTCACGAATGCATATTTACATATGACTTCAGAATTATTATTAAATGGCATTTTTACTTAAGGGCTCTTAGGACTATATTTATGACTATTAATTTAGGAAATGGCACTAGACCTGAGCCAAAGTGTGGAAAACATTAGATTAAAAAGTGCTGCGAATGTCACATTGAAAACCTCCCTATGTTACATGATTAGTGTTATGAATTCACTTGGTAGAAGACAGCGTTAACTTTGTGAGAATTTGTGTGTTGTGTCTTATTCACAAGAATTAAATCGGAGTCTCTCATTAAGAGGCCTGCCTCTCCCCTGGGCATTTCAGGTTCTAATCTCAACAACTGATGCCAAATATTTTCAGGTAATGAAAGCACATAGATAAGAGTGAATACTGAAAATGTTTTATTTTGTAAGCACAACAATAACAATTGGGAAGCAATTTCTGAGATTTTCTTTCTCTGTTACCACCCCAATTGATCTTTTGGAAACTGAATTTTCTCCCCATGAATAGTAATTTTTGCACCATTTTGTCACTGGGCTATTTCTCTTTTTCTTCAATTTTCATAATAATGAAAACTTTAATGTAAAACTTTTAATGTTTATTTTCCAGGACTAGTTTGTAATTTTACTATCCTTCTTTCATGACTCACAAAAAGCTTCCTTTAAGACTTTGTGTCTGAAGTTATTACTGCTATATTGTGAGGACAGGGAATATATATCCTTAAAATGAATGTACTCTAAGAAAGCATTGCAAGTTTGTTTACACATTGAGAACCTTCAGTGGAAAGTTTATTTTGATGGAGGCATGAGATCAGGAAACATAACATTTTCCCTTCTGTCTTTGATGCTTTGAAGAAAACTGCAGTTTCATTTGTGTGAGCCTATTGTCAAAATTCTATATGATTAAAAGTATTTTTGGAGCTTTCATGATAGAAACCAATTTTGGTTAACCTTCTGGCTAATTAGAATCTCCAAATTCAGTTCATTTGCTGCCTTTTAGATGACAAATATACAGTTTAGAAAAATCATAATCAGGAATTTACACCTGGATCAGAACCGTCCAGAGGCTAAGAGATATGGAATAAATTTCACCATCAAGGATCATCTCCATGCCAAAGAAAGGAAATGAAGCAGGAAGTATGTGAATTTCCATCTTTATCAATCAAAAAGTATTTGCCAAAGATTCTCACCAAAGACCTTAAAGGTCTTAAGTCTAAAATTTGAAGATTCTTAATTGCATTAACAGCTCCCATCTCCCAAACTTATGCTTAAGCTATACTTATTCTATAAGTCATCACTAAAACCTTCTTGTCAACTATACCATGTTTATTTTAGTGATCTTGATGTTGTCAATATGGGAATTACTTTGAAAAAGAAAGATCTCTATTTCTGCAACAATATTCCTGAGGCCAGAAAATTTATCTACCTTTGACTTTATGATTATTTTACAACCAACTTGCATGAATGCCCTCATGGAACTTATAAACTGGTTCCCAGATACTATCTGCCAATGGTTCACTACTAAAAGCTATTGTTTCTTGGAGAATGGAACTGCCACACATTTGGGGCCTTTTTCTTCTTTTTAAAATCTCTTAATTTTTTTTTTAATTTATGTTTTTCTTTTATATAACTTGCATTTCCCTTCCTAACAACAGTGTGAACTCCCACATTACAAAGGGACATTAGAGAAAGGATTTCAGGGTCAAGGGTATCTCCTTTGATTTCATATTATTAATTGGAAATCTATAGAATTCAAAAAAATTACATTTCTGTTTCTAAGTATACTCACAAATCCCATTTTTACATCTCCTGAGTGAGTGCTGCACTTAATATACTCCTAAAAACTGATAAAATATTACAATTATTATTTTTATTATTATCATTACATATTATGTAAGCATTATGATTTAATGTCCCCTGCAAAGGGTAGAATAAGAATGAAAACCAAATGCTCATTTTAACCCTTTCTCTCCATTATTAGTGTTAGATTATATGGGGATGGAGGGAAAAATATGAGGATCCTACTATTAATTAGTTATAAAATATGAAGAATGAATATGAAGTGATTATAAGCTGTAGAATTAGTCTTGTGTTTCATGTGGCATTAACTTATAGCACAGTGATATTGTAATTAACTATAATAATTGATACTAATTACAAAATAATTTAAAAGTGATAAGATAGCTTTTGATGTAACTTTGAATATTCAATTATAATATTTCATGGTTTTATTTAGTCTCAGTCTTTCCTAATTACATTAGTTCCTGGGAGAGTTGGGGAGGGAGAAATAAACCTTTAATCTAAATTTTCCATTTCATTTCTTTACTTTTAAGACTGCCAAAAGGGTGATAGGAATTCAGGTAGCTGGAAGAGATATCATTACATATGAAAACATGATCTCAATCCATACAGAGAAGAAGATCTAGACTTTGTTTTTCTATACACACACACAATGTGTTAAATATTTTTATTTGAACATAGTGCTGATGATTTTCTATTCCCTGAACTTGTTAGTTTGAAAAGCTTTAAGAATTCTGCCAATCCTATGAATAGGGTAACAAGACTATAAACTCTTTGAGGACAGGAATCTTGCCTAATACTTTTTTTTTTTTTAATTTCTACCTCCACCTCACTTTCTGCTCATCTCTGCCCCATCTCCTTCTTTAATGTGCTAGGTGTTCTATAAATATTTATTTATTGGTTGTATTCTCATTCATCTAAGTTTAGTTGAACTAGATGGTCAAAAATAGTTGGTCTATTCATTTTAAGTAAGTTATGTGACTATCAAGTAAGGATCCAGAAAATTGAGCCCTACCTTCTGCCTGCCACAAAACAAGTCAAAGGAACTGCTTTTTGCTGAATATTGAGTTTGCACATCCAAGTAATCAACACAATTTAGATTTAACTTGTGAGTGCCTCTATCAAAAATAAGGAATAAATGATCCCAAAGCATGGTACTAATATATCTTTCTTGTACTGTATTGAGGGATTGAATAGTTTAAGTGTGCATATAATTATAATGTGTCCAGCAGTCAGTGTTATGGATGCATATAATCTCTAGGGAAAAATAAATTCCCCATCTGCTTTTGTCAGTATATATAGGTGGGGGTAAGGATGGGTGTGGGGATGGGGATTAAATGAAAGTTTCCTTCATTTGGTCAGAAAATACTGTAAAAATGTGAGCAATGTAGCACTTATACTTTTTCCACAACAATATTTTCCACAAAATATAAATATTACAATACAAATCAGGGACCTTGTCTCTTCTTATTAGATGAGCTGGGCACATGCTCCAGGTCCATGTGGATGGCCTTGTGTTCTGGCTTGATGTTGAAGGATCCTTATTATACAATTGATAATACTTAAATACTGGAAGCATCTATGCTTTCTTCAATGAAGAGCATCTTGCAGCTGTCACTGATAACAACTTTTGAGATGATATTAGAGCTGAAAAATTTATCACCTTAGTGAACATCCGGATGATAATCCTCTTAAGTTGGATGGACTGATGATCACAAAACAAACATAACCCATTATCAAGATGATACTTGGAACCTTTTCATATCAATAATCATAACATGACAGACTGAGAGTTCAAAGTTCACCTAGAAATAATTATTTTACAGTGAGGAAACTAAGACACAAAAAGGTTAGATGATTTACCTAAGATCACACAGCTAGTATAGATTAGAACTTAGATTCAAATCCAAGTCCTGTGGCTCCAAATCTATTTTTCCCACTGTATCACATTGTTTTTCTGAATTTGAGCTTCATCAGCACAGACTTCCTGTTCCATGAGTATATTCATAAGGACTTTAGTGAAGGTAAACTGTAGTAGTAAAAATGATAATTCCTTTTTTTTTCTGTAATGGTCATAGATCCCAAAAATAACTTTATGAGGTATGTGTCAAGTAGTCATTTTCCAAAGAGGGGAAATAAGATATTGAGAGGTAATATTTCAGAACTAGGCCTTGAATTCAGATCTCCTGATCTTAAATTCAGAATTCTCATCATATTGTGGCTAAGTCTCAAATATTATGATTTTTAAAAGAGATATGACAAAATAGAAGGGGAAAAGCTTGCTTGCTTAAGGCAACCAGCCAAAATTATTAGGAAATATTAATACTTTTTGAGATATAAATTGTTTTTAAATTATTGTATAAATGAGATGCAAGTCTATACAGCTTATTGTTTTGTGCAGATAGAATTTGCTATCTTAGAATATCTGTGGCTTAGAATGATGACTATATACCATGAAGAAAGTTACAGTTATATTACAGTTAAAAGAAGATATGATTGGAGTCTGAATAACAGAGAAACTTGAAGCTTGAGCAGGGAACAATTACACAGATAAATGACATCTTTGCATCCCTGCAATTCAGGTGGGGTACCTACAATTTCTATATACCTATGTTCTCTTTTTATTAGTTGTAGAAACACTAAGAAATAAGCCTCAATTCAACTTCAAGTGCACCCATACCATTTCAGTTGGTATTTTCCAATAAAGGGCACTGTTTCTTTCAAAGAATATTACATCTCTCTAATTGTCCTACAAATCCCATTCTTAATTAAAATCAAAATCTTTATTATAACAACTTCACTATATAGCTTGCAAGATGTTTTCTTTCTCATCTGTTCAGGGGACGATGCTCTGGATACATCTTTTACTGAAAGGAGCTGCCCTGGTGAGAAAAATTTACAGCAATTGATTTTGTTTGTTTGTGGCTGAAACCATTAAAAGCTCCCAAGCAAAGCTAAATAGTGCTTGTGAGGCATAAGTATTGTTATTCACAAACAGCAAGTTTTATAACATTGTTAATGCTAAACAATAAGAAGAGGTGTAATAGCTCCTATTTTATCATTTATCTCTGTTTTGCATTAAATTGTATACTCCATCATACATATGCTGGCTATAATGTGACATATTCAATTCTACATTAAGTCTTTGTTACATATACACAGAAATAGCAAGTCAGCCTGTCAAATAGCATGTACTATCACTCTAACAGTTTTTGTTGTTGTTGTTGTTGTGTGTGTGTTATTTTCCTAATGAAAACTAAGTTTGAATAACTGTAATGGTGGGAAAATCTATCCCAGCGTTGATTCTTTTTACAGCGAATTGGCAAACCAGGAAGAATAGACTTTGTCATGTGCAAATATGGTGACCATAAATGGTGCTAGAGGCTTTTTCCATTGTCCTCTGACTTTGCCATGAGAGAAAGCAAGCAAGAGAAAGAAAGACACGTTTGATAGAGTTGTGAAGAATGTTTGAATGGCTATTGGGTGTTGAGCATTGTCTTGCAATGACCTCAATTCGGTACAGTAGAGACCCTTGAAAGCACTGTCTGAAGTCACAATACCACCATTCTCCTCCATTTAGCAAAAGGGATTAGTTAAAAGGGTGACGTTCCGTGCCGAGAGTTCCAAGTATTCCATGAAACAAAAGGCTCTGAAATGTTTTTGAAGTTATTTTTAATTGAGTTGAACTAATTTAATAAAGGTCCTAAGGAGGGAAAAAAAATAAAGGAATGTGATTGTTTTATGATTCCTCACAGATGGAATGGACATTTATAGCATACTTCTCCTTTAGTGTTCCAGAGAACAGTAGCTCCATTTACAGCTACTGTTAGCAATTTAAAACTGCTCCAAAATGAAGTCTTTCAAGAAGTTGACAGCTTATAAATAAATCTGTCTGATAAAATTGAACATAAACTGCATCTGTGGTTAGTTTGCCAAAATTAATTCTACATTTAATTAGAGATAGCAGTCAAACATATTTAATAAAAAACAGTCTTGGAGAGTAAATCAAATGAAGTCAGATTTTAGCAGACGCTTTGCTTTTTTTTTTTTTTTTTGAAAGGAGTGATGAAATGACCTCACCTCTATGATTCTCAGTAATATGGCAGAGTGGACACTGTAGAGTTATAGGGAAGCCAATGAATTCACATCACTTGGGAAAACCACTTAATCAGCTTAGAGCAAAAAAGAAAACAACCATTTTGAGATTTCTCATGATGCTCACATTTGTTTTTTTTTTCTCTGATATAGTATTATTAAGATAACAAGTTAATATGCCTGTTAGTTTTAGTGAGTCTAGGGATCAGGCCAAGAAGTTCCTGAGTTATACATGAATGAGAACATGAAGTTATCTCTTATTTTTTTTTTTAATGGGGATTCTTGACAGTTTTTTCTAAAGTTTAATCCAAAAAGGATCTGTGGTAAAATACATTAAGTGCAGTTCAGTTTCTTTCCTCTCAAAAAATATTCAGGATTTGCTTATGAAAAACTTGTGCCCATCCTATGTGTTTTTAGGCAATGAGGAATATAACTGTAATGTTATAGTGAGGAGGGAGTGAGGGACAGAGACACGAAAACACATAAATCAACTAAGGTTGTAGCAATCAATCATTTGGAGTAAAACTTAATTTCAGTCTGAGAGGCAAAGAAGCAGATTTCAAAAGCAAAAGGCTCTGCAGACAGCAGCCATAGCTTCAAAGTAATGAAAAGTATGCACACTATTGGTAGGACTAGTCATAACTCTTTTCTGGTAAAATTACTTAGGATCATCAGTGACATTAAGCTATGGGCAGCAATTTTATATGTATATGTTCATATAGAGCAAAGTAAATGAAAGTGCATTTTCATTAAAATATGCTCCCATTCTTTTTTAATATCAATTTTTAGCTTGATAAAGTTATATTTTTATTTATTAAAGATAAATATTACTTTTAGAAATATTTATTATTTCTTCATTTCAGCTGCTGCCAGGGCTCCCCACACTTCCCTTAAATGAAAAAATAAAAATCCTCGTAGCAAACATGCATATTGCCACAAAAAATTTCTGGTCTATCCATGGCCAAAAATGTATGTCTCATACTGCATTTTAAGTCCATCACCTCTCTGGTAAATGACAAAAAACTTGCTTTATATCTGCTCCTCTGGGCTCACAGTTTTTCATTGCATTGATCAGAGTTCTAGAATCTATTGATTTTTTTCTTCATAATGTTGTTGTCATTGCATAAATTGCTCTCTTAGTTCTCACTTCATTCTGCATTACATCGTAGAAGACTCCCTGTTTTCATCTAAAACTATCCTTTTTGTCATTTCTTATGGTTCAATTCATATACTATACATTCATATATCGTAATTTGCTTGGCCATTCAAAAACAGATAATTACCCCTTGGTTTCTAGTTTGGAACTACTATGAAAATTGCTGATACGTATTTACATAATGTGTGTATATGTGTATGGGGGGGTGGGTATGTATGTAAGTATACATGTATTAGTAAAAACACCTTTTTATTTTCTTTTAGGAGCACAGGCTTAGTAATTGTGTAGCTGAACACTAGTTTGTTTTAGAAATTTTGTCATTGAAGATACTATATATGCATATACTTTGATTCTAAATTCCAAGAGACATCTATTTTTAAAAAAAAATTAACCATTTAACAATGACATTGAATGGCTATTTTATACTTTACATTATAAATTTAAAAAATATTTGTTTTGTATAAACATGTTTTATATTTAAGTATTTATCTGTAATATAGAAAATATTTATATCAGAGATGAATGACAATATTATTTTCCCCAACCACTTTAATTGTTTATGTTTAGGTAGTACTATCCTGTCAATTTTTTTCTCTCAGAAATTTTATAAGGAGTTAGAACTATGAGAAAAAGAGAATATAATTATATAAAACTTCTTAAAAAGCATTATATGATAAAGTGTTATCTCCTAGTCTAAACAAATGCTTCTCTGGATAAGAATTTTAATTTTTAAATTTGAGACTACCATTATTTATTCGGAAGTTCAGTTGGCACTTACAATCCCAACCTCACTGTTGAGCAACATAACATGGAAGTTTTGACCTTTATTTTTAAGATGAGTCAATTAACATCTCCTTATCTAGAGGGCTCACCGTATTTTTGTAAGGCTTAGTTTGGCTACTCAATTTGGTTTAGCACCACTGCAGCTAAGAACTACCCTTAAGCATTATATTAATCTTAGCCTTCTCAGTTAAAAGGGTGCCATATGCCACTGTGCCTTTCTATACTGATATTTTAAAAGGTAGAAATTTCACTTGAAACATTAAGTTGAAAATCCTTTTTTAATTTTGCCCAATAATGATTATACTATTTTAAGATTAATCTTTATAATCTTACATGTCTCACAATACTTAATTATTTCAATATCAAGTAATTTCTTAGAATTAGAACATAGGTTATTAGAAGTATAATTATATGTGCCCTTAATCAAGTAAATTAAACCATAAAATTTACTTTTTTATGTTAAACATATTCCTAGGACATAAATAAATAAATAATATAGTTCACTGAATAGAGCACTGGACAAAAATACTGTGCTCTATTGCCAATCTTCTGAGAACTTTTGGATATCTGAAAACATCATGGTCAAGCATCAAAACTAATATTCAATTTCATGTAAAATGACAGTAACTTCCTTTTGCAATAACTATATATTACATTACATACATCCTTACTGGCCCTGACCAAATGATGCTCCTCAAGACTTATTTAATCTATGTCCCTGCGTATAATATCAGATTAAAGAGGAAATTAGAATCTCTTAACATCAGTGTTAATAGGCAAATGGAAATTCAGAATCCTTCTAACAAAAAATAGGAAAGAAAATCTCTAACTCTTTCACTTATTCACTAAATTTGGCCATACATCACACCTATGCTCATCTTATTGCAATCAAAAGTTAGTGGAAGGAGATTTTTTTTAATTTGTTTTTTCTTTGTTTTATTTTTGTTGTTATTTAATGTTATCTTGATTTGGACATGGATGTTGAGCTGAGCTACCCACAGAAAGGGAGACTAATAATAAACATGTATAACACTAAAAATAAAAGACCTGTTTAGTCTTCCCAAAATAATTAGGCATAGTATTGAGGTACAGTGCTAAGAGATCTGTCTGTCAGAAAGAAATGTTGGTAGAGAGGAAAGAGTCCTAGACAACTCAGAGTATTGTTCTGGCACATAGTACCTTGAGTGACCATGGACAAATCATTTAATTTCTTTGGATTTTAAAATCAAGGAATTAAATTAGGTTGTTCTTTCTTGCCCTAAATTCTATGATCTATATAGTCCTGTGCAGGAAAAGTTTTCCTTCCACTGAACTACTCTTTTAAGTTATCAACATTACAATATCTCTCTTTCCCTTTACTTGAAAACATCTTAGAAAGTGAATCATTTATTACTTCCTCAACATCTTTACACTCATCATGCTATCTAAGCATTATCTTCAAGGTTAACTAATTTTCTTTTTTTCAGAACAAATTTTCCTCAAGCTTTCTGTAGCATTTGAAAGTAACCACTTAATATTTATTAATATTTTCTTCCCTCAAGATTTCTATGACACCCCATATTTTCCTAACAACTCCATCTCCCTATCTTTTGCTGACTCATCCATCCTTCTACCACAGAGTGTGGATGAACTCTATACTTCTCTCCTTAGTCCTATTCTTTCTCTTTGGCAAAATCAATTTTCTGAGGACTTCAATTAACTGTATAGATGATTCCAAATCTACCAGAGATTACCTAAGCTTGAGTTTTCTGATTTGATTATTTGAATTTTTTAATAATTATATTTATTTGCCTTTCTATGTCTTCTGTTTGGGATGTTCACACACAAGTTGAATAATATGCTTAAATCTCTGTTTTTTGTTTTACAGGAATGCCTCAAATGCCTTTCTTTTGTTGAACATCCATCCATTTCACTGCTGATTGGGCTCAGGTTTGTAGGATATATCATTTTGAATTATACCTTGGCTTCCTTTGCTTTTTTTGAATATGCTATTCTATTCCTTTTTGCAGATTTTTTGTGCATGGATAATAGTGCTATATAATTCAAATTGCCTATTCTTCATAATTGAAGGACTTTCCATTGGCTACTTACATACATTTTTGTTTGTTGAAAAAAATATTATCTTTATTACATGTTTTAGAATTAGATGTATTTTTTCATGATTACTACATGTGATCAAAACTTCATTATATTGGGTAATATTTTCTTGTATTATTTTTATTGTGTTATTTAGGATTTTTGTTTGTTTTTAATTTCTAATATTTTCTGCATCATCTATGATCCCTAAATTATGTGTGAACTATATCTTCAAGGTTTGTTTGCTTTGACTTATTGGCACTTTTTGCATTTCGTCTCTAAATTTTTTCTCTATTTCAGTATTTTTATATTCTAATTGTTGCTCTTTTACTTTTTATCTCTGTATTTTAGAAAGATTCTCTCATATATATATATATATGTATATATACATATTTGCAACTTTTACCATAAATTAATTTCTTTCCCTAAGAATTTTATTTCTCTTTTGAACTTTGGAATTTTTTTGCTGTTCTCTATGGGAAGTTCCTATCAAATTGTCTTTAATCAAATAGGAATGAATACTGCACTTTAATGATTGAAAGAACTAAATAAGGTGACTCCCTCTTAATGTTGCAGCTTGATACATACATACATATATATATATATATACATATACATAGTTTATATATATATACATAGTTTATATATATCCATATATATATATATATATATACACATAGTTTATATATAACTATAGTTTATTGTTTTAGGTGTTACCTAGAGGAATGAGAGAATGAGAGAGAGAGAGAGAGAGAGAGAGAGAGAGAGAGAGAGAGAGAGAAAGAGAGAGAGAGAGAGAGAGGATTAGAGCCATACAGCCAGTATCTATCAGAGGTTGAGCTTGAATTGAATTATTGAATTTTTCCTGGCTTCAATATCAACTCCTCTCTCTCTCACCTCTCAAGTAACATTAATTCAATTTTCTATAGATTATAATAATTGTTGAAAGTACTTTGATTTTTAAGATCCTATTCATCCTTTTATTTTGAAGTTCTCCATCGGTTGCTTTGCTAGTTTTTCATCTGACTCTCTGGATTATTTTTGATGTTTCAGCTTTTCTCTAATATTTCCTTCCTGTAACAGACCCCTTTTTCAATGCATAGGACCTGTTGAAGCAGCTCAGTAAACTCAAACTGAAGGAAATAGGCTCTAGCTAGGTCTTGGTGACCTTAGTAACCTCCAGGGTTAAGGGAAGAAAATTGGTCTCACCCTTTTAGTAAATGCTATTGCTATTTGCTATTAGCATGTGACTCTCAATGTCTCATGTGGTATATTTTTAGAATTGAGTGATTCTTCAGTATCCTCTCCTTTCCTTCCTATGTCTGGGAAGAGTCAGCCTCTAATATTTCTTGTTAGTTCAGGGTGGGAAGAGCTGAGAAGAATTATAGCCATGGGAAATCCCAATGGCCTTATCCTAAATCAAAAGTCAGGAAACTTGCTTGAGTTCACAATGGCAGGCACATGGAAATATTTGGATTTTAGAGATTCTTACTGATAGCTTTAAGTATTAACATATCAGTTAACATATGGGATTTTAACTTCGTATAGAGGGACTCTGTCTTCTTGTGGTTTTAACTGTAATTATTTTTATAACTGATACCTAATTTCTTTCTTTTATTGTTTTCATATTAAAGAAAAATGGAATGAATTGCTAATCTTCCATGTTTCAATGTTGCTTTGCATCTATGTGTTAAATATCTCAACTTAAAGTCTTACTGGTATAACCAACTCAGCAGATCTACAACTAAATTAATTTTTCCCTTCTTCAAGACATTCCTCCTTAAACTTTGTTAGTTCTGAAAATGATAGCAACACTAAAGCAGTCATCAAGTGGAAGTATTCATCTTATGTTATACATATGTAATTATAAGCTGCTCAGACAGGAACAATATGATTGTTATCTTTTAAAACCTCTTTGCCTTTCACATAGTAGGTATTTAACAAATGTTTATTGAATCTACTTGAATTAGTTAATGATAAAATTTTTTTCTTAAATTCTGACATGTGATTTATAAATTATATACAAGAAGTGTCAAAGGATTAAATGGGGGCTAAGGATATCTGAATTTATTAATGATAGAGGCATGTAAAAGTAATGAGGACAGAAATTATGACCATGGGCATAGTAAAATATGTCATTCTTGTGATCTATTCTACTCAGAAATGTTTCTGGAATTTGACCAAAATTTGTACTATAAATGTATGTGTAAATTAGAATATAGGTCTTTATTTGACCCCCATTTGTCAATTTTTCCTATATTTCTATGCATTTTAGTTTAGTGCTAATACATTTTACATTTCTTTGTAGCTTCCATAATTACTTATTCAAATATTTCCTACTTATCCACAGTTTAAAGTTTTCAAAGGCTTATCTTTTTAATGTAATGTTCAAAAGTTCTATGTGAAGGTCATTAAGACTTAAAATTACCATTTTAAAGCCAAACTTGAGATTTCATTCTTCACTTAACACAGAGTTTAGGTTTAATTTTTGAGGAAAAATATCACTTAGTCAAAAATGTCTTTATGATTGGAGCACTGCCTTATAGGAATTAATAATTTCTTTTAATTGCATCAAATGCTTCAATCTCATGTGTATTTTTGAAGTCATGTCCAGCTTTGATGTTTTATTAATTTTTTCAAGATATTTTTTCTTCTCAGAACTAATCATGCATAGTATGATTTTGTATACGATGAAGATTGTAATTTCTATCTTGGCACACACAGATGCTTTTTGCAATCAGATCTAGAAATGGTTTGATCGTTTTCAAGGAACTTTCCAACAGTTAGCTGTTGGCTGCCAAAGTTCAATTTAGATAAGTGAAGGGGAAGAGTTTAGAAATTTCACACTCTGTGTGATGGGAAAAGCCCAATGTGATGTATCAAAGATGCAGACTACAGAAGGAAAACATGGTTTATCATGAGAATGATGTGCCAGTCTCCATTTTTTTAAATCAAATTTGTTCATAAAAGCTCTTGAAAGTTTGGATATACATCTTGGAAGGGGCTGGGTGGTGTGGTGTTAGGGGAAAGCAGTAGATAGACTAAGGTTTTATTACATGAAGCCTATGACATAGCTGTAGTATATCAAAATTTGGTGTGTGTGATTTGCCACTGCCAATCTTCATAATATATGCAGATTGTTGCAGCCATAGCTATCATATGGTGTTCCATATTGATTGTTTAAACCTATATAAATGAATTGTTTGGATTATTTTTACTATGCTATTGGCTAGTATTTACTGTGTTAAAGAGTGTGACAGTGTTGATTATTCCTACTGAATGGCACTGAATGGAAAGAAAAGCAATTTAATCATTCTGTGCCTTAATTTCTTTATATTCTTTTAATCTCTAATTTATTTCATAATCAGCAGCTATACAGATAATTTTATGTAAATAATCATAATCTCTATTATAATTTCTATAAACAATATTTATGTGAGCTATATTGTATGATAAATGTAACCGCCTTAGAGGCATAGTATTTCAGTAAAAAGATTTCTAGCTCCACAATACACAGTGAGCATTTATTAAGCACCTAGTGTGTGCCAAGTATTGTGATAAGTCAATGGAGATAAAATAAAACAATGAATGACATGTTCACCTCAAAGTTTTTGAATGAAAATTTCTGAAACATAACAAATTACATCTGTCCTGTGATATAGGATTTTGGAGTGAGAGAAAGCTCAATATAAATCCTACTGTAGATCTTTACTATCTCTCTGACCATAGGCAAGTGATTTAAGCTCTCTTCGTCTGTTTCCTCATCTGTAAAATGGAGATAACAATAGGACCTACCTTAGAGCATTGTTGTTAGAAACAAATGAGATAATATATGTAAAATATTTTGTAAAATCATATAAAATCTAGCTATTATTGAATATGGAAAATGGCAAAAATAACTCAAACATTGTTTAGAAATATAATATCAAGTTTAATAATAAGCAAATTCATTTTCAGATTCTTTTTTTTATTTATAATTTTTTCACAGTATATATGCATGAGTAATTTTTTTATAATATTATCCCTTGTATTCATTTTTCCAAATTATCTCCTCCCTCCCTCTATTCCCTCCCCTTGATGACAGGCAATCCCATACATTTTACATATGTTACAATATAACCTAGATATAATATATGTGTGTAAATACCATTTTCTTGTTGCACATTAATTATTAGCTTCCGAAGGTATAAGTAACCTGGGTAGATAGACAGTAGTGCTAACAATTTACATTCACTCTTCCCAGTGTTCCTTCTCTGGGTGTAGTTGTTTCTGTCCATCCTTGATCAACTGGAAGTGAGTTGGATCTTCTTTATGTTGAAGATTTCCACTTCCATCAGAATATATCTTCATACAGTATTGTTGTTGAAGTGTACAGTGATCTTCTGGTTCTGCTCATTTCACTCAGCATCAGTTGATATAAGTCTCTCCAAGCCTCTCTGTATTCCTCCTGCTGGTCATTTCTTACAGAGCAATAATATTCCATAACCTTCATATACCATAATTTGCCAACCATTCTCCAATTGATGGACATCCATTCATCTTCAAGTTTCTAGCTACTACAAAAAGAGCTGCCACAAACATTTTGGCACATACAGGTCCCTTTCCCCTTCTTAGTATTTCTTTGGGGTATAAGCCCAATAGCAGCAATGCTGGATCAAAGGGTATGCACAGTTTGATAACTTTTTGGGCATAGTTCCAAATTGCTCTCCAGAATGGTTGGATTCTTTCACAACTCCACCAGCAATGTATTAGTGTCCCAGTTTTCCCACATCCCCTCCAACATTCATCATTATTTGTTCCTGTCATCTTAACCAATCTGACAGGTGTGTAGTGGTATCTCAGAGTTGTCTTAATTTGCATTTCTCTGATCAGTAGTGATTTGGAACACTCTTTCATATGAGTGGATATAATTTCAATTTCATCATCTGAGAATTGTCTGTTCATATCCTTTGACCATTTATCAATTGGAGAATGGTTTGATTTCTTATAAATTAGGGTCAATTCTCTATATATTTTGGAAATGAGACCTTTGTCAGAATCTTTAACTTAAAAAATATTTTCCCAATTAGTTACTTCCCTTCTAATCTTGTTTGCATTAGTATTGTTTGTACAGAAACTTTTTAGTTTGATGTAATCAAAATCTTCTATTTTCTGATCGATAATGATCTCTAATTCTCCTCTGGTCATAAATTCTTCCTCCTCCATAAGTCTGAGAGGTAGACTATTCTCTGTTCCTCTAATCTATTTATGATCTCATTCTTTATGCCTAAATCATGGACCCATTTTGATCTTATCTTGGTATATGGTGTTAAGTGTGGATCCATATCTAATTTCTGCCATACTAATTTCCAGTTTTCCCAACAGTTTTTTCCAAATAATGAATTTTTATCCCTAATGTTGGTATCTTTGGGTTTGTCAAAGACTAGATTGCTATAGATGTACCCTTTTTTGTCCTTTGTATCTAATCTGTTCCACTGATCGACCAGTCTATTTCTTAGCCAATACCAAATGGTTTTGGTGACTGCTGCTATATAATATAGCTTTAGATCAGGTACACCTAGACCACCTTCATCTGACTTTTTTTTTTCATTAGTTCCCTTGCAATTCTCGACCTTTTATTCTTCCATATTAATTTTGTTGTTATTTTTTCTAGGTCATTAAAATAGTTTCTTGGGAGTCTGATTGGTATAGCACTAAATAAATAAATTAGTTTGGGGAATATTTTCATCTTTATTATATTCACTTGGCCTATCCAAGAGCACTGAATGTCTTTCCAATTATTTAAATCTGACTTTATTTTTGTGGCAAGTGTTTCGTGATTTTGCTCATATAATTCCTGATTATTCTTTGGTAGAAGAATTCCCAAATACTTTATACTCTCAACATTTGTTTGGAATGGAATTTCTCTTTGTATCTCTTGCTGTTGCATTTTGTTGGTGATATATCATTTTCAGATTCTATATTATATCTACTAAGTAAGCATTTTCTCTCTTAATTGTTTGTGCCCTCACTTCCAAAACTATCTTCTGTTAATTATGTGGCTTGTGTATGTGTGCATGTATGCATGTTCCAAAATATACAGAGACATTGACTTCTTTAAAACAAACAAACAAACAAACAAACAAACAAAAAAACAAAACTCTCTGAGGACAGTCATTTTCTTTTCTTTTTAATGCATAGGATTTAGCACAGTGAGTGTTAAAAGGAGTGATTAATACATATTTAATGATTGATTGATTGACGAAACTGCACCCTAACTCAGTTAGATCATAACCATTTTTATTGTCTTTCTAGGTATAAACCTCTCCTTTTTGCATCAATCATGTTTCCTAATAATTCATTCCTAATTTTGAATTTATATATTGTTTACAAATAGTTGCTAAGTACTAAGAAAATATTTAAATGGAAAAATAATTTTTCCTTTTGTATACAATATTCCTCTCTCTCTCTCTCTTTTTCTCCTTTAAAAGCCAGTTTTCCTTTGGTTATATGATTTCAGTTATATGTATGTGGTTTCATTTGTATGAATGTATGAGACAATTTTTCTAAAAAAAAAAGATGCTTAAAGCCAAAAGATTAAATATGTTAGGACTCACAACTCAGTTCCAGTGAAGTGAAAAACAATCCAAGGAGAATACAAACTTTGAAATTATTCAGAGAACTTTTTACAATTAGTCTGATTTTCTGATAATTACAACTGTTGTATAGTGTTAAACAGTATAAAAACAATGAATTGAAAGTTAGGAGACAGAATTGAATCTTGTGAATCCATTTCTTCTCTAATATGTCATCAATTACATTTGCATTATCCTTTTTCAGAAGAATGCTTTGTTGTTTGCTGTTTTGGTTTGTTTTTAAACTTTAAAGCACAATATTTATATGACTCATATGTTAAATGCAACAGACAGAGGCATAATGATTCAGTAAAAAGACTTTTGGCTCCAGAATACACTATAATAAACATTTATTAAGCACCTACTGTGAGCCAAGCACTGTGATAAGGCAATGGAGATAAAATAAGAAAAAAAAAGAAAAATTCAGTTCTTGTCCTCATGGGGTTTACAATCATAATGGGAAAAGACTACATATACACTAAGAGAAGTAAAAAGTATCTGAATCTAAAATTTCTACTGTTTGCTTCTTTTGTGCCTTTGGGAAAGATCATTAACCTTGGTTATTTTTATTTTTTATTTTTTAATATGTAAAATGAATAGGTTACACCAGCCACTGATGTCCATTTAATCTTTAGGTCTTTGATCATCTGATCATACATTACATTGAGCTTTCTTACTTCAAATGGGAATTCTTAAAGTCTTCTTCTCCTGCAATCTAGTTGGAAGCAATTCGTGACTGTTTAAAGACCTATGGTGCTTCCATAATTGTCTTTACACACACACACACACACACACACACACACACACACACACACACACACACACACACACGCTTCTTTCCTCTGTGATTCTGTTCTTTTATAAAATCTTGTGTATGAATAGCTCTTTCATGAGTTTGTAAAAGGTTGTCAAATACAAGCCTCCACTGCCCTCATAAGAAAAGATGAAAAATAACTGTTGACATTACACAAAAGACTGTCTCCATATAAAACTAAACTGTGAACTTTCCAGGCTACTATATAGATATCTATAAATGCTTATGAGATATGTAGATAGCCAAACTAACTGAGGTGGCAAGACTAGGAAAATTTGTTTTTAGAGAATGAAAAGAATATTGATAGATAAAATTGAAGTAAATTCTTTTGCCTGAGTCATGCTATATAATTGTAGCTAAAGATCTTTGTAAGAGATTGGTGAATGGCAGGGACCTTTTCAAAAATGGATAAATGTTTTATACAAGAGTTGTAACAAAAAAAGTATTAGAAAAGAAAAGACAGAGAAAAGATCTCTGAGGTATTTGGAGGAGCAATCATTGGAAGAGATAGACTTGTTTTGGTTGGCCATAGAGGGCAGAGCCAGGAGAGTTAGGCAAAAGTTGCAGAGACAAACTTAGGCTTGATGTAAAATATAAAAAAGCTAAATGTGCTGCCTCGTGAGTTAGTGAGATTTCCTTAATTGACTAGCTAGGTCTAGATTCTATGGTTCCAAAAAAATAGTGGAAGGGCGGTTGAAAAACTTTCAAATTTGTGTCTTTCATTTTTAGGAGTTTACCATATCATATTCAATATTTAGTATTTCTATAATTTACAGGGAAAAACACTAAAGTTGACACCAGGTTTGTGTGGGAGTGAGGTAAATTGGGTCTAAATGACTGATGCACTGTTTACACATAAATATTGTGTTCCATATTGCAACTATCTGTCACTACTGATGTCATTAATCAAATAGATACTGCAATGTACAGAGATGTTTAACTTTATTTAATGTACTTAGTGTTCCTAATCATTGCTGGGAGCTATCCAGGTGCAGGTGGTTGCTAATTTTTTTTTAAATTTTAAGATTATAAAATTATTCTCTCTTTCCAATGAGTAATTCATGAAGATCTAGATAGAAGTCTGTCATCCAAAAGTAGTGCCATAGTGTCTTCTTTGTTTTTCTTTCTGTTTGATCCCCATTAGCATTGGTAAAACAAAATTATTCTACCCAGGTAAATCAGTGCCTCCTCTGCAGGATGTGTGTTATTAGGATTACAGAATTACAGTTGGATGGGACTTTAATGGTCATTTAGTGGAATCCCCTTGTTTTTAGAAATGAAGAAACTAAGGATTAGAGTTTGACTGATATGCTCATAATTACAGCTAAGTATTAGAAGACTGATTTCAAACAATTCTTCCTCCTTCCACATTAAGGACTTTATCCAATTAAAGAATTGCCTGAAATGATTTAGAGGATATGTGACTTAATCAGGTACACCAAACTAATATGTATCAGAAGCAAGATTTAAAGTTCCATCTTCCTCTTGACTTTATAGTCACTATTCCGTGATGTCTCTGATAATGTGATGATGATGAGGATGATAATAATAATAATAATAATAATAATAATAATAACTACTACTAATATCACTACTACTACCACAACCACCACCACCACTACTATTACTATTATTACTACTACTACATTTGTGTAGTGTTTAGAAGAGACATATGTCCCAAGTCTTGATTAATTGGAATATTTACATAGCATTTAATTTTGTTGTTTCTTTTGTTACAGTCAGTATATATATATATATATATATATATATATATATATATATATATATATATATGTATATACATGTATACACACAGGCACACACATGTGTGTGTTTTCCTGCTTTTGCAGTTTAAATCTGCATCAGGTCAAACAAGTTTTCCTGTGTTTTTTTGAAGTCATATGGTTATTTCTTTAATGTACACATCTATTTATCTCCCTCTTACCCTTCCAACATGAATTATTTCTGAAGTTTGTCATTTTTACCTGTTTACTGATTATGAAGTTAAACATTAACTACTTATGTTTAATTTTTATTAATACGAATTTAAAATATTATCTCGTGGTTGTTATTAGTTTATAATTACCTTGAGAACTATTTTATCCTACATGTTGAGTACATTTCCATTATGAAATGATCTTAATCTTATATTTAGTGTTTATTTCCTATTTTCCTATTTGTTGTTCACTCTTTTCAGTCATGTCCATTCTTTATGTTGGTTTTTCTTGGCAAAGATACTAGTGTGCTTTGCCATTTTCTTCTCCAGTTCACTTGGAAGATGAGGAAACTGAGGCAAACAAGATCTTATAGCAAATAAGTGTTTGAGACTGGATTCAAACTTAGTTTTTTTTTCTGACTCCAGTCCCTATCCACTGTACCACCATCAACTATCCATCATGGATATAAGACTTATCAGTTCTCTGAAATTATGATATATTATTGCAGAATTCTTAAATATTTCAAAGTAGTTTTTCTTTGCAGTGTGATAAAGACAATGATTTTTTCTGGTTTAGCTTACTTCACTCTACTTCATTTCATTTAAACTGTTTCTTCTGTTATTTTTTTTAATGTAAAAGTATTTCATTACTTTATATACCTTAATTTGCACAGCATTCTCTAATTGATGAACATTCCCTTAATTTCAATTTTTTTACCACTACAAGAAGTGACATAAATCTTGCTATAGATATGGATTCTTTTTCTTTTTGTTTGATATGGAACTGCAGAAGAGAGAGAAATAAAATTTGTTGTGGTGAAGAGAAGCTTGGAAGGTCCTAAGAACTGCAGAATCAAATTCAGTGGGCCTCAAACTTTTTAAATAGGGGGCCAGTTCACTGTCCCTCAGACTGTGGGAGGGCTGGGCTATAGTAAAAACAAAAACTCACACTGTCTCCGCCCTCAGCCCATTTGCCATAATTCAGCGGGCAGCATCTGGCTTGCAGGCCATAGTTTGAGAACCCCTGACTTAGATCCTCCCAGCTAGTCTGGTTTGAAAATTTATCTGCATCAACATTAGTAGAGGCAAGAAAGAAAATAGCCAAAGTATGGATGCTATATGATTGTGCAGAAAAAAAGAACCAAATCTTTATTAGTTTTAGCATGGGTTTATCTACTTGGGAGTTACAGTTTTGCCCAACCTTTTCACCTTTCTTTCTTTGGTTTTTTCTTTCTTTCTTTGGTTTTTTCTTTCTTTCTTTCTTTCTTTCTTTCTTTCTTTCTTTCTTTCTTTCTTTCTTTCTTTCTTTCTTTCTTTCTTTCTTTCTTTCTTTCTTTCTTTCTTTCTTTCTTTCTTTCTTTCTTTCTTTCTTTCTCTTCTTTCTCTTCTTTCTCTTCTTTCTTTCATTCTTTCTTGATTGTCTTTAGCTTCTCTTCTCATCTGACCCCTCTTCCTTTTACTTCTATGGAATATATATATATATATATATGTATATATATATATATATACATATATATATGTATATATATATATATTTTTTTTTGTCCTTCACAGACCATAGAGATTCAGTGTTCTCTGACTTCTCTCCTCAGATAGTTTCAGTTAGCTGATGGGGCTTCTACCCTATGTAAACTCAATCTGAAGGGAACTGACTAAGCTGGGGGTTTTTTGGTCATCTTTCCCTTGGACAAAGATTGAGATTGAGTTTGTGCCAAGTAAGCATTAGGTAATGTATACAATAGATTTTTTAGACTTTCAAACATAAATCTATTAAATTTGTTGGATTGACTCTGTACCTGGCCCACATTGTGCTGGAATTGGAAGATAAGTGAGAGCTTCAACTTTTTAGCTCTCCAGTGTTACTTCATAAGATTTTTGCCTGGTATACTTTTTGTCTTCTTATTTTATAGTTACTTCTTTTACATTGATTTGGCATATTTTCCATTCTTTTGAGGTTATGGAACCTTTTGAGGTTCCATTCTTATGAGGTTATTAGAGATTTTTGTTAGTGATGGTTTGTTCTCTACATATTTTATATTTTATAGAAGACATTATTTAATGACTTCACATGTTGTTTATCCAGTCTAAAATATGTTTTTAAAATACTGTCAGAAAATCTAAAGTTCTATGCTACAAATGTGCCACAAATATTCTATGACAGTATATAATAACCCAAATGACCTTCCAGAGGTTTTCCAGAGTTTCACAAATGAAATCACAATAGATTATAATCACAGTTCCCTTTTATCTCTATTCCTGGTAACTCCTCCAAGGTGTTACTTTGAAATGGTTTCTCCTAAAGAAGCCACTGAATTGTGGAAATGTGGCTGGTGAGAGTGTACCCTATAAAGAGTGATATGAGAACTGGGATAGTGCTTTGTCCCTAAGGCTGTAAAATAAAGTCAGACGGTAAGCCACCAATTTCTTAGCATCCCAGGATCATAGAATCATATATTTAGAGGTTTATGGAAAATCAGAGAACCTTTAGGTCAATATCCTTATTTTCTAAATGAGTTCAGGGCTGAACTTTGCTCAAAAGAGCTGGATTTGAGTTCCAGTCCTGTGACTGTGGCTGTGGCTAAGTCATTCCACCAGTCTGAGTCATATCTTTCTTATCTGCAATATACAGAACAGGATACTGGCACTCCTTGACATAGAAGGTTGTTATCAGGAAGGCACCTTAAAAGTGGTAAAGTTTTATAAAAAAGAGAGGTCGAGATTAAAAAGACTTTGTGAACAGCTCTAAATCCAGTTTAGATGCCCTCTAAGGGGCTTGGGATGAATTTGTACTCTTCTTACATCTCTCAGCATCAAAAGATTCTCCTGAACCAAACTCCCACACCCCATTGGATCAGATTCTTTACCATCTTGAAGATCTTATCCTGTGAAGCTTTACCAAAACTTCCAAGGAAAAATGACTAATGTGATTTCTGTCCTATATCTACACTCCAATCTTTCTCCTTTTTGGAAGTGTTGGCTGAGAAAAGGTGAAAGGCAACTATCAAAGCAGAACAGGCAATGTAGATAGTCCATAGCCACTTAGCCCATGAATAGCTTACACTGTCTTCTATTCCTATGTGATGCCAAAGAACCAACTAGAATTGACTTTTTTTATCTTCTTATTCTCACTCCCTTTGTTTTCTCTTGGAAAAGCTCACAAGTCAGAGTAGTAATAGGTAGGCAAAATGTCTAAACTCTAATTATTATGTAAAAATTGATGTTACTAATTTAAACATTTATTTATGGATAAGAAATGTTGCTTCAAGGAAGCTGAAATGAATTTTTTTCATGGATTCTCCTGTCTTGTTATCAATTTTATGGAAAATGGCCATGAATGTGAAAATAAATCTGCAAATACAGTTCATGTCATCTTTTAGAGCAGTAATAAACTATCCACTGAGATTACAAATAAGCTATTTTTACAGAGTGACAAAAGAGAGGGGAAAAAGTATTGAAACAGAAAGAATAAAAATATGTAAACTGGTCCAACGAGGCATCCCAAATGATCACTTGCTAATTATATTTTGACCTGGGAAGAAATATGGAGGTTGCATATTAATAGTGCTTTTTTGAAGAGTCTCAAATTTAAATGGGCTGGGGCATTTTGTTCATTGGCTGGCAAATTTAATTTCAGCTCATATGCTATAAGGGAGCAGGTGAACTCTCACCATGTAAATGCATCTGTTGTTTGCTCTTTCCAGAATAAATATCTCTTTTCTTGATGAACAACAGCTGGAAGACTTGCTTTAGTTGCTTTCCCTGTGATGAAGTTGGTCCTGTGAGTTCATATGATGAAATCATTTAGATATCACTGAAAATTGTTAATGAAGGAAAAAATGGATTTTATAGTCACATAAATGGTCAGACAATAAAAGACTGGCAATTATATATGTATACACACACACACGCCTTTCTCCATTTTCATTTTTGAGCTAAATTAGTAAATAGTAGTCAAAGATTGTTGGGAAAAACAATTGTGAGATATATATCTTATCCAGATTCTAGAGAAAGCTTCCTGTTAATATTAATATAATTATTTACTGCCTTTCTTCTTTAGTTTCCCTTCTATAATCACTGCTCCCCCCACCCCAATCCACATGAGTCCTATTGAAATTTTACAAGACAGAGTTTATGAAATGCTCTCAAGTTCTAACCCTTAGTTTTAATGAAACATCAGGAGATTTATTCTTGAACAAAGATAAAAAAATCATCATAATATTTATCAAGATCTCTTTTTAAAGAATTTAGGGAATTTTGTACACAAAACATTGTTTTTCAATTATGTTGCTGTGGTTAGAATAAAGTTGGTCTTTCTTGCTTCATACTAAAGTGATATCAGTACATTATTATAGAAATAGTAATAGACTCACACGCAGGAGATTTAATTTTTATTCCTACTTAGCTTTAAAAATTGAGTGGATACCCCAGAGTGGACCTCAATTTCTTCATCATCAAAATTAAAAAAAAATTTGCACTGGATCAGGGATTTCTAACCATTTTTAGAATGTTATGGACACTTTGGCAATCTGGAGAAATCAGTACCCTTATTTATGAAAAAAATAATGTATTATAATTATTATTATCATTGATAATATAATATCATTTATTTTCATTGGAATAATATATATTTTAAATATATATATATATTATTCCAATGAAAATCAATGATTATAATTTTCCCATCAAAGTTTGCAGACCCCCTGAAAAAGATACATAGACCCCTTTGGGACACATAGAGTCAGTTTTAGAAGATTTGAAATAGATGGTAGCTCAGGTCCTTTATAATTTTAACATTCAGTCATTCTATATTCTTCAGTTATCTTCAGGTGAAATATTTGAGTATAATATATGTTCCTCCTACCATCCAGCATGAATTTGAAGCAATTATATCCATAACTTCTAAGGCAAACTTTTGCAAGGCATAACCAAATGCCCACGGAATGGGTACATTTATAGGAGATGTGATCTGCATTTTTGAGGAAACTCCTAAATAGATGAAATAATGCATTCATTCGAGTATTTAAGGATACTCACTTTATGAGATCATCAATTAAAATTAAAATGTGCTTCTTCTAAAGATAAATAAAAAGACAAATTTGATGCTAAAATTTAATTCATTCTAACATTAAAGAGAAATGATTTTCAATTATGTACTATTATGACATACTTATATGACATAGCCTCTGTCACACACACACACATATATATATATATATATATATATATATATATATATATATATATATATATATATATATATATATATATACGTGTGTGTGTGTGTGTGTCTCTATATATATATATATGTCTATTTATATATATTTTTTATCTCATCAATTGGAGCTCTAACTGCAAAGGAGAAAAACAATAGCACACTTTTATTAAGTAACTACCTACTACTGACTGTGTGAGAAACATGAGGGAAAGTCCAAAGTTTAGATTAGTGATGATCCCTGTCCTTAAGTTTATACCCTAGTAGAACAATAAGGCACAACATCAATATCAAGATGATCTGATAAATACACTAGAACTTTTAAAAGAATCATGTGAGGTTTAAGGGGGAAAAGACTCTCAGCAGAGGAATCAGGAAAGCAAAATAAGGAGGCATTTATATGGTATGATTAAAAAAAAAAAAAAAAAAACAGTTGATAAAAGTACCCCGACCTCACATATCAAAAAACCATAAAATTTGAAAACTTGAAACGACTTTGGTAATTGTCTAAGCCATCCTAACTGATTCATTTGCAAATGAAAAAACCCAGAGTGACTGAATGATTTACTCATGTTTGCATAAAAGAATTATTGGCAATGCTGAGAAAATAACTTAGGGCTCTAAACTCTCAATTGAATATTATATCTCCCTATTTACTTGTCACATTGCCTAATTTCAAGTTTAAGTAATTAATTCCTTTTAAAACACTGATGCCTCTTGAAGTCCCCCAATCCCTCCTGTACTCTATTGCTAGAATAATCTTTCTAAAACACTGTTTATATGATGTCACTTACACGATCATAACCTACAATGGTTCCCATTGCACAAGTCATTGAATCTAAACTCCTCATCCTGACTTTCCATAATGTATTTCTACTTTGCCTATCCAAGCTCTTTTCTCACTGCTCCCCTTTTCAGTCAAGTCTCTTCGTCATTTGATTTCTTTATGAGACTTTATTTTCTTAATGAGTTTATGAGATTTTATTTTTTTCATGTTATTAACAGCCTCAGTCTCCTCTATCCCCTTCATTTGAAATGCCTGTCTCCTTTTCTTCTGAACTATATACTACCAACTGTTCAGTGTCCATTTCAATCTTGTCTTCCTTGATAATTCCAAGCACCTAAGATCTATCTCTTTCCATGGTGCTGAAAGAAAGCATACATGATATTCTTGCTGGGGCCTGGTCAGAGAAGTCAGATTAAACCAACTGCCAACTTCCTTAATGCATTCTTGTCCAAAGCTGTGAATAGTCTGTGACTTGTTCCAGTCAAGTCTTTGCTTACGATTGGTGCTATAGGAAGGGGTGGGAGCAGTGGGGGAGGAAGAGGAAGGGATAGCACAAATATATACATACAGTATATAAAAATAAAGAAAGGCATCTTTTGTTATGGCTGGTCCCAGAAGAAGTTTCTGCTTGCATTGCTGAAGATAGTATGAGAAGATTAGAAGAACTGCAGCTCAGGCAGGACAAAGGCAGGGCTGTGTAAGAGGGATTCATGTGTTTGCTCAGTGGGGCTCCCCGTCTAGTTGTTGACAGATTTAGCTGGTGTAATGTTAGGCCTGGCTAGCTCCTCCCCTCGATTGTCAAGAGGCGAGAATTGCAGCAGTAAATGGCCATGTGGAGTACACTATGAATTCTCTATTTGTGTGGTAGCTGTAGCTCGGGGGTGGGGATTTAATATTGAATGGACTCCAGATTGTCTAAATTGCAATCACAGTGTTTATTTAAGTAGCCTACGGGGACCATTAAAGCATTTTAACTTTTGCTCCTATGTTTCTTATGTTGTGAAATCTCAAGGCACATTGGGGAGAAAAGAAAAAGCCAGCCTTGTAAAAGCATTAGGATGCTAAAAGTTCTTCTTGCTGCCAAAAAAACTTCAAGAGTTTCAGTTCTCTGAATTAACATGTAATATGATAGATGGGATCTTGCCATGACTATGAACTAGAAGCTTTTCCATGTGCAGATTCACTAATCTGTTACAAGATACTTAGCAATACTCTTTGGGATATGAAGCCTTAGCTTCTAAGAGTATACCAATAACTTTTTTGTTATACCTTTCTTATAAGCTTATTATTTATTTTGTTAAATATTACCCAATTATGTGTAAAAATATAACATTCATTTTTTTTTAAATTTTGGGTTCCAAATTATCTTTTGACAATACAACTTTTCACAATATATAAATAATATAATCATTTATAACTCTATCAAGTTTTGAAAGTAAACTGGGCAAGAAATGGTAGAGTTTTCTTTTCTTTCTCTTCTGTTCTGAATGCAGATTACTAGCAAAGCCTACCACTAATCCACATTGTAATATTCTATGCAATTTATAGTCTCTGAAAGTTATCTTGAGCAACAAGATGTTAACTGAGTTGGCTAGAGTCACAGAGACAGGGGTTTCTTTTGGGAAGTTTTTTCTTTTTTGTTTTTGTTTTTGTTTTTGTTTTTTTTTTTTTGTTTTTTTTTTGTTTTTTTTTTTTGTAATCATGTAAAACATTTACATTTTAGCCACACTGCAAAGAAAAATGTGGATATAAAACTCCCTAAGAGCAATGATATTTAATTTTTTTTTTAAGTTACAACCAGTACTCAGATTCTAGCAGTTCTTTTTCTGGAAGTGGGTAACAATTTTTGTCCTAAGTTCTTTGGAATTATTTTGGATCCTTGTATTACTGTCATTTCATTCATAATTGATCATCACATCATATTGCACACAGACTGAGAAAGATTTAAAATTTAAACTCAGATTTCAAACTCATGGACAAAACTCCCTAATGCTTAGGAACCAGAAAAAAAATAATACAATTAGGAAATGTTTAAGAAAATAAATTTTAAAAATTTAATGAAACATAAATAATGGTAATTGGTGTTTTTTCTATATCAATATATAGTTTCTAGCGATCCTAGTTTTAGTTGAATATGACACCATTCAATACACCATGCTCACTATGGTGCCTCTTAAAAGACTAGTTGATAGCACAGTGCTCTATCAAACACTGGCCCTGAAGTCAGACCTGAATTCAAATCTTAACACTTAATTAACACTTACTGACTGTGTGACCCTGGAAAAGTCAGTTAACCACAATTACTTCATCACCACCCCCCAAAATACTAGATAATGAACTTTAATTACATAGGACAATTTTAATGACACAGATAGTTTTCTTTTGGAAATTAGACTTGCATTTCTCTTCTTGGCTTTTAAAAAATGAATTAAAAGCAGTTACAGAATAGCCTTTTATAAAAATAAAGATAGTATTAATTATTTTTGAAGCTTCCAGTTCTGCCCTAGGTTTTGAAAAGACAGATCATGCTTTGCTAATTATATGAAGACTTAAAATATAGTCACAACTATCTGGCTGAATTGTCATATTTATTTATCAAATAAATACTTATTAAATATTTACCATACATTCTCAACTGTCAAAAATATTATGAAGAATATGGGAAAGTACAAGATATGGTTATTGCCTTTTAATGACGTAAAAAGAATGATCTCTTTAGAGTCAGAAGACCAGCATTTAAGTCCTCCCAGGGTCATCTACAATGCTGTGTAGTCTCAGGCATATTAATTAACTTCTCTGAGTTTTAGTCTCCTCATCCATATATAACAAAATAAAAAAGAATTGAACTGTTCTCTAAGTTTCTCTTCAAATTCTATTTCTATGTTCCTATGAACCTTCAAACCAGGGAGAGATATTACATGTAGAGAATAGCCAAATAAAGAATAATTCAAAAGTTTGATGGTCATGCAAAATTGTCCGAAACACTGTTCAGCAATGCTTTGTTCTCATCTTTTAAAAAATGGGAATAATAATAGCACATATCTCACAGGGTTGTGATGGGAAATCCAATGAGATCCAATGTGAAACACTTTGCAAACTTTTAAGTGTGATATAAACATTAGTTACTGCATCTCTGTGTCTCATTTATAGAAAGACCATAATCATAGCTATGCTTTCACAACTTCAATAATATGTTTTGAATGTGTGTTGATACACATGAAATGTTTGCATGTCCTTGTAATAAAGAAGCAATACAATTCATTATGGAGGGATTATTTGTGGAGGGGAAAGTAAATCAGAGTAATAATTAATAGTCTTTCACTCACCTCTATATAGTTCTCATTTAACTCATTTTGTCTTATTCACAAGAAGAAACTTAGTAATTATTTTGTGATGCATATATTAATCTGTGGAAGAATTTATATTTTGCTGTTCTTTTTCATCTTTGCCCTCATTCTTAATGGCAAAACTGAGGAATGGCAGGCCCATTGTTTGCCTAAGGGCTAATTATTTTAAAATAACCCATGATACAGAGGTTTTCCTTAGTCTTTATTCAATCTCAGGTATAATTAAATTTGGCAAATTTCTTTTGACCCAACTTACACATTTCTATATTTTCCTCTTTCAGATTTTCTCACCTGCCTGTTCTGCTTCCTACTTCTTTCTCATCATGTTTAATATTCTCAGAATTTTGTCCTGAATACTTGCCACTCTGTGAAACTCAAATTGCAAAAATCAAACTTTGTCTTTTCAAATAGACATTTACAGAAATTATGTGCCAAACTATTTTATACTGAGTATCAAAATACAGAAATAGGTAATATACTTTTGTATTTATTGATATAGAGAATTCCCAGCTGAGGAAACTCTTTCTACAAAGGCAGGTCAGCATCTTCTTTACAAATTATAGACTTCTTTAAGAGGACTAAGGTTAAGTGACTTTTTAAAGACGGTATACTCTCCATCATAATCTGGATGCTTAATGCATCCATAAATAACCTGAAATGCTCTTCTTATCTATTATCTTTCTTAGCAATTACATGTCTCCAACTATACTTCAAAATATGTTAATAAATGGTAAAAATGGACTAATATGAACTTCATTTTAAACTCTCTATCTTTTTACAGAGATGCTAAAGAACAACTAAACAAAAATAGGCAATAAAACTCAGAGGGAAAAACTGTAAATGATTTAAATCAGTCTTAAATGAGACTATCTGTCCCTAAGTAATTAGGAGTTAATAGTGTGATCTTCTATTCTTCATTATGGGCTATATACTTGGAGAGGATGAAATATCTCTATTGACTTCATGACTAAGGCTATATATGGTCCCTTTTCTAACTGGAAGACTTCTAGCTTCCAGGAATTAGAAGTCTTACTGTTTCTGTGATTCTTATTAAAGGAAATCTTAAGTTACTAGTATTGAAGGTCTATGGAATTTGGAATTTTGAGGTAAACTGTATATATAATAAAATGTATACATTTTATTTTTCTAGAATAAACCTTTTGTAATAATGCTTTACATAACTGTTTTTTTTTTTTACTACGATACATTTTGTTGAGATTCAGGATTGCTTTTGGAAGGTTTAGAAGTATCCAGGGAGGTGCCTGTCATTTTGATTATTCATACCCAGCTCTTTATTTTTATTTGAGACATAAAATAAAAACATATCCTGGCTTCTACTCAGTCTCAACTGGCATTCATTTCTCTCTCTCTCTCTCTCTTTCTCTCTCTCTCTCTCTCTCTCTCTCTCTCTCTCTCTCTCTCTCTCTCACACACACACACACACACACACACACACACAAATGCACACCTGATCAAATGGCAGGAAGACAAGATTTTGTTACTAAGTCATCTTTCATGTCAATCAGAATTCATTTATGGATGTGTTATATTCTGGAGCTGCCCAGACCACTTTTAAACAAATTAGAATGATAGAAGTTTGATAGGACCAGGGGAAAAAAAGATTAAGAGAAAAATGAGGGTGATGTGAGTAATTATAAAAATGGCTCTTTTCCCTTTGAATCTATATTGAGCCAACAATAGAATTTCTTTTCTCCCAAAGGTGCTATCTTTGGGGAGAAAGATTCAGTAGAAATTCTGGGATGCTATTTTTTTCCTTTTTTTCCTTTTTTTTGGCTCACAGCAAAAACTTTCATCCTAGTCACTCAACTAAAGCCTAGTTTCAATGATCACTTACTGTTCATCTTGCTTCCCTGGGTGGTTGCAAATAGATATAGTGTTTTCCTTACAACCTTTCCTAAAACATTTTTCAAAGTGACTGTACACTTTTCTCCCACTGCCACATTTCATCCCAGAGGTGGCTGGGTTTCTGTAATGTGTTAAGTGATACCTGTAGACACATTATTTCAAATTCTCTCTTCCATGCTTTTCCTACAAATAGCAGAACAGTCTCTCTTTGAAACTTATGCTCCATAATTTGCTCCATAATCTGTCTGCCACACAGTACAAAGCACAACTATTTGCTCTTTCTCCCAACATTCTTTTATCTCTCTTTCTATATATTAGCTGTGCTCCTGCTAATCTTCAAATTAAAATATAAAACTCTTATTAATTCTAGTAGAAAGCAAATAGATTATATGTTTGATTGTCACTCTTTAGACCATATCAATTGATCAATCAATATTTCCAAAGCATTTCTTGATTGATTTGTTATCCATTAACACATTAATTGGGGTCAGCTATATGCTACAATAGTTGTTAGAGTGCCTGACCTGGAAGCAGGAAAACTTATCTTCCTGTCAAATCTGGCCTCAGACACTAACTATGTGACTCTGGGAAGTTACCTCTTAACCCTGTTTGCAACATTTCCTCATTTGTAAATTAAATTGGAAAAGGAAATGAGAAATCACTCCAAAACTTTGCCATGAAAACTCTAAATAGAATCAAAATGAGTCAAATATAACTGAAATGACTGAACAATGACAAATAATGAATTAATTTATTGTTATTAATGAACTGATTTATGTTAGTCACTGTGCTAAGCACAGTTACTAAGAAAATGATGCTGTATGAATTTATCAACCATCCATATTAAATTATTGGAAACAACATGGATTAGACAAGTATATATGAGGATCATGTGATGCGAAACAAGAGCTATACATGGAAAAATATACTAGGAGATCGACAGTTAGATCTTTAGTGTTATGGCTTTGTGGTTTGGTTTTGTTTTGTTTTAATTAGGAAGAACTACAATTCACTAAATAGCCACTTCCTACTTCTTTGACATTTGCATTCTTTCTTTCTCATTCCTCCTCCACTAAAACTCATACCTCTCTCTTTTAATGCTTTTACCATATTTTTCTTAAACTAGAGCACCTCATCACTTCATGGCCATTTTCACCTCATACTGGCACACTTGTAACCCACTCTTTCTAATTCCCTCTTATATGTGATCTTCCAGATAATGCAAGTTTTTTTTTTTTTGGGGGGGGGTTGGTAAACTTGCCTGCATTTGAATATTCAATACTTACTATATCCCTCCATTCTTTCTTTTTTCCTTCTTCCCTCCATTCCTCCATCTCTTTCTTTTTTCTACCCTCATTCCCTCCCTTCCTTAACTTCTTTTCTCTTTTCTTCTCTCCCTTTCTTTTCTTTCCTTTCATCTTTCTTTCCTCCCTCCCTCCCTTCCTTTCTTTCTCTATTCTTCCCTTTCTTCATCCTCTCTTTATTTCTTTCATCACTTCTTTATTTTCTCCTTTTTTACCTCTCTCCCTTCCTTCTTTCATTCCTTTCTGTCTTCCTCCTTAATTCCTTTTCCTTTTTTTTTTTTTTAGCTCGCCTCCTTTCAGTTTAATGATGAAGTTTAAAATCAGATTTCAGAGATTATTTGTATTTATAAGTCTCCATTTTGACACCTCCAGTTTAAAACACTTAAGGGGCACCTGAGAGGCAACATGGTGTATCAGATATTCAGTAAGTCTTAAAACCAATAAGATTTGTATTCTGGACTTGTCTCTGACACTAACCATGTAATTCTGGGCACAACAATTGCCTCCAGGTAATTCTCTAAAGCAGAAAAAGTGCTAATGCAAATGGAATTATCTCACCTGAGTTGCCTATTCCAATAAAATCAGGAATCTAGTCCCCATATTTCTGCTTTGTCCATATGTCCCCAAGAAACAAATGTAGATATTTGGTGAGACTGGAACTCATGACAAAAACGATTATAATCTCACCAGTATCTCTTGAGTTTTGTTTTGTTGTTGCTGCTGTTATTGTTTTTCTCTCTCTCTATCTCACTTTACCTCTCTCCTTTTGTTTCTCTCCCTCTCCCTATCCCCCACTTTGTATCTGTCTCTGTCTGTCTTTGTCTGTCTTTCTTTCTGTCTGTCTCTCTGTCTATCTCTGTATGTCTCTCTCTCTCTCTCTCTCTCTCTCTCTCTCTCTCTCTCTCTCTCTCACACACACACACACACACACACACACACACAGAGCACACTGAAAGATACTTAAAGAAATCAATTTCCTTTGGAAATACATTCAAATTCAGAAAACAAACAATAAAGAACTAGAATGGGAAAAAATCCAAATTAATCTTTTACAAGAAGAATGAGAGTGGCAGAAGGGAATCTCAGCATCACCAATTCTATTCTTAAGAGCAGGATTGTTATGATTCCCTGAAACAGCTCTGACCTTCTGCCATGGTCAACATTCTCTCTGTTATTTTGGTGATTCATCATCCTTTCATTCTGTAGTGTTCCCTGGTAACAGTTTGGATGTGAGTGCTGTTTCAGGGGTAGGCAACATTCCCCTGTCTCTAACGTGATATTGTGGTCATACGGCAGCAATGGGATGCCCAGGAATTCTCATGAATACTTCTCTATGTGCTTCTACTTCTTCTGATATTATTACTTTATTTAAAATGTTTCCTGTGCTTCCCCTAAAGGAGAGAAGGGTTGAGATTTTTGTCACATATTCCCCAAGCTTCACATCCATAAGCATTGATAAACTCTTGGTTAAGAAGAATACCAATAGAGGTAAATAAATTTATGGGATGCAAAATTAAAAAAAAAAGAACCCATCAATTAAGCCTATGAGCTTATATGTATATACAAATAATGGACAAACTGTGAGTTAAAACTAGAAATGCAACGCAAGATATACAAACACATTGATATGACTTCATAGCTATCAAAAGTGATTTAGTGAATTGAACCCAGTGCGTATAATATGGTTCTACGCTAGTGTAACATCCACAGTAACAGAATCTCAGAAGAAGATTCAATAACGTGAATAGGAGAATGTTTTGCTCTATTATTGACCAGGATCAGCTAGCTTCTTCTTGATGATCTCTGGTGAGAATAAACCTTACTACTTGTTGTGGTATCCTATTCCTTTTTTGGACAGCTCATTGTTAGGAAAAGTTTTCTTACAAGAAATCTATTGGCTTTATTGAAACTTCCATCTATTGTTCCTAGTTTTTGCCCTCTTCATTCAAGCAGAACATGTCAAAATCAATGGGTTAATTAATGAGAGAGGATTTCCGATGCAAATTCACCAGCCTTTGTTTCTGTGCTTGGGACCACTTATTTACAAGATCTTCCAAAAAAAAAAAAACAAAAAAAACAAAAAAAAAAAAAGCTGATTGATACCAGAAAAGTTCTAAATCTATATACTATATTCCTTTTCTATGTGACAGCCCTTTAAATATTCAAAACATCATCATAGTCCCCTAATTATTTTCTCTTCTAGGCTAAATATAATTTCCCTCAAACAATTTTCATAGGGTAGGATCTCAACGTCCTCAACAATGTTGATCACTCTTCTCTGGATACCCTGGCATTTAGCACAGTGCCTGGCACATAGTAGACACTTAATAAAATATTATTGCCTGGGTGTCTGACACTTCAGCTTATGTAGTGGCCAAAATCAATCACACTATCCAAAAAGTGGTTTGACCAGAGCAGAGTATAATGGATGAGATTATCACCTCCCTAGGTTTGGCTATTTTATCTTCAAGACCCCATTACATGTCCTATCTGTCATGTTATACTACTGAATCATATTGAACTTAGAGTCCACTACAAATCCTCCTCAACAAAGTCCTCCTCAACCTTTCTAGTGAGAAACAAAGAAAAAATCCCTCCTACAAACATGTGAAGTCAAGTAAAATAAATCTTTCTCTTGATCATGTCCCAAGAAGACTTTTTGAATTTATATAATACTTTATATTTATTCCTATTACCCCTTATTCAATTTGCTCCAAGATTCAAGCCTGTCAAAAATCTTTTTGAATATGGACTCTGTGGTCTAGTATGTTAGCTCTCCATCCTAATGTTGTTTTGTGTTCAAATTGTCACCTGAAAATAATCTCCTCTGTAGTTTTCTGTAAAAGAACTTACCTGTATATTCCAACAAGATCTGGCAAGTAACAGTTAAGCTACCATTAGAAAATAGTCTAGAAATAGCTTATATCACCTTGTTTACTATACATTTTTACTATATTTTCTCCCTCTAATTTGATCTCAGTGAAATTTCTTTTTTCAATATATTTATTCAATAATATGCAACTGTAAGAAATCATATGGAATCACCACAGAGACATGGATAAAGACATATTTTCCGGCTCTAACAGTGACCAGTAAAAATGTGTTTTTGGAGAAGTGAGTGTGCGGGTGAAGTCTCCAGAGTAATTTGAAGTTTGAAGTTTGTTACAACTGCACATCTGTCAGTACTTAAGAAATATGGATGATTTCATGTTTCCATAGTTGGACACATGGTATATTATAATGTATTATGTAATATGCCAGTTGATAATGCACTTGGTAATAATATAACTTTATACCTTCCATTCCTATTTCTTAAATCATTGACAAACTGTCATGATTACAGTAAGGACTTGTAAGAATTTTTTTTTATACGTAGTAGCAAAAGTAACCCTTATCCCCACCCAGATAATAACACACAAAATAACTTCTCCAGAGATTCTTGCCATATTAAATGGGTGGTACCCATTTCCAAATATTCTATTCAGAAGCTCTATGAAAGGATTACTCCCAAAATTTTTGCTCATTCTTTTTTATGACTAAGTGTGGTTTTTCATATAAATATTATAATTCTTCACAGGGTGGCCTCTAGGGATATCTGGATTATTAAGGCTAGTTCAACAACCTATTTACTACCCCTCAATATATGCCATCTATTAGCAATTGGCAGTTGCCAAAAGGTTCCCACCCTTACCAGTCTACCACTATTTTCCTTTATGGAATTTTAGTTGAAAAGTCCCAACCTATAATAATGGTATGAATCTTTCCTGGCCTTGAATCAATAATCTGTAATATCTTTCTACATTTGCCTCCATCACATAGAAACATTTTGAACTATTGATAATTAACCACCACCACCACCACTACCCTTTTAAAAAATAGACATTGAATTCAACTCAGCTTATTCAGTGTCTACTATATATAAAGCATTGCATTAGGCACTGGAGATACAGATCCAGAAACCAGACAGTTCTAACCTCAAGATTATATTCTACAGATAACTAAATTTCCCTTATATAATATACTCCTCTCTAAAACAAATCCTAAAACTATGAAATATGAAATAATAACTAGACAAGAAAGAGAAATCAGGTCTAGAGGTATCAGTCAATTTATCCTTTATCCAGTGTAGTTAACAACATTTTTTTAAAAAATTAGGTCAAAGTTTGAATGTATTGTCTTTCTGGGCCTGTTTGGATGCCTTAGCTCCTAGTGTTGTTGGTTTCCCCATTTTCTATGACAGTATTATTAATCTATCTGCCAATGAAGCGATCAAGATGCTGAATCTGACTCTTGGGTCTAGTAGCACAATAAGAGCCCAATTTGGATGTGCTGGCACCACTGGGTGACTCTTAGGTGATTCAACTACTTTGTTATTGGTTTGTGTTATGTTGTTTTTTTTAATGAGCTTTAGTTACTTTTTTTTCCTTTTTAAATGGATGTATTAAAAACAGAACAAAAACTCCCGATCGAACACCACAATTATTTGCAGCAGTTTTCCACAGAGCAAGAGAATACTTTATTTAGTAATGACTAGCAAGCAGTATTTTAATGTGTGTGTGATTGACGCAGTAGTTCACAACAGTTCCTCTGGAGATAATATAGTTCTGTATGTTATAAGGACTGCTCTAGGAGGGGAGCAGAAAAGAGACTGTCTTTTCTGTGTTATTGACTTAATGGGTCTAAGGCAAGTGTGCCACCTAATTACTATAGTGTGATGAAACACTGACTCTAGACAGTTGGGTGATTTATAAGGGAGTATTCCCAATGCCAAAGTACCTAACCTTTGGGCTTGCTGCCATCCACTGGATCACAAATTTATATTGAAGTCTTTTGACAAAAAACAAAATTGACATCAGGAAGGGAGTGAATTTATGCTAGGAGGCAAGTGAAATCAGATATTTAGGATCCTTATGAAGTTTCCACTCTACTAGTATCAAGGGTGATCTGGTAAATTTTCTACAACTGATCCTCTGCGTATGACAGACATTTAAATATAATCTACATTATTATCACTTTTTCTTGTGTTGTATTCAATCTTGAAAATTAGCAGAATGATAAATCAAATAATTATTTGTAGCATTTGGCAATTTCCAAAATATAAAAATGCTTTTTTGAGCTATTAAGTTCATAATTGAGTTCATATTCTCTTCTCCCTATCCTAGAAGCCAGCACCATAGCAATTCTCTTATCCTTTCTGACCCTTATTCTTACCCTGATATCAGATATCCTGATATCTGATCCTGACTTTTTCTTTTTCTTAGTTTTGTATAACAACCTCTGGCATTTCTGATCTCTTCTTTTGAATCTATTTTAGAGAATGAATTATCAAAAATTGGGAGGTTGAAGGGAAAAAAAGTATTCAAGAATATGCTCTACATTAAACTCTCTGCAACATAACTTGCTCCCTTTTGGAGACCTGGGCCTCTATTTTGGTAAGTCTCACAATTGCTATCCATCTGCACTATGTTGCAGAACCAGAAGAAAAGAAAAGGTTCAGTAATTTCTTTATATATATATATACATATACATATATATATATATATATATATATATATATATATATATATATTTGTCATCAAGAGCTATTTGTATCCATCAGTCATCCTGAGATGGAGTTTAACTATTTCAAGGATCTTTGGATCTCCTATTTCAGGATAACAAAGATAAGAGGCAAGAGACATGGGCTTTTCTATACTGTTATCCAAGATGAATGGAAAACTTTTGATTATTCTTGTATTGAACTTGTGAAGAGACACATCAACAAATAAATGATGATGTGGGAATATGCTGAAATGGGGACTTGATATATTGGGTTTTTTTTTAATTGTTATAGGCATCTTTTTTTAAAATTAATTTTATAATTATAACATTTTTTGACAGTACATATGCTTAGGTAATTTTTTACAACATTATCCCTTGTACTCCCTTCTGTTCCGAATTTTCCCCCTCCTTCCTTCCACCCCCTCCCCTAGATGGCAGGCATTCCCATATATATTAAATATGTTATAGTATATCCTAGGTACAATATATATGTGCAGAACTGAATTTTGTTGTTGTTGCAAAGGAAGAATTGGATTAAGAAGGTAAAAATAATCTGGGGAGAAAAACAAAAAATGCTAACAGTTTACACTCATTTCCCAGTGTTCCTTTTCTGGGTGTAGCTGATTCTGTCCATCATTGATCAATTGGAATTGGATTGAAGATATCCACTTCCATCAGAATACATTCTCATACAGTATCATTGCTGAAGTATAATGATCTCCTAGTTCTGCTCATTTCACTCAGCATCAGTTGATGTAAGTCTCTACAAGCCTCTCTGTATTCAACCTGTTGGTCATTTCTTAAAAACAATAATATTCCATAACATTCATATGCCATTATTTACCCAACTATTCTCCAATTGATGGGCATCCATTCATTTTCCAGTTTCTAGCCACTACAAAAAGGGCTGCCACAAACATTTTGGCACATACAGGTCCCTTTCCCTTCTTTAGTATTTCCTTGGGATATAAGCCCAGTAGTGGCACTGCTGGATCAAAGGGTATGGACAGTTTGATAACTTTTTGGGCATAATTCCAGATTGCTCTCCAGAATGGTTGGATTCTTTCACAACTCCACCAACAATGCATCAGTGTCCCAGTTTTTCCACATCCCCTCCAACATTCATCATTATTTGTTCCTGTCATCTTAGCCAATCTGACAGGTGTGTAGTGGTATCTCAGAATTGTCTTAATTTGCAGTGATTTGGAACACTCTTTCATATGAGTGGAAATATATAAGTTTCAATTTCATCCTTTGAGAATTGTCTGTTCATATCCTTTGACCATTTACTTGTTATATTATAAAACTGAATATTACTTTTGACAAAGGGTCTCCAAAATTTATAAAGTTTAGTATTTGCCATAAATTTCTTTAACAATTTTATCTATTTGCACTGGTACCAGAAATAGGAATTTCAACTTTTCCTGATTGGTTTAAGTCTCTAATTCAAGAGATATAGAAAATATAGAAAACCATTACCTTAAAAAGGACATAAAACTTAAAGTTAACACATCTGTGTGAAAACTCCAATGAATATAATGAATAACAATGATGAATATGAATATGCTTTTGGATTTTTTCAGGAGGCAAATTTGCTCACTTGAGTATTCTACCCACCACCATTATCTAAAGTGAAGATTTTTTAGCTTTTAAAATACATCCTTTTTTACTTTCCTAATGGTTCTCCTAAAACTATCAGCATAATTGATCCTAACAACATCCAAGCTAACAGAAATAATATGATTATCTCAATAGATGCAGAAAAAAGTGTTTGACAAAATACAATACCCATTCCTAGTATGAACTCTAGAGAATATAGGAATAAATGGAGTTTTCCTTAAAATGATAAGTAGCATCTATCTAAAACCATTAGCAAGCATTGTATGTAATGGGGATAAGCTAGAAACATTTCCAATAAGATTAGGGGTGAAACAAAGTTATGCATTATCACCACTACTATTCAACACTGTATTAAAAATGTTAGTTTTAACAATAAGAGAAGAAAAAGAGATTGAAGGAATTAGATTAGGTAATGAGGTAACAAAATCTTCACTTTTTGCAGATCATATGATAGTATATTTAAATAATCCTAGAGAATCAACTAAGTAAATACTAGAAACCATAAGTCTCCTAATTCAACTTCATAGAGCATGACAAGGCTATAGTTTATTATAGAAGTAGATATTAGAAGTAGAAGTACAATGGACAGAGTACTGAACTCAGAGTCAGGAGAATATGAGTTTACATAGGGGCTCTAACATTTACTAGCTATGCGATTCTGGGCAAGTCACTTAACCTTTCTTAACTTTAATTCCCTTACCTATAAAATGAGGACAAAAGCATATTTTCCATACGCAGAGTTGCTATGAAGATCAAATGAAATGCCATTTGCAAGGCATTTTGCAAACCTTGAAGTTAAGTATAAATGCTATCATCTATTTATTATATCTGTGCCAAAGATCAGCATATGTGACATAGGACATCAGGCATTTTCATAGCTTGCTTCTTCCCTGTTCTACCTAAAGCTTTATAGAGTGTGCTTATTTAATGCAGGACTCTCTTTATCAGGATGTTGATTCTGTATCATGTCACTCACTGCTCTCAGGCCATATTCTCTAGACAGCCTTTACAACCACTCTGTCACCTATACCAGAGATCATACTCTGGATGATTTAACCCTTTCTTTTTTCAGTTTCCATTGCAGAACCCCACTGTTCTGAAGGGTGACTACTCCTGATTCACCTAAGGTTCACTTCACTCATCTTGGGCAATTTTCATGAAAGCCCTGCCAAATATTTTGCTAGCATAAATATACTTTTAAAAACTGTTCTAGGTGCCTCAATGGAGAAAATTGTTACGGAGTCAAAATAATCTGAGTTCAAATTCAACCTCAAGAATATATTTGCTGTGTGACCCTGGTAAAGTCCCTTAATCTCTTTTTGCCTCAGTTTCCTTATCTATAAAACAGGGCTAATAATAACACCTATTTCCCAGGGTTCTTGAAAAAATCAAAATGGAAACCATTTGCATACTGCTTAATACAGAGCCTAGCACATAGTAAATGTTATTCAAATGGTAATTAATAATAACCTATTTTTGTTTGCCTCAGATTTCTTCACTGTAAAATGAATATAGTTATAGCTCCTGTCTCACAAGATTGATGCTGAAAAAAATAATGCTAAAATATACTATGCTCACATTATCATTTTCCAAATATATTTGGGTAGGTTTTTCTTTTTGTTTTCTTAGCAGTTCCTTTCAATTCTATTAAATAAATTTATTTCATATGGCTATGGCAAGAAGATGCTTAGCACAGTTTTGAAACATAGTAGGCTTTTTATAAATGTTTGCTGATTGTTATTACAGATAGGGTCAATGACAAGTGTGACATTGAAAACTCTTTATTGAATATGTTTATTATTAAATGTGTCTGTAGGTTAGATTTGAAGTGCCCGGGACATAACTAGATGAAAATGTCAAGCAGGGAGTTAAAGATATCAAGTTGGTTGAAACTCAAGTGAGGTAAGGGACTTGATATGTAGATTTTGAAGTCATCTTAATAGAATGATAATTGAGTGCATGGAATTTAATATTACTAAGAGAGAACATATAGAGAAAAGAAAAGAGGATGCAAAAGAGAACTCTTGATTCCACTTATATGAGTACAAGATATGAATAATGACTGCAAAAGAGACTGAGAAGAATTATTCAAATAAGTAGGAAGAGGATAAAAATGAAACAGAAAAGCCTTTAAGGAGAGAGTATCTGGAAGGATAAAATATTCAACAGTTATGGAGAAAGCAAGAGTAATAATTAAGAAAAAGCCCTTAGTTTTTGCTTCCAAGGTATAAATTTAATTTCACAGTAGGGACATAAGCCAGATTGCAAGGGTTCGAGACATTTTATCCAAGTGGTTGAGAAATTTTCTGGGAGATCAGAGAGTAGAAAAAAGTATTGATTTGATGACTATCTCATTGCTCTTTTAAAGAACAACTTTAAATATTTGTCTTTCTAGCAACTAACACAGATTTTTGTTTTAATAAAAGTTGCTTCCATTGTAGATTAACAGTAGACATTTAATTAGAATAAACATAAAGTCCTAAATATGGAGTCAAAAATGAGTATAAGTTGTAGGGGGTAAAGTTAGAAAGCAATCAAAGTGAAAAAGATCTTGGTATTTTAGTGCATTTCCATCGTTATTTAAGTGACCAAATGTGGTAGGTAAATAAAATGTTAATACTTTGTTGCCCTATAGTAAGGGAAGCATAATTTCCTGGGATGAGGTATTTCTCTAATACTTTGACATGAATTTGGAGTACTGTCACCAGATCTGGGGTGGCATATATTAGTAAAGACATTGATAAACTGAAGATGTCTAGAAGACAGTTCCCAGAAGAATGGAAGGTCTTGTGTTCATGATGAGGACTGCATTTAGGAACTGTGGACAGTTCTCATGGAGAAGTGAAGACTCAGCAAAAACTCACTATCTCTCTTCAAATAGTTGAAATGCTATCACATGAAAGAAGGATTAGTTTCATTCTGTTGACTCCAGGGAACAATTTAAAGAGTAATAGAATGAAATTTCACAGAGACAGATTGACATTTGATTTAAAGAACTTTAATAATTAGAGCTACCCAAAAGTGAAATGGGATTCCTCTGGATATAATAATTTGCTTTCAAAAGACAACAATTCTGTAATAGAACTATTTTCTAATTCAGATAATTTATTTGTACCAGAATTTCTAGTACTTACAATATATAATTTAAACTTTGAAATATACAGTATACATCATCTTAAAATTGTTAAGCTTTAATAGCTTAAAATTGCACTAAAATTTTGAAGACATCCTGTGTAGAAAAATTATTAGTTTCAACAAGTAACGTTTTTGAAAATTAGGGAAGTGGAAAAAAACAAAAAAGAAAACTGAGAAAGTGAGGGAAAGAGAAAGTCAGTTATTATTTGAAGATTTTGATGAAGTGTCTCTTTGTGGTCCTTTAGTATTACATATATGGTATATTCATGTGAATAAATGTTTATTGATGTGTTATATCAATAAATGCGGCAGATAATATTCTCTAATGTGTACATTTTTTTATTTGATGAACATATTTCTATTCTTAGCTATGACAAATACCTTCTCAGTTATGACAATTACTTTAATAAAAACTTGTTCATAAGGGAAGGAAGCATTAAAGAAATACTCTCTTTGGGGTCTACAAGGCAACCATTTCAATTGTTTTCACCTTCTTTGATCCTCCCACAAGGGGATGTGGCTTGAATTGAACCCTCCATGTGACAGTTCAGTCTGCCTTCATTTAGAAGAAAGGGCTTATTACGAGGGTTTGGCCAGCATTCAAGACCACCTACCTCTTCCATGTAGTAAAACATATTTTTGGTCACAGTCATCCTCTGTAGCTATTGAACTGGCAGCCTAGAGGTTAAAAACCTTGTAAGTCTTATAAAATTTTTGTGATAACAGTTCCCTATATATTTATAGAGACTTTTTGAATTTTCTTTTTTTTAAGTATAAACATTATATAAACAAGGAAATGTTCCCAGTATTTGAAGGATCTCAAATCTTCAGCAAAGAAATCCTATCCTACCTTACATCATTTAATAACAGAAAAATTCAGGAATAACACAAAGACTGAAGTAATTTTTTTCTGTTTTCTGTCTGCAAGGAGAATCATACTATTTTCTACTGGGATTATTCTTCTGTGTCTACAAATGTACAATATGTCCAGAGGTTCAGAACACAGAGTTTTTTTAATTTTCTGTAAATAGTGGCATTGTATGTAACGGGATTTTTTATGAGATGTAACTATAAACAATATTGAGCACATCAGTTTAAAATGAATTGACCTTCTGTTTCACTGAGGGTTCTGTGTTACTTGTTATGAAGTGACTCCATTTGCCCATGCAAATAAGCAAAAGCCAGGATATTATCAGGCTACAACAAAATTAAGAGGTAGGTCAGATTTAATGGAAACATCTGTCATTAACCCTTTTACAGAAACAGTCCCAGGAACCCTTGCAGATAAAAGCTGTGCTGTGTTATCTTACCTTGTTTTGCAGACTTGCAAAGAGATTCTAAGGGCAATGCAAACATTTTGCTCAGTGCAGTTTATTCTGAAGAACTGCATATAATTTGAAATGAGGAACAGAATGTACATATATGTCATTTTCTTTGCAGAAAAAAAGTCATGCATCAGTTAAAGCAGCTGTTAATTTCTAGATTTTATGTCATCAGACATGTCCCTGCTATTGGCCACATTTTGCAATTCCATGGATTGTATGCGTGTATTTATTCCTGTGAGGAATTTGCATAAGTATATGAATGTATCTATATTGTTAATCCTTCAGATTTCATAATTAATCTAAAATGTAATGTTCTATATGCTATTTTGAATAAAGAAAATACTCCAAACTGGTTAGAAAAAGCAATATGCTCACAGCTGCACATAGTAATGCATTTGTCCATTTTACATAATAGCAATGATAATAGTCAATTATTTCAAATAGAACATTGATTAAGGAAAATTCAACATATGAAAGCTTGGCAATATCATGAAGGATTGCTGTTTTAAGAATGGCTTTAAATTATTAATCCCTAAAACACTTATGCTTATATGTGTTAAAATTTCTAAAGCTAAAACAGATGAATATATATTAAATGTGAGAAAAATACCTACTTTTACTCATTGACATCCAAAATAAAAATGGAATGGCATAGTATTTTTACTAATTTCTTAGTAAGTAGGGGGAAAGTAAATGCATACTTAAGAAGAAGTCATGCTTAGAAAAAATAAATAATTGTCTCCGAACTTTTCAGTTGTAATATTTCACAATTCTATTTTGCTCTATATTTTTCATCATCTTCCCCTAATTATCTCATTCACACACCCCCAAGCATATGCCTCCATTTCAACCTATTGGACATCTATTTTTTGTTTACATTTTCCCCCTTTTCTTTCTTTATCTTCACAACAACTTGATGTCAATTGAGCAAGGCTTTTTTTCTCTTTTAAAATGTACCATTATTTGAATGTTTCTCCTAAATAAGAACAATCTTATTTAAAAAATAAGGCCATTTAATTTCTTTTATACATTGTTTAAATATTTTCTGAACTTCATTCATATGCTTGTGATAAACTCAATTGAAATTTACATTAGTATTAGTATTTCAATTCTGAGATTTTTTAAAAGGAAGAAAGAAGGAAAAAAGAAGGGAAGAGAAGGGAAGGAAAGAGAAAGAGAAGTAAGGGAAAGAGGGAGGAAGGGCACTTAAGGCAAGAACTGAATTGATATAGTTCTTTTTATTACAACTAGCCTGGAAATATGCCAATTAGGCATTTAATTATTATGACAATGATAATGATATATATTGTACATATACAGTATCTATGTATTCTCCCCAAATATGAGGGACCTCACATAATAATGTCCCAAAAGGGTATAGTTAACATGACTATAGGGTCTCACTACAAAAAAAAAAAAAAAAAAAAAGTAAAAGAATGAAGTTTTACAAATTTTTGAAATGTATTTCCAAGAGGAAATACAGGTAACTGATTCATAAATCAATCTGACCTATTTGTGGTAACCTATCAATTAATAATATTAAATACCCTTTAAATAATAAACTACTTTTTTCTTGTCAAATATGCCATAGTGTCTCACTGAAAATTACACAATTTAAATTTTTTTACCTTTCCTTCCATTTTATCTTTGGAATTTTTCCATGAGAGACAGAAGGGACCATAGAGATCATTTAGCTGCAGTCCTATTTTTATAGACAAGGAAATAGTTTCAGAAAGAGAAAATAACTTACTAGTGATTATGCAAGTTTTAAGTATGATATCTGGGATTCAGAGCCAGTTCTTCTGACTTCAATATTATTTCTGTTAAATCATGTTTTATTGTTGATCTCTAGATTATTATGAATAACTTTATTTGATTGTGGTTTCTTTACCTTTTCAATAGATGTATTGTTGACTTCAATTTTTCATTTCAGTAGTTGATAGTAATTTTCTATCAGTTCCACTTTTTTGTTGTTGGCCTTTGCTTTACTGCCTGTTTCCTTAACTTGAGGAACTTGTGTTTCAGTCTCATCAACATTTTTCTCTGCCTCTCATCTAGAGGTGATAGGAGCAATATCAAATTTTATGTGTGTGTGTGTGTGTGTGTGTGTGTGTGTGTGTATGTCTGTGTATACATATATATATATATATAATTTGATATCTGTATAATGTATATATATATATTATAATTTGATATTGCTTCTATGTATGTGTGTGTGTGTGTGTTTGTGTAATCTCACTGTGGTCTTGATTTTGATGATTTTCCCATATTCCTTGTTTATGGTAAAAGAAGAAAATATAACCAAAGAGCTCTCACTCAGAGTCTGAGTTTCACCTGAGTAATGCATTTTCAGACTGGCTGGACCTGTTCACCATCCCTTCCCAAATCTCTTTAATGCATAGCTAGGTGCATTTGACTTATTGTAAGGTGTCGTGCTGGGAAGTGACATTTAACAATGTGTGTGTTGAATTTGGATACTTTTTGCTTGGCTTTGCCTTCATCTTTCTACTTATGTTTTGAAGAGAAATTTCATATTCTCTTTGCTCTAATTCTGGTTGCCAGTATGGCTTAGTGCCATTCCTGGAAGGGGTTTGCATTGAAATTGGCACAGAATGAACAACTGGCATAGGAAAAGGAAACTATTCCTGTGTCAGAGATTTATCTATTTATTATTATTTTAAAAAATTATTATCATTATTGTTGAATATTTTATGAAAGTAGTAGTAATATTCTAGGCACCGTACTGAAGAGCGAACTAAATGTGCTTCCTCTATACTAGGTTTAACCTTCATAGTTATGTAAAGACAAAAGGAACTCACATAGAATGATGATGGAAATATGTCCAGTTAAAGATGTGACACATTTAATCTAAGATTTGAATATCCATGTTATTTGTAGTAAGGAGACAGATATTCCCTAGCGATAGCTAGAGGTGGCACATAACTTTCATCTTGAAGAAAATCTAGGACATGCAGGTGAGAAGCTAACACATTCTATACATTAGGAATAAGTTATGAAGAACCATGTAAGTGGGAAAAGAAATGCTGGGTTTGAAGGAAATCAACTAGACCAGTCTTGCTGGAATGGAATTCTCTGGAGGAGGCAAAAAGGAAAATAGGTCACAACTAGATTATGAAAAGATTTAAATTTCAAATTAATAAATTTGCATTTTATCATAGAGACCAAAGGAAACCATAAAATCTTCCTGTGTGGTCTCTTTGGAGAAATATAAACAAGAGAGAGAAAAGTCTGGTAATATGACTTCTGGAGTATGTATATTAAGTTTTGTATACCATAATTTAGGAAGGACACCAAAGAATAGGATCCCTTCCAAAGGAGATCGATTGGAATGATTAGGGGACTAAAGATGATACTACATGGGATGAGCTGAAGTGAGAGAAAGAGTTTAAATACTTAATCCAAGAAAGAGAAGACTTGAAATAGTGAGAGGAGCAGCCAATTAAAAAAATTTGATGGGCTGTTATATGGAAGAAGTGGACTTTTGTTTGTTTTCAGGAAGAAGAAATAAGAGCAATGATTGAAAAGGTTAGAGAAGCAAATTTAGCTTCCAACCAATTATGCCTATCCACAATCATCAAATTTCAGAGAAGAAAAAGATCTATGTGTCTATCTCATGGCTATGTGAAAGAGAATTCTCACCCAATTATACTCAACAAGTCAGCATTTGCTCTTTCCTGGATGACCTCCCCCAAGGAAGAAAAATAGATTTGGCTATTTGAGGAGGTATTAAGTTCCCTTTTATTGGAGGTTTTAAGTGATAGCTAAGTAGACTGTATGCAGGATGTTTTTAGAATGAATCAACAGTTAGACCCAAACATGAAATAACTGATTTGTTTAAAATTAGAAAGGGAGTATGATGAAGGTATATATTGTCACCTGATTTGTTTAAGTTGTATGCAGAGCACATCATACAAAATGTCAGGTTGGATGAATCAAAAGCCAAAATTAATGTTGCTGGAAGAAATATCAACAATCTCACAATCTCAGATATGCAGATGATATCACTTTGATGACACACAGTGAAGAGGAATTACACTAGTCTCTTGATAAGGGTGAAAGAGGAGAGTGTAAAAGCTGAATTTTAATAAAAAAAAAAAGATCTTGGCAACTGGTCCCATTACTTCCTAATGAATAGGAAGAGAAGAACTGGAAGCAGTGTCAGATTTTATATTCTTGGACTCAAAGATCACTCCAGACAGCTACTGCAGCCATGAAATTAAAAGATACATTTTCTTTGGAAAGAAAACCATAGCAAATCTGGACAGCATACTAAAAAAACAGAGACATCGCTTTGTTGACACAGGTTCATATAGTCAAAGCTATAGTTTTTTCAATAGCAATGTATGGCTGTGAGATTTGGAACATAAGGAAAGCTGAATACTGCAGAAACAATGCTTTTGAATTGTGGCGAGAAAGAAGATCTGTAGAGTCCCAGATACAGCAAAGAAATCAATTCAGTCAATGTTTAAATGAATTAATTCAGGCTATTCACTGGAAGGTCAAATGCTGAAGCTGGAACTTAAATATTTTGACCTCAAATTATGAAGAAAGAACTCACTAGAAAGGACCCTGATGTTGGGAAAGATGGAAAGCAAAGGGAAAGGAGAATGGCAGAGGATAAGATAGATATCTGGTAGTGTCATTGAAGCAATGAACATGAGCTTGGACAGACTTCAAAGGATAATGAAGGACAGAAGGGTCTGGCCAACTATGACCCAGAAGGTCACAAAGAGTTGGACATGACTGAACAACTGAATAACAATAACAATTAAAAAGGATCTTTGTCTAAGGCTTTCAATGACTTCTCCAACTCTGAAATCCTGTGAAACCCATTAAATGTGACAGAAAAAAGAAGTAGTCTGGTTGTCTAAGGAGGATGAAACTGTGGCCATAATGCTCTCTCTTCTTACCTTTGAATTATAGAATTCTGTGTCCTTTAAAATTTAGTTCAGGAACTATCTCCCAGGTGTTTTTTCTCCATCTTCACAATTAATAGGGCTTTCCACTTATTAATTATTGTGTATTTGATATGGAAAACATGATCAACAGTTATACTTGATGAGAATGAATGAGGTAGAGGGAATAACTACATTGATAAAATCATAGCTCTACCAAAATGTATACAATGATTAGTAAGATGTATTGATGGATAAGTCTAATGAGTAGACTAAATTATTTGAATGACTTGAGTCTTCAGCTATAGAATACAGAAGAATGATGTAGTGTTATATATTATATATGAAAATGGAGGCTATTTCATTTTTAGCTGGCAGCTTGGGCCATTAATTGATTATGTATTTAAACAGGCCAGATTCACAGGTCACAAAAAAGATGAGTTTTGGCTACGATGGATGATAGACATTATGGTAAACAGACATATAAAACTTGCTTAGGGAAAATATGGGCAAAAATGTATATTTAACCAAGAGGTTAGTGAAAAAAGTACCTGAAAGTCTAACAATAGTGTAATAAGATCATCACAAAGTGTCACTAACTAATTTTGACAATGGCTTTAATTATAGGATAAAGAGAAACTTATAGTTTGGAAGTTGAAGAAAGCAATATTCCCAGTGTGGAATGACAAGGTATTATAGAAAATACTTGATAGTGGAAAGAGTAAAAATATATAAAGCAAAACATAAATAGATGATAAAGATATATGGATATGTAAGTGTATTTTTCAGTTTCTCTGGATATAGATGCTATATCTGGAATTCAGCTATAAACAGATTAATAAAATTAATCAAAAGGTTTTTAAAATTATATTTAACATAAAGTCAAAGCTTTTGCTTTTCTAGTAGTAATGTATGACTTTAAGAGTTGGACTATAAGGAATGCTAAGTGCTATGGAATCAATGCAAGCCAGAGAAGACTTTTGAGAGTTTCTTAGGCAGCAAGGTGATCAAAACAATTTGATTTAGATTACTCATTGGAAGGATAAAAACTTAAGCTAAAGCTTACTTTTTCACATAATGAGAAGACGAAATTCATAGGGAAAGATCCTTATACTGGGAAAGATTAAAAGCAAACGGAAAAGGTTATGGCAAATGATGAGATAGATAATATCATAGAAGCAACGAACACGAACTTGGGAGACAGTGGCAGAGAAAAGCGCCTGGCACATTGTGATCCATGGGATCATGAAGAGTCAGACATTATTGAATGAGTGAACAAAAACTCAGTGTCAGTATAGATATGTCAGTATCCTCTAATGATATTATTGAAAATTATGGTCAGTAGCTTTAAAAATGGATTTCTTACTACAAGATAAAAGATAGCTTTTATTTTCTTATTTTTACTTACTGTTACCTTAACAAGATTTCTTCTAATTTATTTCACCATCTTGAACTAATTTTGCCTCAAAATGTGGTTTACTTTATCTTAACCTTATTGTTAGCACCATAATTAACTTACAGGCCATTAGTGGTGATCAAAATTATGGAGTACATCTGAATTCATCAGTGAAAAGTTTAAACTCTAAAACTCTGTTTTCTCTGCTGAACAGGTTTTATCTGCAATCATACAGCATAGTTTTCATCTATGAGAAAACATACAAGTACGTTTGTGCTTATGCATAGAACTGAATTTCTATATCCATGTGGAAAAAAAAACCCACACCAGATCCTGAAGAATAAGCTAAAATGACATAAATTTAGAAAGGTAGGAAGGTTTTGTAACAAAAATTTTGAGAGTATTTTCTTTAATTTTGATTTACTTTATTTTGAGAGACTCAATAGGTTTAGTCAAAATAATTCTAGAGTTGTTAATGTATAGTAGGTATAGACAGCTGGCCTTGTAATCAGAATTAGCTAGGTTCTGGTCCTGGCCAGTACTATTTCCATGACTTTGAGAAAATCACTTGACCTTTTAGTGCCTTTAGCAACTCTCTAAGTCTAAGTTTCAACTTGTTAGAAAGAGTTGCCTTTTGCCTTTCTTTGTACCTCCAATATTTAGCACATAGCCTGGCACTGAGTAGGTGGCACTTACTTGGTGCTTAATAAATATTTATTGATTGCCTAACTAAATGAAATTATAGATCTGAATAAAACAAAAATAAAAGATGGTGGTTTGTAGACCTGGGTTCTAGTTCCATTAGTTAGGCAATGTTACCTACCTTTCTTCAACTATAAAATGAGGGTATTGAAAAGTGAAAGCTTTTTCTAGCTCTCATATTAAGTACAACTCAAATAACTCGGTTCATCAATATAGTTTTTCTTCTTGACAGATGGGCAGTCACTGAAATCCATACATTCTCAACCATTTTTGAAGTTTTGTTGTAGATGTTGGGCAGTCTTTGCTCAACATAGCTTAATTTAAGGCATGAAAGAAGAAATATTAGTATGAATTTATTCATAAAATTTGCCCATAAAAAGTGGACACATCATAGAGATTTATGGTTTTTGACAATGATGCTCTTTAGAAACATGCAAGTTCATTTAATAACTCTACAAAAAAAGCTATACAACAATTTCTAGAAAAAGGAACCTTTTTTCAGATTTTTATTTCTGGGTCATTTTTAGAGATGGCTTTGCAACCTAAATCAATGGAGTAAGAATAATTGTTTGTATAACACAGTTTGGGAAACTTTGAAAAAAAGTCAGAACCATCTTATCCCAGTCACTAGTATGTCTATCCCCCCCTTTCTTTCACTTTTCGGCCTCGCCTTGCACAGCATGTGAAAGCATTGAAAGAAAATAAGAATCTCAAACTCATAAACATACCTGCTTACCATCTGGCTGTCATCCCAGCAGTCTGGTGATCTCCTTAGTTATCCAGCAGATAGTAGAAAAACAAGAGTCCTGTGAAGATTTCACATGTTGTCATATCCCTGCCAGATGGTAATTGGTAAAACATGGACAAATTGCACTGGCTCCACTTCCCTTATGATAAACACAACAGAAACACCATGGCAACTCGAAAGCAACTTCAGTAGTACAACTTTTATGGTAAAACTCCAGTTGATTGGGACAAATATATTTATATTCCAGTGCATTTTTGTATGGCCTCATATTTGTAGATAAATCTCTAAATCTTCATGGAGACTGTAAAATGTCATCCCCACAGGACATTCAATTACTCCCTGTGGATTCTTTTCTGCAACATGGTGTTGTTTTTAATGTTGTCCAATGATGTACTGGTAGAAAAATAAAATGCATTGTAAAAGCAGGACTATTGGACAATCATCTTCACCTAACAGAGCACAAAGAACGGTTTCTGGAGTGAAGCAGGGACATTTTATACTTTCCAAACAACTAGTTTGGCAACATGCAGACACTGCCATTGAGAAGATCAGATTTTATTCTGAGGCATTTTCTCTTCTTTTATTATGAGCTTTTTTGTTGTTGTTAATGTCTTGTCCATCCTATTGTTGGAAACTGTATTTGATTTGGTGTCCAGAGAACTATTAATACTCAAAAAGTGGCAATATAAGTTATTTTAATAGTATTAATAGCATCATTTTAATAGTATTTAATAGTTGCTACTTGTCACTTTGTAATGTGAATATTTCTTCCAGCAATATAGAGTAAAATATATCCACAATTTTTCATTCTTTGCCATGTTTTATCTTAAATCCTTAATAGAAAATTTATTCAGTGCACTGGTGGCCTTCCTCTTGTTCTTTTTGCAACGTGAAGCATACCGCTCAGGTTGTCCATCTGTTATCTCTTTTCCCCTCTATTATCAAACTGATCAACTAATTCAATGTATGAATAATTATTTATATATTACTCATGATTAATATAACTAGATTAGGGCAACTACAGATTGACATAGAAAAGAGGTCAGTTTTGGAGATTTCTTAGTAATTATTTATCTCTAAAGATATTCTTTTGTCTTAGCCAGAAATATCTCAGGAAACATTTGAATTGGACAATAATAGTGTCACCCTCATGAGCAACAAGTGCTTGTCATACATTTAAGTAGAAATCACATTTACTTAAATCACATAAAGGGAAGAACAGGAATTCACTTCCAAATGAGGAATCATGAAAATAGAACTTTTTTTACCCCTTCATTCTTTCCCAGAGAGTCATTTGGAAATAACTCACAAAATGAAAAATCTAAGTCTTACAAGAGTAAGCATTATTGAAAACTTTGATGAAAGGTATATTTGCATTCTATCTCATAACTTCTTTCCCATGGAGTCTTTTCTTGTCACCTTAGGCATACTTGCTGTTCTCTGTCTCCCATTCTTTCACACTCCCCATTCTGTTTAAAACTATCAGCTTGTTTCAGCTTCTAACCTTTATTTGTCTCACGTGTTCTTTACCTCTTGGTCAGCAGTGTACTCATCTAACCTAGCTGATTGATCATTCCTGATAGACATTGTGACTCCTGCAAGAACTCACTTATAGCAGATATATATCTAGGATTTCCTGCAGATATTATGTAACTTCCATTGAATTGTAGCATGGTTATGAGCAATATATTCATTATATGTAAGGCACATGTGAATATACTGTGGGTACAATATTAAAATAGAATTAAAGGTAAAATAAAATATGGTATAAAACAACATAGGCAAGTAAATAGCTTATATAAGTACTATTTTTGTTTGAATGTACTGGGAAGTATCTCAAATTTCTTATATGACTTATCTATTGAGGGGTCCAAAACCACCCTCAAAGACTTTTATGCCCATGAATAAGTGGCAAGTACTTTTATTAGTATGTGTGAGTTCAGTTACAATACAATATGACTCTTCAGGGCAGCACTAAAAATTCTACCTCTTCATCAATACTAGCATATGCTACAGCAGTGGTCCTCAAACTTTTTAAATAAGGGACCAGTTCACTATCCCTCAGACTGTTGGAGGGCCAGACTATAGTAAAAACAAAACCTCACACTCTGTCTCTGCCACCTCAGCCCATTGCCGGAAATGTGCATTGCTAACACGAGTTTAGGTTAAACTTCTGGTCTGATTTTTCCATAACCCAGTGAGCCACATAAATGTTCTCAGCAGGCCGCATTTGACCCGTGGGCCATAGTCTGAGGACCCCTGAGCTAGAGAAAGCTATGTTTCAGTCCCTGATGGTTCTTTTCCTTTTTGGCTTGTTTCACTTTTTATAAAATTTGGTGCTGTCACTGAAAAATTGCTGTGGTTAATCACTTTCAAAAGGACTAGATTAAAGTCATATAAACTCTTGCTTTCATTGTCTTCAATAGATCTCTTTTTTTCCTTTCCTAGATTAGCTCTTTATCCTTTCCTTGGGAGACACTTTGATTTTGGATAAATAGGGCTTACAGTATAGAGCAGATACATTCATATTAATTCTTCCTAATCTATAATGTATGTTGAACTCATGGGTCATCACCAATAATCATTCTTTGTTGAATGTATCTAATAGTGCTTGACAGAAGGTGGGCCAATGGGTTGATATCTGTCCTAAAATATCAAAACTAAGAATCATATTTGTGAAGAGAATAAGAATCTTTTTGTCACTAAAAAAGCTATCAATTAATCAATCACTCAAAATGCATTTATTAAGCATTTGCTATGTGTCAGGGATCTTTTTAAACACTAATAATATAAAGAAAAAAGTAAAAACAGTTTCCACTGACAAATTCATTAGAATTCTATGGCTCTCAGTCCTGGTACAAAATTGTCTAAGCCACCTAATGTGGTGCTAGTATGAATGGAAAGGACTTGTGTGAATCAATGAAAAGTCATCATTATCCAGCAGTGCTACTACTGGGCTTATATCCCAAAGAAATACTAAAGAGGGGAAAGGGACCTGTATGTGCCAAAATGATTGTGGCAGCTCTTTTCGTAGTGGCTAGAAACTAGAAACTGAATGGATACCCATCAATTGGAGAATGGTTGGGTAAATTATGGTATATGAAAGCTATGGAATATTATTGCTCTATAAGAAATAACCAGCAGGATGAATTCAGAAAGATTTGGAGAGACTTACATGAACTGATGCTGAGTGAAATGAGCAGAACCAGAAGATCGCTGAACACTTCAACAACAATACTGTATGAGGATGTATTTTGATGGAAGTCGTTATCTTCAACATAAAGAAAAACCAACTCACTTCCAGCTGATCAATGATGGACAGAAACAACTATACCCAGAGAAGGAACACTGGGAATTGAATGTAAAATATTAGCACTACTGTCTATCTACCCAGGATATTTATACCTTCGGAATCCAAAACTTAATGTGCAACAAGAACATTGATTGGATTTACACACATATATTGTATCTAAGTTATACTGTAACACATGTAAAATGTATGGGATTCCTGTCATCTAAGGGAGGGAGTAGAGGGAGGAAGGGGAAAATCTGGAAAAATGAATACAAAATGAATGTTATAAAAAAATTACTCATGCATATATACTGTCAAAAATTATAATTATAAAATTAATAAAAAAGAGATTAAAAAAAGAAAAGTCATCATTAATATGTGTGTGAGACTGTTAACGAAAGGCCTTAAAGGCCTTCCACATTTCTTGTCCCTGTGAGCTCCATGAATGGTTAAGGAGCAAAGGACAGATTATCCTTCTCTGCTTTTCTGCTTAAAGTTGTACACACACACACACACACACACATACACACACACACACACTATATATTGAGTATTTTGATATAATTGCATAGTTCTTCATATACTGGATTGTTGCTAGAAAATCCCATAAATGTCTTCAGTTGTAGAAAATTGTTTGTCTATATCTAGGTCAACAGCAGCAGCATAGTTAGCATGTATATAACACCTACTATATACCTGGCACTGGGTTAAGCATTTTGTAAATATTATTTCATTTGATTTGCACTCATTCAGTGTAGCCTTGTAGCCATGTAACCTTGCCTTTGACATATCTGGCCAAATTGGAACACACCAATTCATGGCCTTAGACCAATAGCAACTAGTCTACCTATTATCTTCATATCTTCCCTAATATAGTTGTTACCATTGCCAATACACACTTCCAAGTTGGCTCATAATTTGAACCACTATTACAAAGTAACAGGAGTCCTAGAAATCCCTCATAGTATTTACTCAAATAGATGAAATTCTTTTTTTGAAAAATTTCAGTTTCAAATTCCCTCCCTGCAGTCCCTTCTACTGAGAAGTCAAGCAATATGATACCCATTATATTTGTAAAGTCATGCTAAACACATTTCTATATCAGTCATGTTGTAAAAAGGCAAGACAAATACATAATTTATATATGTATACACACACACACACACACATATATAAAAAATTCAATCTCCACTCAATTATCTCTGTGGAAATAGATAGCCTTCATTCTACTGGGCAGAGGAAAACTATCTTTCTTCCATATTACAATATGGGTGAGTCGTGTGAACTAGGGGAATCCATTGTGGTGCCCCCTGATTAACATCTCTTTCAGGTAATTATTGAGAACCCCCGTAATTATTAGAGATTTTTACCAAGGACACTTTATAGAATTTGAATGGTCCTTGTGCAATAGATAAAGTACTTGCCAGAGAGAGTGGGAGACTGGTTCAAATTATGCTGACTATATTACCCTGGAAAAGTAATTTGTCCTTTCAATATCTCAGAAATCTCTAAGTTGGAGAGCATTTGTTGTTATCTTAATTGAGGCTATTTCCTCATCCGGAATTGTCCAAAGCAATGAAATTACGGTTTCAGAACAATACAAAGCAATATCTCTTAGAAAGATTGGTAGTCATTGAAGTGTATTTTGTGTGTTACCTTTTGAAAACATCATATATCCCAACATTTAACTTAATTGCCCTAACCTTTGTGATGTCTTTTCTCAGATTATTCTTGGGTACCAGATAGTTCCCAAGGTTGAAAATCTCTGAATTTATCACTGAATTGGAAGTTTAATGCTCCTCCAATGCTCTGCAATCTTAGTTCTCTCTGTTCTCTTGTAAGTATCTGCCAAAAAAAGCATGCATAGATTATAGTATTTAGGCATTGCAAGCTTGCTGAATTATATAGTATATTGCCATTACTTTGAAGAGAGTGAAGTTAATCACAATTAATGCTAGCTACAACCATAGAGAGACTGGACATTTCAGGGCTTTACCTTTTTGCAGATGCTTATAACTTTCCTGGTAATCTTCAAGTATATAAGGACAAAGCCCTAACACAAGTTTTCTTTACCACTTGGTGCACGTAAACTTTGCTTATATACACCTAGCATACATGTACCCATGTCACTCAAAGCAAAATACTACTTATATTATTTAGATGTGCTCTTGTATTTTTCCCAGAATGGGAAAATTTGACTTTCTATCTCAACTTTCATTGTTTTTCTTGGGCCAAATACCTCTGAAAAAAGAAGCTAATTTATAGGAGTTCTTCACTGAGATTTTTTTTTTTTTTAAATGCTAAAGACTTAGCCACCAGTGTACCACATATGATTGGGTCATTTCAGACTATAAAGCCCCAATTATATACATCTGAATCAGGTGATAAAGAGTATTATTGATAATGAACTGATATTGTTTCATCAACATCCATTTGAAAAGTAGGAACAATGTCCTAGCTATTTAGCCACTGAGTACTCTCTCTCTTTCCTCTCTCTCTCTCTCTCTCTCTCTCTCTCTCTCTCTCTCTCTCTCTCTCTCTCTCTCTCTCCCCCTCTCTCTCTCTCCCCCCCCTCTCTCTCTCTCCCTCCTTCCCTCCCTCCCTCCCTCCCTCCCTCTCTCTCTCTCTCTCTCTCTCTCTCTCTCTCTCTCTCTCTCTCTCTCTCTCTCTCTCTCTCCTCTCTCTCTCTCTCCCTCCCTCCCTCCCTCCCTCCCTCTCTCCCTCTCTCTCTCTCTCTCTCTCTCTCTTTCTCTCTCTCTCTCTCTCTCTCTCTCTCTCTCTCTCTCTCTCTCTCTCTCTCTCTCTCTCTCTTTTACATTCTCTAGAGTTGCTGCATTAATTCTGAGTACTTTAGGGAATCGTTTCTACTACTCACTTAGATAGATGTACGTGCAACAATCTTAATTCATTATGTAGAACCCTCATCATTTGGGTCAACTTTAAATGTGCAGTTTATGTGCTTCATAGCAAAGTCAACTTTGATTACTATTATCCATAATAGATCCTCCAATGTTTTTCCTAAGCAGAAAAACGTTGTGTTATTGTCACATTAGATGAGGATATCTTTCATGCATTACTTATAAATGATATTAGGTGACATGGGGCCAAATACAGATCCTCTAAAAGTCTCCTTTCTTTTTTTTTAATAGTTTTTTCCTCAACTAACTAATTATTTAGTTTAGTTTTTTTTTTAATTGAAGTTTTTTTTTTTATTTTCAAAACATGCAAGGATAATTTTTCAGCATTGACTCTTAAAAAACTTTGTGTTCCAATTTTCCCTCCCTTCCTCCCCAATCTCTTCCCCTAGATGGCAAGTAGTCCAATATATATTAAACAAGGTAAAATATATGGGAAACCTTTTAAATAGATATGGAACCATTAGTATTTACTTAGGTTCTAGTTATTGATCCCATTTTTGATCCATTTAACTGAACAATTGCTTTGCCTTCTATCTCTTTTACTGGATTAACATGAAATGAATTGTCAAAAGCTTATTTCAAATGTAGGTAAACTGAATTTGCAGCATTTCCTTGACCTATCATTTAACAACCCAGTCAAAATGTGAAATATGGTTTCCTTTTCTTTCATAAGCCATGCAGATTCTTAGTGAAAGATAAATTTTGAGATATTCATTAACTATCCCCTTAATAATACTTTTTAAAATTCAGAAATAAACATATGATTTTAAAAAATTATTTCACAAGTTGAGAAATTTATCAAACAACTCACCATTCAATTGCCAATCATTCTTGATGTAACACTTCAGTCACTAGGGGGCAGAGAGGAGTTCCATTGTTTAAAGTGCATGTCCCTCAATAAGAAACCCCAAAGCTTGTTTTAACTCTATCAGTGGTGTCCCAGTCTAAGAAATCAAGGCTTCTTCTGAAACTTCTATTGTCAGGGAAATGTATCAATTCTGACAATCATCCAAATGAAAATATTAAAATTATCCTTTTTGAAAAGATTTGTAAGCCCTTTCCTTACAGTACCCATGACTTATTTCACAGTGTCATTTTAGATTGATAACATCTGGAAGAAAATATTCTCCTTTCCAACTCTTCAAAACAGATTCCATCTCAGTCTTGGCAGAAAGCACAGAGCTGGGCAGGTTTAACTTTTGTATCCCATTTTTATTTCTCTACTTAACCCGCTTTCCTTCTTGTTCCATGTCTCCCCCCCCCCCTCCCCGCTTTTAAATGTGTCTATCACCCTCAGGCTTTGACCTTGGGTAGGCTGTGAGCACAAAGTTATGTTATTTGGAGTGAAGTAACACCAGTAGTCAGGAAGGAACAATGTTGTTCAGGCCAGATAAAATAAATCTCTCATTTCCTGTCAAAAGACTGGGCCAAAAGCAATGATGAGAGACAAAGGGGGCAAACCATGCAACTAGAAACACAGACACTTGGGATAGACACAACCACAACCCTCTCTTGAAAACAGAAAACCGAACCCAAAAAAAAGCTAGAGTGACAGGGGATACATAATAGCTACTGGAGAAAAAAAAAAATGAAACAGGGGGAATTCCATGTCGATTTAAGCCTGGAGAAAAGTTAAATTTGATCAGACAGGGAAGAAGTCCTGAGGAGCAGCCAGGATCACACGTGTGATCTCTCTAATAGAACTCTAGCCATATGAAACAGAAAACCTGCCAAAGTGCAAATTTTGAAGTTGGTATTATAATCAAGCTTATAAACAGTGGTAAATCCTGAGTACTTTGTGGCATATATATTAATATTTAGAATGATTTCTGCCTTCTTCAATACCAAATACATATCCTGAAATTTCATACATTCTAGCATTCTTACTGTCTTCAAAATATTAAGCCAAAAAGCATTTATTAAGAATTGCTAGGTACTGTGATAAGTATTGGGTATACAAAGAATGGCAAACAGACAAAGAAAAAAAAAAAATAAAACAAAACAAAAGAGAAAAAAAAAAAACTGTCCATGGCCACAAGCAGCTCACATTCTAATGTGAGAAACATAAATAATTACATATATATGCAATACATACAGAGTTGATATAGAATGTGATCTGACAGAAGCAAGCATTAACAGTTGGGGGGGAGGACTGGGAATAGTTTACTTCAGAAGATGGGACTTGAGATATGTCTTGAAAGAAATCATGGAAAGCAAGAGACAGAGGTACAAGGATAAAGCATTTCAGGCATAGGGAACAGCTAGTGTAAGGCATGGATACAGCAGATGGGGTATTGTATTTGAAATATTTCAAGTAGGCCAGAAGAGCTGAACCAGAAAATAAAGCAAGGGTAGAATAATTAGTCAAACAATTAGAAGGAGTACTAGGCAAAATTATTTCCATAAAAATACAGAGACAAAATCATCCAAAAGAAATAGGTGATTAACAATGAAGTCAAGAAGTATGAGGATTTTTAAAAATTGTATTTAATTTAATTTTTAATAATAGCTTTTTATTTTCAAAATACATGCAAAGATAGTTTTCAACATTCACCCTTGCAAAACAGTGAGTTCCAAATTTCTCTCCCTCTCTCATCTCCACCCTCCTTTCCTGGACAGCAAGCAATCCAATAGAGGTTAAACGTGAAATTCTTCTAAACATATTTCCACATTTATCATGCTGCAGAAGAAAATCAGATCAAAAAAGGGAAAAAATGAAAGAAAAAAGCAAGCAAAGGACAACAAAAAGGTGAAAATACTATGTTGTGATCTGCATTCAGTTCCCATGGTTCTTTTTTAGATGAAGATGGCTCTCTCCATCACAAGTCTATTGGAATTTGCCTGAATCTCCTCATTGTTGAAAAGAGCCAGTTCCATCAGAAGTGATCAGGACATAGTCTTCTTGTCGCTGTGTACAATATTCTCTTGGATCCTACTCACTTCACTTAGCATCAGTTCTTGTAAGTCTCTCCAGGCCTTTCTGAAATTATCCTGCTGATCATTTATTGAACAATATTCCCATTACATTCATGTACCATAACTTAGTCAGTTATTCCCAAACTGGTGGGTATCCAATCAGTTTCCAGTTACTTGCCACTACAAAAAGAGCTGCTACATTTTTTGCAAATTTGGGTCCTTTTCCCTTTTTATGATGTCTTTGGACTACAGACCTAGTAGAGACACTGCTGAATCAAAGGGTATGAACAACTTGATAACTCTTTGGGCATAGTTCCAAATTGCCCTCTTAGCAGTTTGAGAAGTGTGTAGCAGTACCTCAGAGTTGTCTTAATTTATATTTCTCTAATTAATAGTGATTTAGAACATTTTTATCTGTTCATATCCTTACATCAATTATCAATTTGAGAATAAATTGTATTCTTATAAATTTGAGTCACTTGTCTATATATTTTAGAAATAAGAACTCTTGGATGTAAAAAATTTCTCCAGTTTTCTGCTTTCTTTCAATCTTGACTGTATTGATTTAGTTTGTATCAAAAGTTTTCAATTTAATATAATCAAAATCATCCATTTTGCATTTTATTATATTCTCCAGTTCTTCTTTGGCCAACAAATTCCTTCAAGAACAAATAAAAGCCATTAATTTTGGTAAAAAAATGCCACCTTTGAAGAGAGCAAATTTAGGTATTCAATCATTCAGTTATGTCCAATAATTTGTGATCTTATGGACCACAGCATGCCAAGCCCTTCTATCCTTTATTATATCTTGAAGTCTAAACAAGTTCATTTTAATTGCTTCCATGAAACTATCTATCTATCTCATTTCCTAACACCAAGGTCTTTTCCAGTGAATTTTGTCTTCTTGTTGTAGACATTGGCTTCAGTATGTGATTTCAAAGTATGAATAGTCTGAATTACTTTCTTTATGTATTGACTGACTCAATCTTCTTGTTGTTCAAAGTACTCTCTAAAATCTTTTCCAGAACCACAATTCAAAAGTACTGTTTTTCTCACAGTCATGCATTGCTACTGGGAAAAAAAAAAACATAACTTTAACAACACAAGGTTATCACTAAGGTTATGTCTTTATCACTAAAGTTATGTCTTTATCACTAAGGTTATGTCTCCTTTTTTTGTATGCTATCCAGATTTGCCTTATCTTCCTTTCCAAGTATGACGCATCCCTTAATTTCATGGCTAAGTTTCATCTGCAATGATCATTGAGCCCAAAAATATGAAATCTCAAACTTTTTTTCTATTTTTTCTTGTCCTATTTGTCAGGAAGTAATAGGACTAGTTGTTAAGAACTTAACTTTTTTTCTTTCAATATTATTTATTTCTTTTGTTTGCTTATTATTCTCTCAACGATATGATGAGTTATGCTATGCAGGATCCAGATAGATAGGTCATAGTAGAGAATGCTGACAATAAGTGATTCACTAGAGAAAACACATGGCAACTACTCCAGCATCTTTATCAAGAAAAAATCCATGGATAGTATTCAGATGATAAAAGATATAACACCAGAAGATGAACTCCTCAGGTCATAAGATATCCTACATGCTACTGGGAAGAATGGAGAATAACTACATTAGCTTCAGTACTAATGAAGGAACTGAGCCAAAGTTGAAAGGACTCAAATATAGATGTGTCTGTGGATAAAAGGAAAGGCTAATGTTGTAAAGATCAATATTGCATAAGAACCTAGAATGTTTGTTCCATGAACAACTGATTGTGAACAAGCAGGAGATAGAAATATTAAACTCTGATATTTTGGACAATGGTGAAATTAAATAGATGGGAATGTGTGAATTAGTTCAAGTAATTACTACATGTACTACTGTGGGTAATAATCACCTCAAAGAAGTAGAACAACTCTCATAGTCAAGAAAAGCAGTATTAGGGATATTATCTCAAAAATATCAGAATACTTTTCAATATTAGAATAATATAAATCTATGCTCCAACTACCATGCCAAAGAGTCCAAAGTTGATCAGTTCTATGAAAACTTAAAATATCTTCTAGGAACAACACCAAAAAATTTCATCTTAATCATAGGGAATTGGAATGCTAAAGTAAGAAATCAAAAGATAATTGGCATAATAGACAAGTTAGACCTTAGAGTACAAAATATTACATATCTAACTGCCTTGAAGATTCAGTATCCAGTGGTAATAAACAAAATTGAAAGTCTATTAAACAAGACCTATCAGAGGCATCTAGAACAATGGATAAAACAATTTGCCTAGAGACTAGAAGACCAGAAATCAAATCTAGCCTCAGGCACTTACTAAGTGTAGAACTTCGGACAAATAACATTTTCTTCCTCAGTTTTCTCATCTATAAAATGGGGATAATAATAGGAACTACCTCTATGAGTTAGTTTTAATATGGCATTGTGTAATATTTGTATAAAGCACTTAGATTCGGTGCCTAGCACATAAAAAGCACAATATAAATGATGATGATGATGATGATGATGATGATGATGATGATGATGATGACCTAGTCTTCCTATAACAAACTGAGTAACAGAGAGCTACATACTATAGCCATTTGTATTTAGAATATTTCATGAAAGAAAGCACAAGGATACAAGATACTTGAAAATTGAACATAATTATTTTGGTCATTAGAGAGAATATAAAATACATTATTTTAAGTTAGTAAGATATGAGAATTGCCAAAAGTTCTGGACTATGACTTTCAGAGTTGCAATACAATGAAAGCACTAATGAATGCCTCATTTTGATAACTATGAACTCCCTATAATCAGTCCTGTGTTTATAGAAAAGTAGTGAACCTGTGCTTTCACTGAGAATTCCCAAATGAGGAAATGTTCTCTATTAAAGCAGAACAGCATCTCATAAAGAGTTGTTTAGAGAACTGAGAGGCTAAATGACATCTCCAGAGTTATACAATCAGTACGTACCCAAGACAAAACCTGAATATTTGTCTTCCTGAGACAAGCTACTTTGCCATACCTTTGTGGGTATGGACAAATTAAATTATGCTAAATCAATATGTCCCACTAAACAGTATAAATTAGCACATATCCATATATATTATATATATATATCACATTTGCATATCTTGAACTCTTTGTCAATTGTCTGAGAGTAGATTATTTTGTTCCTTGCAAAAGACAAATTTAGCATTTACTGTATGTATACAGATAATTGTTGACTCAATTTCAACAGCTAAAACAGGACTTTCTTAATTGTAACTTCTTGACATTTCAAATCCCCTATTAGTTGTACATCTAGAAATACAAAAATACAGAAATAATCTCTCACTTTTTCCAACAAGATTAGGGAAAAGGAAAACTTTGAAGCAGTCTGACCAAAAGCCATATCCCCAAAGCATTCTTTTGAGGCCTATACTATTGTTGTTCTCCATTATCAAAGGGGCTATAAAATGAAATAGTTGAAATTAGCAATCCAAAAACAAATACTACATATGTAAACATGAATAAAAAATGAAAAACAAATGATATTCTTTATTGTGGACAAATATGACCATGAGGAAAGTATGTCAATGAGTAATTTTATTTATCTTTTCCAATATTCAGAGTAAAAAGAAGCATCCAATGAGATTACATGATATGACCAAAACAGATACAATGACATCATTTTATGTACAATACAATTAAACTATAGCACTTACTGCCATAGGGTATCATCCAAGCAAATGGCATAATAACTATACATTTTTAAAAGATAAATAATTTCTATGGATAGGAAAAGTATTATAATTATATCATCCATAGAAATGTGATGAGCTTCAAGTCATACTTCAGAGCAAATCAATAGCTCGGGCCAGCAAGAAATATTTACTTTTTTTTTTTGGCAGGACACTATTTGACAAATTATTGAAGCCTAGATGTCTCTTTGAATATTATGTATTAATAGAGAAAAGTTTTCGAATGAAATGTAATGTTATGGTTTTTTGTTATAGCAATTTCTGTACTAGATAGAATACAAATACTTTATTATTAAATATTTTGATACTTGGAAATATTTATTGAAGTATTTATTATTACTTTATTATATCATATTACAGAAAATAGAGGATTATTGTTATGATTCTCATTATGAGAAATATTTATTAGCTACCAATGATATTCCAAGTAGTCAGGTGGAGCTCAAAGATGGTGCAGCATGGAGGCATATATGAAAATATTTTCCTGGTCTAGCTTGGCAAGACCATGGTGAATATTGAGTATTATGAGATAAGAAATTAGTAGTGTGGTAAGTTTTAGAAGGATTTAAAACCTGCTTACGTAGTCTGACCTTTTTTCAGCAGGGAATAGAGAGTTAGCAAAAGTTCTTAAAAAGACAACTTATATGACCAGGTATTAGCATAAGAAAGATAAATAAGATAAAGGAAGTTAATCAATCTATAAGATCCTAAAATGTGCTTGACATTGTGCTAAACTTAAGGGTAGAAAGAAAAAAAATATTAAATAGCCCTTGACCTCTAGAAATTAGTATCTTCTTAGAAAAACTCTATGTGATGCTGTGTGTATTTATATGTCTGTATGTATGTTTGTGTGTTCATGAGCAATGGTGATAATAAGATTATATAAAAAGATGAAAACAAGAATAAGGCTATCTAATATGGCGATAGAAGACAGACTAGAGAAGAACAGACTCCAAAAGTAGATTCCATTGAACTTAACAGGTATTTAGACATGTGTCAGAGGGGAAGACAAGAAGGAGACAGAAAAGAGAACCAGTGTGGGAAAAACCTAATAGCAGGGTAGTGTTTAGAAAGAAAAGTCTAGGATCACTAACTACAGGATTACTCTAACAATTATTTTCTCAAAATTTAAAATTAAAATCACAAACATTTGGGAAATATAATATCTTGTCATAAAAATATTTCATTTAGTATACCTATATCATCAAGTTCTGTTGTCACAAGAAAACTTGGAACTTTGGATGTGATCTAGATTGTGATGTTATTATTATATTTTATATACTTTTAGAGTTATATGCTAAAAGTTATTTCAAAATAATTCATTAGGTATTTTAATAATGGATGAATAACATGACACATAGTTGATGTATTCTACATCAGACTGCTGTCTTTCAATGTATTGTTCTTAGTTATTTGGTTCTGATTAGGTTAATTGTAAGGAAACTGGTTTAGTTCTGGTCAGAGAATCATAAAGAGGATTTATGATTTTTAACTAGGGAATAGAGCCAATAATTTAATAAATAGTAAAATCCTATATTTGAGAGGCAACATGTTATAGCAGATGGTGGGTTAGCCTTAGAATCTCTAAATTCTAGCTTTTAAGTTTGGACTCTGAAATATTTTAGTTGAATGACAGTGGGCAAATTACATAACATCTCAGTATTCACAGGAAACTTGAATGATTATGAGTAAATTAGAAAGAGAGAGAGACAGAGAGACACATAGAGAGAGTCAGAGAGTAAGTACTCACTATTCACCAAACTCTGTGCCAAATGCTGAGGTTATAAATACAAGTAAAGCAGCAAACAGTTCTTATCTTTACAAAATCTAAATTCTAGTAGGGGAAGATAACATGCATGTTGCAGCAAAAAATGTGAGGAGGAAAAATAAAATGCCAGTAGTTAGTCTGGCTTGCAAGTATGGATGTCTAGAACATGGAAAGATAAGGAAAAGCTGATTTACCATTATCTGCATTGATAAAGGGGATTTCTACAAACTGGGCCCCTTACATTGGTAAAAAACAAATACGTGTAAAATCGTAAATTTGCATACTGAATTTAAAATATTTGCTTTTAACACAATGTTTTTATAGAAACTTGAAATTCATTAATAAAGAATTCTTTAAATTAATGTTAAACAAGATATTCTTTTTACCTTGGTTTCAATTGCTCCATTTTTAAAAGCTGGGAATTAAATGATGACTAATCTTTAGTTTTCTTGTGGTTTCATTTTCTATAATACTATGTCAAAAGTATTTTATGCAAATAAAAAAAATTGTCTTTTCCTATAATCCCCTACAAATCATTATTTGTATTTTTTTCTTATTACTGTATTTTTATCACATAATTCTTGAAATTTCTAGTTCCATTTTTCTTAGTTTCACAGTAGATTTTAAAATTTTATGAGAGGGAGAGAAATTAGGTGATTATTTGACCAAGGTTCTTCTTTCTTTCTTTACTTCTTCTCTTTCTTTTTTTTTTTTACTTTCCTTCCTTCCATTATTTCTTCCTTTCCTCCTTCCCTCTATTCATCCATAAATATTTATAACTATACTACAGTTCAAAAGTGCTGGTTGTTTCTGGGTATGTGTATCAGATTATAATCTTTTAAAATAATCTTCTAATATAATTCTTTCTGAGAATTTAACAAATATCAAACTTTAGAAATCATTATATAAATCATAATTACAGAGAGATTTTAAAAAGTTGTAAATGTGTGTTAATATACTAATGAACTGCCTTCCTTTATATTATATATTAAAACTTTTGTGTATCTTTAATTCAGTGATAAATGTTTTCCATGTTATGAATAATAAGGGACTTTTCTTAATAATATCCAAAGCACTTATTAAAAACAGGAAAAAATAAAACTGAGAGCTGATTTAGTTGTAATGGAAAAAAAAATAAAATAAAAAGCTAAATCCACTAATCCATGGCTAAAGCAAAGATATCCTCCCTCTTTACTATTCTTTGACATAATACTAGAAATTCTATTTATAGTATTAAGACAAGATTTTAAAAATTAAAGGAATAAAAATCAGCAAAGAAGATGCAAAATCATAACTCTAAATGTTTTACTTAGAAAACCCTAGAGATTCAATGTAGTATTTAATCAATTCTTAATACTTTTTAGCCAAGTATAAAAAATATATGATAAATCCACAAAATTATCAGTATTTATTTATCTATTATATGCATAATATATAATTATATATATATTATAATATGTAGGATGAGCCAATGGGAACTCATCTTGAGAGCATGTGCAGCATATCCTTCGTGTTGCCAAACCATATGGGGAGATTCAGTGAGCCTGCTTCTGACAGTTTTTAATGATGTGAGTTGGAAGACCCAGCTCTCCACTTCAAAGCAGGAACACAGCTAACCATATGGTGAAGAAATGAAGCTGAGTTGGAATTGGGAAGATATACCAAGGAATTATATATTGTCACATCGTCCCCCCCCCTTTTTATCTTTTTTGATGTCCACTGTGGAAAATGAACTGTATTTGATTTTCAGGTTTATGAGTGTCCCTTCCTGGCCCTTTCTCTCCAGGAATTGGAATAAAAGTGAGAGTGCCTGGCCTAGTTGTACAATACATGTAAGAAAGACAGAAGAAAATGAACATGATAGCCCATTTTTTTGATCTACTAAAAAACATAAACTATTGAGAAGGAGATTTTATTTGACTAAGACTACTAAGAATGGCAGATAGAAAACTGGTGAAAATTGGTTTAGACAAACACTTCAAATTTAAATTTCAAATGTATGTATTATTTAAGTACATTGGGTCACCTCATTGAAGAAAAAATTGTAATAGAATACTATGTCTTTAACAACTATAGGAAGATCAATAATAGATAACTAACAAAAATTAAAAATATGAAACAATGTAGTTATAATAAAATATTTAATAGAGAGAAAATAAATGTTATTTATAAAAGAAGAAAAATTAGAGTCAATAGTTTTTAATTCAACAAATCTAACTAAAGTTTAAATCCAAAAATCTATGGGGATTTGATACAATTATATAAGACTAAGAAAAATTCCCATATCCATAAGAGGTCAAAGCATATAAATGTCCAGTTTCTAAAAAAAGAGATGTAAGCTATAAATAACCATATTAAGAAAGATCCAAATCACTACTAATAATATGAAGAATTAAAAATAAAATAACACTGAGTTGTCATACCACATCTTTCAAACTGGAAAACAAAGTGGAATAATGAAATGCATGGTTGGAGAGATTGTGAAGATAGGCCCAATGATGAAGTATTAGTAAAGTTGTTAATTGTTTCAGAAAAATAACCTGGAATCACATCAAAAAATTATTAAACTAATAATTATTTCACATTCTTCTACTAGTTTCATATTACAAGGTAGTCATTGATAGAAAAATATATATATATACCACATGTAGCACAATATAAATATCAGCATATTCACAGTAATAAAAAGCTAGAAACAAATTGTGTGCTTTACAATTGAGGAATGCATGAAGAAATTGTATTAATTTTTGGTGTTCAGTTATTTCAGTAGTATCTCACTCTTCATGATCCCTTTTCTTGGGAAAGATACTGAAATGGTTTGCCATTTCCTTCTCTAGCTTATTTTACTGATGAGGAAACTCAGACAAACAGGGTTAAGTAACTTACTTAGGATCATACTAAGTAACATACTTAGGATCCTAAGTGTCTGAGGCCAGATTTGAACTCATGAAGAGGAGTCTTCCTTAGTACAAACCCAGCACTCTATACACTGAGCTACCCAGATGTCCTTATTATACAAATAGAGAATCATTTTTTTATATTAAAATCAGTTACAAATATAAATAACAAAGGGAAACATAGAAAGACTTGCATTAACTGATGCACAGAGTGAAACGGTAATATAAAAACAATACAAAAGCTTAATTAGAAGAACAGCATACAGAATAATTGTGATAACGGAAAAGACAGCATTAAATAACAAACTATCAAAATTCAGATAATTTCAAAGTCATGGCAAATGTTGGTCCCAGATGATAATAAAGCATATTTCTTTTGTACTTAGTGTTAAGTTACACATTCTATTCTGTCTCAATCGTTATATTAGAAGGCTTTGGTTAATTGATTTTTAAAAGCTGTTCTTGGGGGATACCTATTGTTTGTTGGAAAGTGATTATCAAGTCAAAATAAAATATTAGTTTTAAATAGTACAGTACTTTTAATCATTCTATTTATAACTGTATATTTTTCAAAACATATAATAGTTTCTAAGAAAAATGTATTGCAAAGAAGAGGAGCTTCTATGTATTCAGAATGAGATCAACTGTATATCTTGTGCCATTTTTATCTAAAACCCAACTATTAATTTAATATATACTCTTTTGTATGGTTTGTTTTTCATGTGTGAGTATCATCTTTCTGGCAGGCTTGAAACTTCTTAAATCTAATATTGTGTTCACAGATGAAAGCAGTTAGGAAGGGAGATCCACATTTGTATTTTTATATTAATAATGTAGGCTATTTTTGTTTTTCAATAAATGTTTTATTGTGTTTCTATTTTCAGAAATACATATAATATATATCTCTACTCTCAAGGAGCTTATATTTTAGCTTTAAGAAATTATTTACATGTACATTAAAATAGATTTAAGTACATCAGAAGTTTCCTCAGAGAAGGCTTTGTGAGAAACCATTCCAAATGAGTAACCAATGTTAATAAAGACATATAAATAGGAATAATTATAGAATGCTTTTGTAATTTGTAGATTTCAGTTCTGGAACAGATAACAATATATTATAGGTACAAAGTTATTGATTAGAATTAGGAAATTCCTAGTAATGTAAATAAAAAGAACAGAATATACCATGGGTCAATTGGGTGAAGACATTAGGAGCCTGCAGGTATAAACTCAAGAGGTCAAATATACAATAGAATTAAAAATCCAGGAACAAAAACAGAACTAGGTCTACAAAATAAGAGTTTAGAAAAGAAAAAACAGAGAGATGTACTATATCATAGGAATAAGGCAAAGAGTATGGGAAAACCAGACTGTCTTTTGTATTTCTAAGTTCTATTCCCTAGAACTATTAAATGATTGATATATCAACTGATTAATAAGGTAAAGTAACAAGAACCAGTCAAAGAATGCTAAAAACAAGCATAAGACACTTATAAGAAGATAGATATGTTCTCGATTCACAGACCAGCTAAGGCAAGAACTTCTTGTTAGTTAAAACTGACTAATGTGGAATGAGGGTTATTGTTAGGGTATAGGGAGCAAAAGGTTGGACAGTTTGTGTAGGACTAAATTATTGAGGAGCTTGCTTTAGAAGCCAAGCATAGGAGGACTTCATGATAATAATCATAGACTATTGAATAATCAGCACACTATTTCAAGATACTATTGATATTAGAAAGAAAATATGTTTTGCTCTGAACCAAAAGCTTTGTGTCATGGCCTGGGTTTAATCATGAGAACTCACAAATCATTCTCTGACTCATGTATCTACCTAAGATTATCCTTAAAAACATCAAATTTTTATAGAAAAGGTACAAGATTTTTGGTTACATTGGACCAAGACTAATAACACATAGGACAATCTTTATCTCAGCCTATAGAAAATGCAAGCAACTCCAACCCATAATGGAACAAATCATCATAATAGGAGGGAAAGAAGGAATACACATTTATATAGCACCTACTATGTGCTAAATGCTTTACAAATATTATCTAATTTGACCCTCATAACATCCAAATGAGGTAGGTACTATTATTATCACAGTCACTTTACAGTTGAGCAAACTGAAGTTCAGTGAAATCAATGATTTGATCAGGATCATGCTGAGCATTGCCTCCGCCTTGAGCACATACAATTTTCTGCACTAAGGATTGAGGGGCTTCCAAAGAAAAAGCTATTTTAGGGTACTACAAAGTCCATCTTTCTTCCCTGGATCTGAACAGTTCATATCATTCAAAGCATGAAGGAAGTATTGAAGGGTTATAGATCTAAAGATAGAAGGCACCACAAAACCATTAAGTTCAGCACTTCTATATGTTAGGTGACAAAAAGGAAACCCAGAAAAATTTTAATTGACTCTATATGACAAGTTTATGAATCCAAAGTGAGATTTGAATCTGGGTTCTTTGCAGAATTAGTGTTCTTTCCACTCTGTTCATAATAAGTTTTGGAACTAAATTTTTTTTTAACCTTGTAGTTCCTTTGATTCTTATCACCTTTTTCTCTACCTCTCAGTATAGGAATTCCTTTTCAGACTATATTATTTTCTTTCATTACCTATCATCTAAGTTTATATAATCTCTGCAAGAGCAGCAAGGTCATGGGACTATGCATAATTTATTCTAGGGAACAGAGTCTATGTGTGTCTTTTGGTTCTCTTAAACTGTCTGTAATTCTCAGATTTATTCTTTTAAATATCAAGGATATGATAAATTATTCTAATTAAATACAACATTCAGGAAGTTCTGGTAAGAAGTACTAATAAGACATTAAAAAGACTAAGTTGCATCAGCATGAAAGTAATAGGAAAAGGAAATTCCATGCATGGTAAAGAATGTTTTGCTATTAAGTTTATTATGGTAAGGTATAAATTTGACATATTGGTTGCTGTGATGGGGGAAAGATGGGGGATTACAGGTTGTTAATAACAAAATTTCCAAGGAACCGTTAATCCTAAACCTGAATTTCGAAATGACCTTAGACATCTAAAAGAACTGTTGTTTTCTGATAGTACACAACTGATAGAACATACACATAACTTAGAACAGAAGTTTATGACCCTGGGCATGTCACTTAACCTAGGCCAGAGGGGTCAAACATGACAATTCTCATATATGCAGTCAAATTAGATTAAAATGTAATGGGAAATATTTTTTAAAATAAGTAAAATATAATAAAATGTAGATGATATTACCTTTTGAAACTAAGTCAATATGCAACATACAGGGATCCTTTTATATGGATTGGTGACTCTATTTCCATTTGAATTTGACCCCATTGCCTTAGAGATGTCCATGGTATAGTGTATAGGTAGGTTTAATAAAATTCCTTCCTAAATGTAATCTTTTCCCTTTTACATGTGAAGTTTATCAAAATTTCTGATATGTATAATTGAATAAATAATTATGTTTTATTCATATTTTCAGTGCACTTATTTTGTATCCTGCGACTTTGCCAAAGTTGTGATTTGTTTCTAGTAGTTTTTTTAGTTAATTTTTCTGGGATTTTCTAAGTATACCATCATATCTTTTGCAAAGAGTGATAATTGGGGAGGGTTTAAATTTGTTCTTTATATAGGTTTTATTTTTCTTTCTGTAGCTTTTTAAGTTGCATGCCTGATTTCCTCTTTCTCTCTTTTATTCATGTAGCTATTTTAAGATATAAAATTTCCCTTGATTGGGTTGTATCCCATAAGTTTTGGTATATTGTCTCATTATTGTCATTCTTTAGAATTAGATTATTTAATTTCCAATTAGTTTTTATTCTATATTTCCATGGTACTTTATTGAATATAATTTTTATTGCATTTTGGTTTGAAAAGAAAGCATTTACTTATTTCTGCCTTTCTGAATTTGATTTTGAGGTTTTTATGCCCTAATAAATGGTCAATTTTTGTGCAGCTCCCAAGCACTGCCAAGAAAAAAGGTATATTCCTTTCTGTCTCTATTCAATTTTCTCCAGAGATCTAGCAAGTCTAGGTTTTCTAGGATCCTATTAACCTATTTATTTCTTCCTTGTTTATTTTGTGGTTAAATTTGTCTTATTCTGAGAGTGGAAGGTTGATGTCCCCCACTAGAATAAGTTTACTGTCTATTTCTTCCTTTAAGTGGTTTAATATGTTCTCTAAGAATCTGCCTGCGCTACCACTTGGTACATACACATTTAGTATCATTATTACTTTCTGTTTTTTTTTTTTAATCCACATTGCTACTCACTTCCATTTTATAGGAGAATTCATCTGATTCACATTCATAGTTATGATTACCTGCTCTGTATTTCCCTCCATCTTATTTCCTTTCCTGTATATACTTTTGTTTTTTCTTTCTACCCTCTCTTTAGTAGAATTTTTTTACCCATCCCCACCCACTACCTTATCTCCTATCATTCTCCCCCCTTTTCTTAGTAGTGTATTTTAACCCACTCCACTCACTACCTTATTTTCTAACAACCTTTCCCTCTTCCCTTAGCTTTTTCCCTAGTGTTTATGCCCTCCCTTTTATCCTGTCCCTCCCTTTTATTTTCTTCTTTCTTTTCTTTATAGAGTTTGATCAATTTCTAAATCCAACAGAATGATTAAGTTATTCCCTCTTACAGCCAAAACTGCTGAGATGAAGTTTCAGACACTGCTTATCCCTTTCCCTTCTTTCCCTGCATTGTAATAGGTCTTCTGAGTCTCTTGGTATGAATTAATTGTCCCATTATACCTTCACTTTCCTATTTTTCCAGCCCAGACTTTTTTCCATCCCTTAATTTTTTCTCTCTGATATCCTTACATCAGAGTCCATTCATAACCACACCCTCAGTCCATGTGATGCTCCTGTCTTTCTGCCTCCAGTGACAGATATAGTTCTCAAAGGTTATAGATATTATTTTGACCTTTAAATAATATATATTTTCTCCTGTTTACTTTTCTATACTTCTCTTGAATCCTGTGTTTGTAGAATAAATTTTCTGTTTACTTCTGGTTTTTTCAATAGAAGTGATTAAATGCTTTCCCTGAAAGATGATGTTGAATTTCTCTGGGTTGTAGATTGTAACCCTAGTCCTTTGCTTTCCAGAATATGGTATTCCATACCCTCCAATGCTTTATTGTAAAAGCTGCCAGATCCTAGGTAACCTTGACTGTTGTCATTTGAATTGTTTTTTATTTGGCACCTTGCAGTATTTTTTCCTTGGCATTGTAGTTTTGGCATTTCACAAGAATGCTCCTTGGGATGTTTCTTATGGGATCTCTTTCCAAAGATGATCAATGGATTCTTTTAATCAGTATTTCCCTATCTGTTTCTAGAATATTGGGTAGTTTTCCTTAATGATCTTTTGTAGAATACTATGTAGGCTCTTTTTTTTTCTTTTTTTTTTTTTTTTTTTTTGGTCATGGCCTTCAGGTAGGCCAATAATTGTTAAATTGTCTCTTGTCTCTTCTGGATCTATTTTCCAGGTCAGCTGTTGTTCCAATGAGGTATTTCCAATGAGTTATAAAATGGAAGAAAATGTAGTGTTCTTTCTTTAAAAATACTATTCTTTTGAGTTTTTTAATTCTACTGTTCATACAAATCACTCTGTGTATAATTGAATTCTTCAGTTTTGTAATTTAGTGCTGCATAACTATCCCAAAATATTCAAACATTATATTTGTTGTTTTTGTTTTGTTTTGTTTAAAACATTCCCAAACTGAGACTTATTCCCTTTGTTTCCAGTCTTTTCTTTTTTTTAACCTCGAACTATGCTTTGGTATACATTAGATATTTGTTTCTGACTGATTTCTTTGGTGTCTCTGTCTAACAGTAGAACTTCTTGGGGGGAAAGATGTTATACACACATAAATATGTATGTGCATTTTTACACACATACATTTCAATCACTTTTTTCATAATTTTAAATTGATTCTAAACACATTTGAAGTATTCTATGTTTTTACTGACATTGCAACAATATGGTTTATCTTCCTAAAATCCCCTGAACCCAATATAGGCTTTTTCCCTCTTTTTTAATCTTGCCTAACTTGCAAGGTGCTATAGTTAAACTTCAAATTAGTTTTAGTTCATATTTCATAAATTTTAATGATTCAGACCATGTTTTCATATGAGCATTTATATCCTGTAATTCATCTCTTGAAATGTTTTTGAAAAATCTTTAAAATTGTAACTTCAGGAGGGGAAGCTCTCTGCATTGGACTAATCAAATCATTATTTCGGTTGCTAAACCTGACAGTATGACATAGCCAATAGGAAGCTCTTTTTAAAACCAAGAAGACTTGCATTCAAGTTCTTCCTCTTACTGGACAAGTTACAACTTCACAGTTCTTTAGGTTAACTCTCTAAAACTGTATGTTGAAAAGAAGAAACTGACTGTATTTGGTAGAAGCAATTTCCTTACACAGGATTTTCCTGTATTAATGAAATCAAAATTTCATTCTTTAGTCCTATCTATCTTTTTTTAAAAAATTTGCCCCCAAATTGGGAAATGACTCCAAGCTTTTAAGATTTTTATTAGTCACCTACATATCTGTTATATCAGCTATCTGCTTGTGAGTTTTGCTACAAATATTACTTCCTACTTTATAATTTATATTTATGTACTGACAATATTTAAACTTTCTTTAATTTTGTGTGCTATGTTTTGCAAAATTTTTATGATTTGTTTCAATCTTTTTTTTTAATTTTGGTTGAAAATAACTTCTTGTCATAAATGTGAAAGGTACTTACTATCATCATTTTCTATTTAAAAAAATATATGTACTGTTTCATGTTCAGGTCACGTATCACTATGCTTATAGTTACTTGCACCTAATTTTTGCTAAATAACTTTCTAGTCTTCCTGGAAGTTCTTGTTAGAAAAAAAAGTCATTCTCCCAGAATTTTTGTTTGGAGTTTTATCAGACTATTACTTTGACTAGCTTTTTGCTTGTTTGTTTGTTTGTTTTACTGTTTTACTTTCTTATTTCTTATTTATATCACTGTTTATTTCTTAAGTGATTTTAGATAGAAAAATATTTACTTCATATTCATTCATATTTTTCACCATATTATTTCCTTGAGATTTTAGACTATTTGGTCTATGAATTTTATTTTGTCTAGCTTTATGATGTATCTTCCTGCTCTGTTGAACAGTATAATATTATGATTAATAATTAATATAGCTACCTAATTTTTGTCATACTGGCATAGCCCAATCTTTAAAAATAAATATCTTTGCAAATAGTCTTTGCTATTTATATAAATGAATATTTTGTGCCTGTATTTAAATAAATTTAGAATGTGCTTTGGTGAGTTATATCTCGCATATGTTATTAATTTTATGTTTTTATAACCTGAATTAAATTTCTTATTACTTCTTGATTATGGTTGAGATATTGTAAATAAGATGATTTTTTTGGATTTTTAAAACCTTATGCTTTATTGATATTATTAACTACCTTATTTAGTTTCTTCATTGATTCTCAATGGTTTTCTAAGGATATATTGAAAACAGCAAGCAATGATAATTCTGTGTATTTTTATGGATATATGCCTCTAATTTTGTCCTCTTTACTTATTGCCATTTAGAAGTTAACACTTTTAAAATTATTTTAAAGCAAATAATAGTATAGAGAAGAGGTTTCTTTGTTTTAGGTTTGTACTGGAAAATTGTCTACTATTTCTTCATGTAAAACAATGTTTGTTTTTCAGTGTTTTTCATATTTCAGTGGGATTTTTCAAGCTTGGGTTTTTATTTCAAAAATAGATATAATATGTTGTCAAGGCCTCTTACTAGTCTCCTCTGTCATTCAGCTGCTGTTGTTGCCCTGTTCTGATGTATTTCTTAATCCCTTCTGAATTTCTGTTGTTAGAGCTTTGAGGAATAAATTCCTCTGTTCTGATTTCCTTTCTAAAAATGTTTGAAATATCTCTGTATTATAAAATATTCATCTTTTAAAGATATATACATACTTAATCTCAGATTAGCAAGATAATAATTTCAGTACTCATCAAAACACTTTTTTTTCCATTCTATCCTACTTTTTTTTTTTTTTTTTTTGGTGGATGCTGAATAGTCTTGTCTTACTAGAATTTCCTTTCTTTTGTATTTGTCTTTCTCCTGACCAATTATATAAGTTGTTGTTCTGGGGGCAACTAGATGGTGTGATGAAGAGAGCACCAGCCCTGAAGTCAGAGGGATCTGAGTTCAAATGTGATCTCAGACACTTAACTCATCCTAAGCTATGTGACTCTGGGCAAGTCACTTAACTCCAGTTGTCTCAGAAAAAAAAAAAAAAAAAAAAAAAGGAGAAGTTGTTGTTATTCCTGAAAACAATTGTTAAATTTAAAGAGTATGTGTCTAGAATGCTGTAGCATTATGGTTTTTGGTTTTGTTTTTTGGAGGGGAAAGTGTTTGGTTTTTTTTCCTGGAAGCCATTTGTGGGTTTCATTTTCTATGTTTAGAAGTTTTGAGAAGTTCTCTTTTACTTTTTCCTTTTTATTGTGTGAAAATTTCTTGTACTGTTGTATTCTGCTAAGAGACTTATTATTCTTAGGTCATCTCTATGTATCCTGTCTTGTAGATAATTTTTTTTATTATTTTTGCAATATTTTTGCATATTAAGCATATTTTCTTTTAATATTATTTTTCTTCTCTCTTTCCAAGTTAGCCTCATATCTTTGTAGTCCTATTTTATTATTCTCTCTTTTTTACTTTAGGGAAATTCATCATTGCATATTTTAATTTTCTTTTATGTCCATTATTTTTGCCAAGCAAGACATAAATTCTGCTCTCATGATTATGATTTCTCTGTTGAACCACTGAGCAAGTGTATTGTGATTCTGTATTATTCTCAAATTCAAATTTTTGACTCATCAAGTGTTGGATAGCTTTCCTCTTTTTGACTATTAATTCGTAAATAATTAAACTCATTTGCTAGAGCCAGAGACCATATTTTCTTCTGTTATTCCCATTTTTTCCATTAATTTATCTATTATCAAAGTCTTAGTTTTTCTTCTTGAAGTCTTTGGTAATTGAATTCTTTTCATTTCCCTCCTTTTCCCTATTACTCACTTTCTAAGTCATGGTGGCTGGATCTCAAAATTTCAGCCTTCTTTCATGCTGGCCAAGTCTCAGTTCAGCAGTTCAGCAGCTTAGGACTCTGCCCGAAGTGACGTCCCAGCAGTCAGAATTGGTCCCAATTTGCTGTTGTGCTCTTTCCCTTAGACTTAATGGAGTCTGCACATATTTCCCCCTCCTACCCCCATCAGCTATACCCCCAGAGCCTAATCCTGGTGTCCTGTCTAGCTACTTCTATTTCTTAGAGTGTTTATGTTTCTTTTGTTCTGTTTTCTATTTTTTTTTGCCTGGAACTTTTGCAGTGATGATGCTATATAGGTAATTTCCCATGCTTTCTGCAGCCTGGGCTTAAGATCTCCAGGGTATATTAAGAGAAAGGGTATCTGGTGTGGAGGCAGGTTTTTTGGTAAACCTATCATGTTCTACAATCTGCAGTTGTAGCCTTATTGCTGGTCATAGGAGATATGGAGAAATGCTGGGTGAGCTCTGGGTCAATGACTATTAATTGATGGATTTTAGGTTTTGTTTATTTTTTTTGTCTTATTTTGTATTCTAGATGTCTTACACTATGGAAACAGTTGAAATTGTTTTTATCTTTGACACCTAATTTTTGTTTTGGAGATGCTTGAGAATAAGGGGATCAAAGAAAATGTATAATCCTCTATCTTATTGCAGCCTGGAAACTAATTAAAGAGGTGATTTGGAAAAGTTCTTAGAAAATCAGCCTTTAGGCAAAGTTAAGATGGCCCAAATGATGCCAGGATTTTTTTCTCTTTTTATTATAGCTTTTTATTTACAAGATGTATGCATGAGTAATTTTTCAGCAATGACCTTTGCAAAACTTTTTGTTCCAATTTTTCCCCTCCTTCTCCTTGCCCCCTCCCCCAGATGGCAGGTAGACCAATAAATGTTAAATATGTTAAAGTATATGTTAAATATAATATATGTATACATGTCCATACCGTATTTTTGCTACACAAGAAGAATTGGACTTTGAAATAATGTACAATTAAAATGTGAAGGAGATAAAAAATGCAGGTGGACAAAAATAGAGGGATTGGGAATTCCATGTAGTTGTTCACACTCATTTCCCAGAGTTCTTTCACTGGCTGTAGCTGGTTCTATTCATTATTGAACAAATGGAATAATTTGGTTCATCTCAATGTTGAAGACAGCCACATCCATTAGAATTGATCATCATATAGTATAAGTAATCTCCAATGCCAGGATTTTTGCTATGTGGTCTGAGTATCACCCCCACACACACCAACAACTAGTTGGGGGAAAAACATGTCAAACCAAATTCTGAGGAGGAAAATGAACAAAAAATTAACAGTGAGTCATTTTCCCAGTTTAGGAAAGCTTAGCAAAACAGATAGGACTATGGATACTGGGATAGAAGCTGGCTAGAAGCATGGCATGGAGATAGAACTTTGGCTATGGCTGTAAAAGACTAAAACATCTTGGCAAAATAAATCCCAGTGACCTCAATGTATCCAATGAGTGAAGGATCTGGTGCCATTTAGCAACTTTCTCCAAAGATGAGATACAATATGAGAATGGAGAGGAGAAATTCCAGTCCTGAAGGTGCAAGAGCCTTACCTGGTTAAGGACCAATGTTCAGCCCAAGAGGGCATTGACTAAACCTAAATCTAGATCATAAAATATTGTAAGTACTGAAAATTTATGGCCTCCAGTGAGCTGTGAAAGCAGAAAAATACATCAAAGAAAGAAGGTTAGACCAGAACCCTTAACACCTTATTGCAGGGATTTTTTTTTAAAGAGCAAAGCCAAAAAGATTTTGTAGATTAGTACAAGTATTAGTAGATTAGTAGAAAGTAAACTGGGGAAAGAAAAGAGAATTTTAATGATGAATCTTCAAGATTCCTTTCATCCTCATTAAGTAGCTAACAAAAAAATGGCAGAATTCTGATTTGAACCATAATTTTGGATTCTATGATTAATGTTCTTTTAATTTTACCACTTATTTGAAATAGTGAGAATATTTCTGAATTTATATGTTGCTCTTCCAGAATTATATAATTTCAGTGATATATTAATTTAAATATATGTTTATAGTTAGCTCAAGAAACAAACTTGAAATTAGCCAGTCTACACACCAGCTAATCCTAATATTATCTAGCTAATGTTGACATAAGCTGAACTTTTGACACTAACAACTATTTATTCTTTAAGCATGAAAGTTTAAAAAATATTTGTACTGGCCAGTTTTAATTTAGCATTAAAAGAATTCTTTAGTCATACCCAAATTTAGTAACACCAAAGAAAGATCATCATCTACTCTTGAATCTTTGTGATTTTTGGTAGGCTCTAATACTTCTGGGGATATAAGTGATGTTGGGAAACTCATAATTTCCATAGCACAAACCTATTTGCTTGGGTTGTTTGACTTTTGCATTTACCATTAAAGACAACTCTTAGACAAAGAAAAAACAAAATGAAGCAAGAAATATTCACAACCTTATACTATTCTTAAACATTGCTGACTATCCTAACAAATAAAGGTTAGTTACTTTCCTACTTTGAAAATTAAAGCTATAGTTTAAAAGGCCCCCAAATAGTATGCAAACCAATTTTTGTTCTTTCTGTACTATGTAAAATCCAATCAAATAGTATAAAGTTTAATTCACTTTAATCATGTTTTGACTCTGATATAATTTGCAATATTGTGTGATGAAAAAAAAAGTTTTTTTTCTTTTATTTATGTTTAAATATCATTATTCTGCCTTGTTCTGTTTTTATCCATTTCCATTTGAAAAATACAAAGAAAAATCAAGGATTGAAGTCCCAATTGTGTCAATACACCTCAATGATGTGGCAATGTTTGGTTGTGTAAAGGATTTGTTACTGAGAAAGAAAAGCCTTCCATATGGTTCCTGAGACCAGAACTAGTACTTAATAAAGACGCCACATAAAATAGGACTGTTGTGAAATTTATCTCTGAAGGTCACTAGGAATCTTAGGCTGGCAAAGCAGCACAATCCCTTGATCTTTACAGCATTGGTCTTATCATCACAATACTCCCTGGCTAGAACCAGAATGGGTCTGATGTAGAGTTAATAGTACCCTTTAGTTATACGTTCTAAAAGGTTGACAAAAACCTTTGGCAATCCCAGCAATTGTTTCATTTTGAAGAAACCTAAACATCTTCATAAATTCTAATGAAAAGATTCACTTGGTGAATTATTTTTCCTTTTCCTATAGTAACTCTGGTTGGGAGTGCATTGGTACCTTTAGAATATATATTAAAATTCTAGGAACTATTTATAGAACGATTTATAGAAATATCTCTTCTTTGTCTTATAAATTCTCCTTTATTTTCCTTTCAATGGATTTGTTTTGTAAGGAAATAGGAGAGAATCTATAAGACAAGGGAAAAATCATTCTATAAATTGTTTATAATTCAATACGTACATATGTATATATATTTGTATATTTGTGTGTGTATAGTTTTGGTGTCATTTATGCTATTTTATGCATTTTAATTTCCAATTGAATAGTGTTACTTATATAATGTGGCATTTTGTAATTTAAAATTTGGGGAATTTTTAATAGAATCACACCAATAGAGTAACTGAAATTTTAATTAGAAATGAATTTTTTTATTCTATGAATTAGCAATCAATTTTTGTTTGTGCTATCAGAGTTTTCCTACTTCATGCCAGACCTGGAATTGCATTTGTATAGAAGGAATTCTCTGGGAGGAAACTTGTAGATACTAATGCATATAAGTAACTGTTTAGCAACTTATAGTCTTAGAGAATTACTTGAATTGTTGAGTTGCACATGCTCAGATTCAGCATGTACCAGAGGAAACAAACACTGATGTGAACAGGTACACAAATAATAATAAATTATATTGAAATTTAGTCAGCATTTTTTTATCTTGGAATAAATACTAAAATTTTAACTCTGTGAAAGTACTCAAATTTTATGGTCATCTACCTTTGTAGGTGACCCATTAGTATGATGTATAACAACAGAGAAGTTACCTTGAGAATAAAATTCTTTTATAGATAATGCATATGTGGATAATTAAGAACATACTTATTTGTACATTAAAACATTTACATCAATACATATTTTTCATTATCTTTTTACTTTTTAAGAATCTATATGGGTTGGAATTCAGTGAGTTTATATTTTGAAGCAATGTTTTCACAATTTAAAAATAAATACAGTATTCAAATTGACATGTACTGTTATATATATAGATTTGTGATATTTATGTAGCATGGGGAGTTATAACATTTTATAGATTTTCAATTTTGGGATGAAAATAGCTATGAGGTTTGGATAGTTCTTTTTTTTTTGGAAATTTCTCACTTAAATGATGTTTTAAGTTGCAAATTAACTGCTTCTTTTGATTATGCAAGCCAATATTCATTATTAGCACCACTCCTTAACCCCCTTTTTATCTCTAGCTATGTTTCTGCTTTCATACAGCTTCAAGTTTGGAAATGTTAAAGCAAAGAAGTGGCAGGATGGGCAAAAGTTATTCGCCTGCTTTTTTCCCTTAAGACACACCGAACTTCAACAGCAGTAGCTGGCTCACTGCCAATGTACCGTTCAGCACGGAGCATGGGATAATTGATCAAAGTCCAAAAGAATAGGTCCCATCTCTGAATGATGAATTCCGTTTCTGCTATGAATGACAATACCAACTCATAAGTTTCAAGATAGTTAAATAATATTCATTCTAGCTACTTTATTGTATTCACTTTTTTCTATCTATAGATCTGCTCTATGTATAAGTATGTTATTTATATGAATTGTCTTCAGTGTATATTTGAATATGTTGGAGAGGGTCAGAGAGAGTTCAAATGATAGAAAAATGGTTTGTTAGTTCTTTTCTCCTAAACCCTCACTTCATTTCTGAGACTAACTGATGATGAGTCCTGGCAGTGTTCTTCAATTTAAAGAGACAATCCTGTTCATTTGGATAGTGTAAATGCCATTCTTATGAAGCATTGTAAATAGTAATTCTTTAGAGAGTGACTTTTTAATAGCTTTTTCATTGATAACATGCCTTGTGAAGACTTACAGTTATTCTACAGAATTTTGAAGAGATAACCAAGGAATGTTGTATATTAATTTAAACATCTGTACATATCGTAAAAATTCTTTACTCTCATAAAGTAAGTATCTTTCATATTATTCAAGACTATATCATTAAATTATATTTAAGGTTTTCATCAAACCTTAAATATTTCATTTAAGAATTTTTGCTGACAAACTCTCCTTTCCTTAAGACACTGGAGGTAATGATTTACTTTTTATGATAACTAATTCAAAAGCTTGATGGGGACTTGGTCTTTTGTATCTTTCAATTCCCAGTGTTGAACCCATTTCTTGATAACGTAAGCTTGTTTGGTCCATGTTCTGTGATTTCAGTGCTGTAGAAAAATGTTGGCGAGGAAATGCCTTCTACCAGTGCAGATGGACAATTCTTCTGCAACTCTTACAGATTGGTCTTGAGAAATAAAAAGTTAAATAAGAGATTTTCCTAGGGTCATAAATCCATTATTCATCAAAGTTTACACTTGAACCCAGGTCTTTCCAGCTCCAAGGTCCCCTTTATACTATATCATATTGCCTGGCAAGTAAGTAGTATACCATTATTTATTTATTTGTTTGTTTTTTTACAGGGCAGCTAGGTGGTTCAGTGGATAGAGCACCCATCCCTGAATTCAGGGGGACCCAAGTTCAAATCTGATCTCAGGCACTTCCTAGCTATGTGACCTTGGGCAAGTCACTTAACTCAATTGCCTCAGGGGGATAAAAAGAAAAAGATTTATTTTTTTGAAAGGAACTGATTTATTTTCCCATTATGATCAAAAAAATTGCACTTAAATTCTTTGGTATTATTTGCTTTTTAGAGTTTTCTATTTCAGTTTCATTGTGGTACTGAAAAGTATCAGAATTGTGTCATTTCTTCTATCTAGATATCATTTTAAAGCATATATCAATGAGGAAAAAACATTTTTCTCCCTTGATTATTAATTTAGGGTATTTTTAAGGTAATACCCTTTAGTTATATTAGACTAAGGCACAGTAATGTGCAGCATTACTATTGACTGATTTTACTAATTTATCTTTAGAAAATTAATGTATTAGAGGTTAAAAGTTTTTGAGACAAATATATTAAGATGTCATAGATAGGATGTGGCCAAAAATGCTATTTTATAGTTTGAAATATAAAATGTAAATTTAGAAATTACATTTTAAATAAAATTTTATATTCTTAGAATTAATTCCAAGAATCATGGAGAAGCTTCAAACATGTATGATTATCGCCATCGTTTAATATTTATTGAGTTTCTAGAACATATGAGTACCAGAACAGAGCATAAAGAAGATAGAGGTGATTTCAGAGAGAAATGTAAAACAGGATTTGGAAATCTTTGCACTTAGATGTTCCACAGACACAGTTGAGTATGTATTCTGTTTCATGTGGAGACCTACTGTTAATATGGTCCTTGTTGGCACTTAAAAGAGCTCTATTAGTAGCTTGATTGAGAAGGGAGAGGAGACCAAGAATAAACAAAAGTGTGCATTTTCAAGACAGTCTTAATTGTATACAGTACATCTTACTTACTTAAAACATATTATTCTAATCACCCAAAATGGTAAAACACACACAGAGATATACATATGCACATAACAATTTGATCTGTTAAAGCAGATAAAGCTGTTAGGCTTGTAGAATATCACAGGGCAAGGGGAAAATGGGCATCTGCTTAACAATTCTCTATTGTTTAAAGTATCATAGCAGTGCTGCTGTCTGCCTGTCCCATTCAATCAAAATGAATAAATGTTGATTTGGAAATAAAGGGGAACCGGGGTGCTTAAGGCTTACATTTTTGTTTTAATTTCACCAGTGGTAGTGATGGGAATCCCATGGGCAAAAAGACATTGAGCTTGTGAAGGGAAAGGTTTGTTGGTATTTCCCTCTTCCTTTGGTATTGCCCCAGAAAGCTGAACAGCAGTTGGAACTAATTGTAACTCACTCAGGAAAGTCTTCATTAGCACTTACCACACATGGTTACCAGATGTTCTGAAGAGGGGAGGGGAGTGAGGAGGGAAAATACACTGATGCTGTGTGTACACACAATGAACTGCAATTTTAAACATAATAATCTGTCTTTTGTTTCCAGGCTATTGTGTTAGAGAAGTGAGAGAGGAAGTAGTTTTACTAGGGTAAATACTGGCCACTTTCTCAGCCATTCATTCTCTAGTAGTTGAAAGGAATTCTTTGTACTTTTCTTAATATGTATATATATGCATATACACACAAATATATGGATAGAGACACACATATGCACACACACATATATGTGTATTGTGTATGTGTGTGTATATATATATATATATATATATATATATATATATATATATATATATATATATATATATATATATATATATCAAAGTGTTCTGGCACATAGTAGGTCCTTAATAAATGCTGGTTAAATGACATCTGTATTCATTTCTATGATAAACATATGATGATAACCTTTCTTTTATTCCACTGAACAAGACTATACTATTCAGGCAGATTTAGATGAATTTTATTAAACAAAGGATTTTCTGATATTAATTGAGCTATTAAAATATATACAATTAATGAATTAAAAACTATCATCTTCACATTCAACTTGCTGATTAAACATTAATGTCTGAATACAAAAGAATAGAAAACTATGCTAGTCTTCCTTTATACCTATCACTGATCTCTGCCAGACTTATAGTACAATGGTTTTACCTTATTCTGTGTAGTTAGATTTTTAGTAGCAATGCTAATGGCACTCCAGACTTACTACAATATTTGAGATTCTTAGTAATGTACCTATAAAACTTGGAGCTATTTTCCCTCACTCTAATAAAGATTAAATAAAATCATTAGGATATATATCATTCTTAAAAACCATCTACTTTCTAGTTAATAACTTTTGTAAATATTGTTCCTGAAAGTTAAGGAGAATGCTTATCAGCTTTGATGAAGCCTTAACTCTCATAACATAGTTATCTAGACATTACAGTGATCTGCTACTTTTTAAAATGGAATCATGAGTGGGTTCAATAGAAAACACAAAATCTGTGGCTAAATTTTTTTTTGCTATTTTTAAAAATAAGTAAGATTTTATATTTAGGGAGGGTTAATGCTTAAAATAATAATAATTAAGTAAATTTTATGTACTTTTTATTTTAAAACTCAGTGTTTGAATAAGCTATTTCATGGAATACCACATGCATTGGGTAAGAATTATATTAGGGCAATATTTTGGTGATACTTTTGACACATCTATCGGGAACTCCAAACTGGAAACATGGAAGCACTGGAAAGGGGAAATGGGGGATAAGAAGACTTTAAAAATGGAACTAATATTTTATTTATCTTCAGAGCAAGATAGTTTAAGTTATTTTTCTTCTATGCATATATATACATATATGTGTGTATGTATATATATATGTATATATGCATATGTATACTTATATATGTGTACATATGCATATATATCTTTATAGCCTACTTACATAAAAATAAGTTTTTAAAGGCAGAGCATAACTAACCCTTCTTATAATATAATAGTCAAAGAAAAGAAAAATAAATATATGTAGTATTTTACAACATATTTACCTTAACTTAGCATGTAGTATAAGTCTATAGTGTAATTTTTTATTTTACAAATGAGGAAACAGACATCTCAGAAATATCAATTTACATTTTCTGTGTCACATGACTGGTAAAGAGACTAGTCTAGTTCTTTAGATTCCCACATTAAGAAGTCTTTCCATATTTCTTAACCTAAGGATATTTAAAATGTTCAAATCTCTCTAAAGCTTCTGATACAATCAGATACCATTTCCCTACTCATTATACTTCTATATCTCCCTTTTTTTCTCAATTTCTATGATATGGGTTTTGGCTTCTTCTCTTCATTCTTCTCTGTCCTTCCTTGGTTGCTTTCTTTCTTGTTCATTGCAAGCATTTCTGACAAAAGCTTGTTTCTTATCCTTCTCCTCTCTTCTTTCTTCTCTTCACTTTGCTTCACTGACCTCATCAGCTCTCATATATTCAATTACTATCACTGTTATCAATGGATCCTAAATCTATAGATTTGACTTTGAACTCAGGCCCAGGTTACATCCCAGACGACTCCGTTGAACTACTTTTTAAGTATCTCAAAATCACCCTGTATTAGATAGAACTCATATTTCTCTTGCTACCCTTTTGCAAAATTTACTATGACTTTTTGAAGGTACCACCATTCTTGTAGGCTTTCAATCTCAGAAATATCTTTTACTCTTCCCTCTTCTTACCTTCTGTTCTCCAATCCACTAAGATTGCAAGTCTTTGTAAATTTTACCTCGATGTGATCTCTTGCTTTCTTTCCCATCTCTTAAATCACTACTAAACTCCTTAAGGTACTCAACATCTTCACCTTATCAATTGTAATAGCCTTGTATGTGTGTCTCTGCTTTCAATTGAGCCTTTATAAAACTGTCTAATATTTCTAAAAGACAGACTTATCTTGTTACTGCCTTACTCAAAAAAAGTTAGTAGTTATATATTGCCACTAGGAAAAAAATTATAGACTCCTCAACCTAACATTTAATTTCACATGTAAATTTCATATGCAGAATGCACTAGTTCCTCACCTCTTTTTCTCAGAACCATTTTCCTTTAAGGATTAGTTCAGGCATTATCTTTGTTGAAAATCTTTCCTGATTCCTTCATTTATTAGTGTTCTTTCTCCCGAAATTACTTTGCCTTCACTTTTCTTTGTAAATTTTGTGTAATCTCAGAAAAGGATAAGATAGGAAAAATTTAATTTTTTTTTTCTTTTTAGTCTCAGGACCTAGCCAAGTGCTTTATGTATAGTAGACATTTTAAAAAATGTTGAATTGGAATGCTACTTCTTCAACTGGGAATTAAAGGATTTCCAAAGCTCAACTCATTTATTACTGATTTCCTACATTCAGTTTTCAAGGTTAGGCCTAAAAATACTAAGACAAAGATAAAAATCTATACCTTATAGGAGTTTACATTCCATGACAGAACTATACAGTGCTCTAGGTTAGATATTGGAAAGAGCAGTGGATTAAGAAAAACTTTGTTCAAATCTATTCTTTGCTACTCACTAAGTATATCATTTTAGACAACACATTTAACTTCTCTGGGCCCCATCTTCCTCATATATAAAATGAAGGAGATACATTTTATGGACATATCTATTAAAATCCATGATGCCATATTATAACAGCTTATATATATTTCATATTTCATATATATATATATATATATATATATATATATATATATATATATATGTATACTACATTAATTTTCTCATGTGAGGGGGATAGAATCCTGTAAAATATATCCTATAGGTTTATTATTCCCATTTTTTTCATGAGTTAACTGAAGCTAAGATATTAATCAGTCTGATGTTTAACATTAGAATATTGATATAATTATGATTCCACAGAAATTAGAACTCAAATTTATTCCCTTCAGCTTCATTTTTCTGACACAGTGGGTGCATTACGCTAATCCTGGTGGGGCGGGGAGTTTAGATTTGGTGCTTTTGTGAAGGTCGTAAATAAATTTACTTAGTCTTTGTGAAAAGATATATATGTCATGATACTATTTAATTTTGTCTTTTTATATAATAATAATGATAATAAACATTTGTATAGAACTTTAAGGTTTGCAAAGAATTTTACAACTATTATCTCCTTTACAATAATCATGGGAAGAAGACAGTATTACTTTGATTTTTTTTAAACAGATTTGGAAACTAAGACAAACTAAAGTTAAATTAGTTGCCCTGGATCATGTAGCTAATAAATGTCTGAGACTATTTTTGAACTAATTATTCTGAGTATAGTATTTTAACCAGGGTACCACCTAGTTCTCCCTAGTGTACCAAAAAAAAACCCAAAACAAACAAACAAACAAAAAAAAAAAACCTGTCTACTATTTTTTAAAAAATTTTTCTTCAGAGGATAGCATAGTGATATAGTAGTAGCTATTCAATAGATACTTACACTGAATCAAATTTAATTTACTTGTTTGAGGCATCTTCTGATAGTGAAAAGATTCCTAGGAAGAGTGGTTTCAGATCCTAATTCTTCTATCTATTTGATCAGATCATTTGATCAGATTTCCTCATCTGTAAAATTCAGATGTTAAACAAAATAATTACTGAGGTTCTCTTAAGCTCTATATTCTATCGATTCCATGAACAAGTTTTATTATGAAGTAAATTGCTTTTCATAGGGCTATTCTGATATTTTACACTTTTTATAATATTGTTTCTTTAGAAAAATATTTTGTGTTTATCCAGTTTGCCTATATATAAGTTTTGGGCTGCTTGAATAAAATTATTAGATTCAAATAGACAAATTTATGGAATCGTCAAGGCACTGGAAAAGTACCATTATCTTGTATTCTTATTTTTGCTTAAATAAATAATTTTAGTCAATATAGGTGCTTATGGTAGATCCATTGCTATATCAATTTAAAATAGACAATTTAAAAATCAATGTGTTCTCTTTTAATGTGATTTATTGTTTAACTTTTGTAGACTTCTTTTCTTCAATTTCTTCTTCTGTTAGTAATTAATTTTTTTCCCTTTAGAATAGATGTGGGATTTTACAAGTATAGGAACTAGGCACAAGCAACTACATCTATAAAAACTGATTGACACTTAAATACTCTGCAACTTAGCATCTTTTAGAATTGCCTAATGCCTATCATTGTAAAGATATGACTTGTCAAAGGGCCCTCTATCATATCCTATAAGGAGGGTGTGGACTAAGCTCCTGATGACAAGGCAAACTCTCTACTCATTCTGCCATGATGATGCCTCAACTAAAATTTAATGCAAGCGCGAATTGTTGAATCCTAAATAATAACCCCTAGTGAATAAAAAATTATGTGCACCCTGCCTCCTCTTTCCTTGCCATTAGGACTAGAAAATAGAGTTTAAAAAAGAGTTCAGAAAAAAACTTGAAGCTCTAGCCACTTTTTACATACCATTGCGTCATGAACTCCAGGTGCATTATCTTGATCTTTACTAGGATAATTTTCCCTCCTTTTGAGTATTGCCCCTCACCTCACTGTCTCTTCTCCTTTACCTTCTTATCTTGACCCCATATCCTGTCAGGATTAAATTGCGATCCATTCCCGGAATTATGGCTTGTCCATCCTTCCAGTGACTTTGCCCCACTTATTGGCCTTTGTTTCTCCTATAAGATTATATACTCAGGGTATGTATTCTGTTTGCAAACCCTAGTTAGCTAAAACCCTATATAAGTTCCCTGCCTCAGTTGATCTGCACCAAATTCCTTGGACAAGAGTCCCCATGCCATCAGCTAGCTTAAACTCTACATTAAAGATTAAAAAAAAATCTCTGCTTGCCTCAGTTTCTCTGGTATTACAACCTAAGTAAGAACACTTAAAGACATATAACATTGAACATTATCTTCCTGAAAATGAAAGTTATACATTTAAAAATGTTTTATTAAATAGTTGATTTGACTCTGAAATGAAAGTAATTGATAGATATCTTAAGTGATTTTCTAATTACTGAAACAGCAGATTTTTAAAAACAGAAAGACTTGTAAAAATATTGGTAGCTCATACATGGAAGAGGAAAGATTGGGAAATTTCTTAATGTGGATGCTATGCTCACATGGGAAAAATTACTATCAGAGCCTACTTATTTTTTATTTTATTTTTTAAGACACAAAAAGTTTGTTTTAGTTTATTAACTGGCCATAGTAATATGAAATTCAATTTATGTATAAAACAAATGTGATTTTTAAAAAGCATATCTGTTCTATCTTTTATTTTATTAGTTCAATCTTTTCATATTTAATATGATTGATTTTTTTTGCTTCTTTTTTTCCTTGTATTCCTTTGTATTGATTTTTTATCTCTTTCCTCTTGAAAGTCTAGTTTGCTTCACCTATTCCAACTTTTTTTATTTTACTTAAATATGAGTTTTTTTTTTCTTTTCATTTATTCATTTATCTGTTTGTCTTTCCTTCTGGGGATTTCTCTTGTCTTCTAGGAAATCATAAAATTCAAAGTATTTCTTCCTTGGGATTCTCTCTTCAAATATCTTAATTTAAGTAATATTCTCTCATTCATCACTTTTCCAAATGTCTTTCTTTTTTTCGTATCCTCTTTCTCTTCCATTTTAGTACATTATTAATTTCTAAACTCTCCAGTTTAAAAATATGTCTATCTGTGTCTGTGTATCTTATTTGTTCCTTCTCAATTCTATTTATGGTACCAAATATAAATTGCCAAATCTATTTTTATTTTATTGAATTTATAGATAGTATAACATTTTCTCCTACCTTGCCCCTGAAATTTTTTTTATCACCTTTGGAAATAGTAATTTATGAAGGGAACAATGTGGGAGCAAAGTTACTTTGTATGGTAAGAGTTATTCTATGTTCACAATCATGAAGCTCAGTCTTATTCAGTGTCCCTGCCATAAACATTTGCTACACTTTAAGCCAAATTATCTTACCTCTGCTGCTAGGCCCCTTCTAGAATTCTATGGATTGGATGTCCTTTGGGATGTATTTATGACCTTGCATTTTTTACTTATCCCTTCATTAAAAATATACTATAGATATGAAATAATTGCTACTATTACTTAGTTTTTTTTTTCTTAACAGACATATAAAGATATATATATATATATATATATATATATATACATATATATATATATACATATATATATATATATATATATATATATATATATATATATATATAGAGAGAGAGAGAGAGAGAGAGAGAGAGAGAGAGAGAACTCTATGACATGGAGATAAACAAATTAGATTTGCACTTTATTTGAAAATAATGTGAAGCAGCTAATATTAAATAATAGTGAGGCTTCAGACATTTTAGTAGTGTGATTTAACTTCTGTCTGACTCAGGTAACTCTAAATTATTAAATAATAATAATAATAATAATAATAATAATAATAATAATAATAATAATAATAACAAGATGTTGGGAAAATCAGATGAGACATTTGTAAAGTCTTTAGCATCTTCTCTAGTACACAGTATGTGCTTAATAAACCCATTCCTCTTCCCTTTGTACCCACCTCCCCACAGTGGCTTGAATAAAGAATAAAAAGAAAAAGACTGAAAGGATGATACTTAGGTTGCTAGTCTGGGTAACTGAAAAGATGATCTTCCATTTCTTATAAGGAGAGGCAGGGATTCAGGCTGCCTCATTCCAATTGTGGGAATTACCTATCAAGCACAACTATTTGTGACAAACCTTCAGAATAGGTTGGGGAGTAGGGTGAGGAAAGGTGTCAGAAAATTGAATGGGATTTCTATATAATTATATTCTTTAATATGATTTCCAGCAGCTTTTTAAAAACTTTTTGGTAGGTCTTTAATATTATTATAACTATGTTAACAATAATTATTTTCCAAAATAAAAGGATTTATGATTGATTCTTCTTAAAGTGTTACTTGTTCTTGATCTAAGTAATATCTTTGAATCAAATCTGCAATTTCCTTAAAGTTTGGGTCAAATGTTTATTGTTTTTTCCTTTACATACATACATACACATGTGTGTATGTACATATATGTATATTTTCAGAGAAAACTGAAGTTATTTTAAGCATGTTAAATATTATTAAATTGATGTAAGCTGATAATGGATATACATATGGAATTGTAATAGTCATCTAGTGTCTAGTTAAAATTTGACTCAATATCCAGTCATTCACAGAGGGTATGCCTTATTATTCACTTAGTCTTTGATTTGAGCATTAAAAGTAATCCATAAAAAGATGGAAGGATTTTCCTTTTATCATCATGGTATAATATAATATATCCTCTTAGTAATCATTTTATAATAGCCCAATAATTGTTATTAACTTCTCAGTACAAATTATTTGGTTCTAAATCTCTTAATATATAATACCTGCATTCAAAAATTGTTGATTGAAGTTATTTGGGCTGATGATGGGTTCTCCTAATCATGCTGAAATGGATATATTTTTGAATATATTATGGATATATTATATACTATATATATATATGATATATTATAATATATTATGGATATATTTTTCTAGTGTCTATAGTTAACTTTTAAAAGTTTTTTTTAAATTGATACATCTAGTTCTAATACAACATATGTCACTGTCTATGACTAAATAACATCTAAGACAATGAATGTGATTGTGACTTATAATATATACTAATTTCTGCTTTTGTAGCTTAACGAAAGGATACTTCAGAGTTGCATTAGAACTGAGAAATAATCATTTGAATTAGGAGTTCAAAGATGTTGGCAGTTTTGATAAGGATAATTTCAATTTAATTTGTAATGTTGAACTTCAGATGCCAAAAAAATAAGAAGAGAGTAAAAGTGAAAGAAAGAAAAAAAAACTGAAAAAAAATTAAAATCCCCCTACTAGGGATTTGGCAATGAAAGAGAGAAGAGATGGGATGATAACTTAAAGGGTTAGTGAAGCCAAATAAAGACTTTTTTGTTTCTTTTAGGAGGGGTAGACTTGAATCATTTATAGATAGTAGGGAAGATCCAAATAATGAGAGACTAAAGGTGAGAAAATGAGTAAGATGGAGGGAATAATGATAAAAGCTCTTGGAGGGAAAGGAATAGGATTAATTGCTTGAGTATAAAGGTTAACTTTGGATGAGAATAGCAATTAAAATTTGAGAAGATTATTTTGCTATTAACCTCATTGATAGTACTGTATTTTTTATATCGAAATTTATTAATGTTGTTTAAGTTATTTTATGTGTTTCAGCCCTTCATTGTTTACATGTCTTGCACATTTATGTGTTGTGTTTGGTAAAGTGCTTTTTTATTTTATTTTATTTTTTTGAGGATAGTCTATGTGCCTTAGGCATGACTTATTCTTTATATATTTGATAAAGTGTATTTATATATTTTTGGACCCATTGATCTATTACCCCAATCTATGGCTTGTTTAGTATCTCTGAGATTAAGTTGTTTAGATTTTCCAATTTATTTGAATAGTGTGTATTTTGTAGTTAACTATTACATTTATTTAAATTTTAAATTTTAATGACATATAGTTTCATACAGCATTTTCTAGGAATTTTCTTAATTCCCCTTTTTATTTTTGTTCTTAGTAATTCATTTTCCTCTAAAAAAAATCAAGTTAGCCAATGGCTTATACATTTTCATAGTTTCCTGGAAATAATCTGAGCTTTTTGTTTCATTTTTCAATTTATTTTTTCAATTTTATGTTGCCTTTTATTTTCAAAACAACTTTGTGCTTTTGGAGGGATTTACAACACATTTTCAAAATTTTTCTTTTAATTGCATGATCATTTAAAAATATATTTCTTATCTTTTTTAAAAATCAATGTTCAGATGTGCTTATAACAACAATGGATGTGAATAATACTATAGATAGGACAAGGGATCTACTTTTCCTTGCCCTCCCCCATACCATTTGTCCCTGCACAATCACAACAATCACAATTATCTCATTCTCTAGCTAGGGGTAACATAGTGGGGTCTCAGGTCCAAATGGTTCCTTATCCTGCTGCTTTACAGCTTTTATATTTACATAATATTTAGAAGTATAATCACAACAGCTCTGAGCCCTTACCCAGGAATGTTCCTAGAATGAAGACACAGGTTTGATTCTCTGGCCTAATTTCAATTATGTTTCTCTATAGCTAATTTCTGTCCATTCTGTGGTTGAACCAAAATTGAAGTTGCTGGAAACACCTAGGTACATTAGTGGATAAACACAAAGAAAGAAAATAGGGGAAAGAGCAGACCTTCTCTTAAAACTTCCTTCAGTCTTTAAAAAGTTATATATAGCCAGTAACTGGGTATCTAGTATGCTACTCTAAAGTCCTGAGATTTCTTTCTTCCATGCCACAGTTAATATTTTTCTTTTTGCTTTTGCTCCTTGCCTGTGTGCCACAGAATCTTTCCCATTTAAATAATAAGTCCCAGAAAGGCTCTTTTCTGCTCCTCAGATATTGAGGTCCCCCTCCTTTCTCTTAGTTTATCTTTTGCAGAATGTGTTTGGGTATGTTTCTTTAGGAATGAATATCACATTTCCTCTAAGAACAACTTTACCTAGATTCCATATATTTTGGTATGTTGTCTCACTATTTTGTTGCCTTTTGGCATAATTTAAAAATCATTTTTATGATTTTTTATTTGTTCCCCTTATTATTTATTTTTATGTATGTCAATTTTTGATTTATAAATAATGTTGAAAAAGTCTTACTACATTATGTTATGAGTTTATACCCTAATACTTCATCTCTGTCCCTGTCTGTACATGCGTCTGTGCCCTTATCTACAACTATATTATTTATCTAAGTAGAGAGAGTTTTGTAAAGGTTAACTTGCTTTATAATTGTTATCTATCATCATCATTTTCTCTTAATTTAAGAAGTTTAATGGTATGTTATTCAGTGTGTGTAGGTGTAATGTTTTTATTCTAATTATTTAATTTATGATAACATTTTTGTATTATAGGAAATCATGATTGTATTTTTAATTTTTGAAATTTAGCTAAAACTTAATACATTTTATTCAAGCCACTTACTCTAGATAAGACTTTCTGTTTCACATAATTTTCATAAATGTTGCATATTGCTGAGATTTAGTTTTCAATCTATTCCATAATTTTATTTAATATTTATTTATTTAAAACTAAATACAAAATAAGAAAAAAAACAAAATATAAAAAGTAAGACAAAAAGAATAAAACAAACAAAATATTGTCATGTGCTCAAAAGCATGTCAGAGATTTCAAAATATGTAACAATAAAGTTCCATTTCAAGAAACCATAATAATAGAAAACATCATATTCAAGACTGTCCATCTTTTCTTTGCTTCTTTGTAGATTATTCTTTTGTTCTCTGCAGTACATTTTTTACTTATTCTTTTCCTCCTACTTTCATGTTCCTCCCCTTTTTTCCAAGAAGGCTACATTTAAGCATGGATATATTAATATATATGTGCACACATATATACATATATGTATGAATATGCATATCCTTACACACATATATACACATACATACTTAAACACATATAGATATGCATCTAAAACAATATTAACATAAAAGACATATATTAGAAATTTCTCTTTTAATTGTATGTTTAAGTTTGACTATTTGAAATCAATGATTACTAGCCCTACTATTTTTCTCTGATATATTCTATTCCTGATCTTTTTACGTTTTAAATGTAGCTAGTTTAATAACATTTAAGTAACTTTTTTTCTTCCATCAAATTCTGTGTTGTTTAGTTGTTTTTAGTTACGTATGACTCTTCATGACACTTCTTTGCAAAGATACCGGAATGGTTTGCCATTTACTTCTCATCTCATTTTACAGATAAGGAAACTGAGGCAAACAGGGTTAAGTGATTTTCCCAGAGTCACACAACTAGAAAGTGTGTGAGACCAGATATGACTCCAGCCTTCTTGACTCCTGACCTGACACTCTATCTACTGTGCCCCTTAGCTGCATTCCATAGTTGCATTCAGCTTACTCTGATTTATTGATATTATCATGGTCTTTGCAAACAGACATTCCCAACTTCCAGTCTCTTGCACCACTGACATCTAGATTTTAGAATGTTAGGTTAAAAAAGAATTCCTTAGGAATTGGCATCTTATTTGACTTGAAGCAAACTCATCCCCAGATCTACTTTCTCACGTAGACATACTTCTCTTTTACCTTACTGAGTTCAGACAAAAATTATCTAATACTACTTTTACTGATAATTTTTTTTAATACTTTGCCAGGTCAGATAAAATTGTGGTACAGAAAGCCTCTTTTTCCCACCATGTACATACTTTTAAAAATGATTATTAGTTTGTGGTATACTGATTTTTAAGACTACTAATTTGTTTCTTTTTCTTCCCTTCTCTTTTCTTCCCCTTTCTTTCTCTATCTTCCCTCTTGGGACTTAGGTAAAACATGTTCTTTCTTTGTGATTCTCAAACAAGCTAAACCTACTAAATAATAATAATATTGTCTCCTTACTGGATATCACAGAATCGTCAAAGCCTTTTTATATGAAGTGACCTTATTTACCATTGTTTCTTTTTCAAATATTATTTATATTCAAATAATTCTTTATAGTCTTTATATTCAAAACCCTGCTCATTTCTGGCATTCTGTAAAAGAATGGTTGAAAATTTGTGATACTATTGAAACTGCACTTCTTTCATGGAGGAGCTTTGTGCTATCTGTGTTTTGTATTATAAGTTTACTTTCTTTTTTTATTTAATTCTTCAGTATTTTCTTTTATTTCCTTATGCCCCATAAAGCAAACCGATTCTTGAAAAATTTCTATAGTATCTTTCTTCGTGAATGCCAGTACTGACACTGAGGCTTTGGAAATTGGCAATTACATTTCTGGATGAGTTATTTCTGTGATTATTCTCTAATGCCATTCTGTGGATTCTATCAATCTGCAACACTGACCTCATGTTTTAAAATGTACATATAATTTTCATGTATAATATCCCCCAAATATTTGTATTTTTTATTTAATGTTTTCCCTGAAACATCAGTAATTCTCAGATTTTCTTACTTAGCTTTATCTTCAAGTTCAGCTATTTTAGTTTGGTAGAGATTTACAACATACAGTACTTCTAATTTGTCTGTTTTTTTTTTTTGTTCTGATTTTTGTGGTACTATTTATTGTAGTTTTCTATCATTTTCTTTTTTTTTAATCATCCTTTTAAGATATTTTTTCCTTTTACCCTAAACATCCAATTCACTTGATTATCTTTACATATTCTTCCTTAAGTATTTTGTCCTTTCTCATTACATTTTCCTTGAATTCTTTCATTAAGCATCAAACTCTCTTTGGGCATTTTTGTAATTGTTCAGTTCTTATTTCTGGTATTCTGATGCTATTACAATATTTTTCTACTCTTCTAATGATTTCCCTTTGTTACTGCCCTCCACCTCCTTTATTGTTTACATTATACCAGAGTCTTATTTTTTCTTTATTCATTTCTTTAGTCTCTGCTAATTTTCTTATTTTTTTCTTATAAAGATGCCCCTTTTATCTCTCTGTATCTCTATGTCTCTATCTCTGTCTCTGTCCATCTCCATCTCTCTGTCCAACTCCATCTCTGACTCTGTCTCCCTCCCTCCCTCCATGTCTCCTTGTTTCTCCCTCTCTCTTTCTCTCTCTCTCTCTCTCTCTCTCTCTCTCTCTCTCTCTCTCTCTCTCTCTCTCTCTCTCTCTCTCTCTCTCACACACACACACACACACACACACACACACACATGCACACACATACACAAAAAGTCTCCTCTCTCTGTTTCCATCTCTCAATCATCTATAAAAAATAAAGAAAATTGAGAGTACTGAATGAGGTTCCCTTTCTGTATCTCATAATATAAAATATATTTGAAGTCTGCATCACAGAGCTTTAAAAAGAGCTAGGATTAGCAGAAGAAAATGATGGAAAATCTTCATATTTTTCTTGAATTAACAGCTGCTGAAGGTCAAATATTCTTCCTAATTCATTATTTTCAAAGTCAATCCAACCTGCTCTTTTTTTTGCCTATTCAATTCTAACTCCAATTTATTGTTCATTTGCAGAATTTGTCCAAGTCTAGACAGCAGGCATTGTTTGGCCACTTTTTAAAATTGGATACTAGTCAAGCCAAACTCTTTGGAATGGTCTTAGACCTTATTATTTTTTAATGTCCTATGGATTGATGCAATTATTAAAATTTAAGCTACAGAAAGGACTACATCACACTTCTCAAGGGAATTCTCCTTTGAATTGCACTTAACACTGAGTCTTTTATGTATATAACAATGGTCAAAGATTCATAATTTGTAGTAATACAGTTTTCAAGAAATTCTGAATAACTATGACATGAAAATATGATACATCATTTGAGGAAAACAAATATTTTGTTCTTACTAAATAAAATACTTTTGTCTACAGTTAAAATGAGCACAATAGGATCTTGTAATCTTTCTGTCAGTTGTGTATTGTTAACATATAATCTACAGAAGAATACAACTTGAAGAAACTTAACTATTCCTTTCTAATACCCACTTAAATATACCTTGGACATTTGTGAAAATCATTTTCATGAAAATTTTATATAGAGATACTTAGGCTGTCAGAATGATATTTTGTTGTTGTTGACTTTTATGGTGGTGATAAGGTTCAAATTTTCCCATCCATTTATTATTTTCACTTTCTTATAAGAGTTTGGAAATCAATCTTTCAATATTTTGTATGAACAATAGAGTTCTAATATTTTATTAAATATGTCAACTATATCTGCATTTTCCAATTATGAAAATTGTGAATTACAAAGACAATTTGGCATCAGCAGCTAATGATTCAGAGTTTGAAGGTTTTCCATTATTTTCCCTCTACATTACCTAGCATTATCCTTAGCCATATAATGCAGACTTCAAATATAATTTGTATGATAAGGAAGGGAGCCTCAATCAGTACATACATGTAATAGTCTTGTTTTTAGACTTATTTTTAAGAGCTTGCTGTGTTTCAGGAATTGTGTTAGTTTCTAGGAAAACCCTCTAACTAGTTGACCCTTCAGGTCAGACCTGTTTCAAGTTAGAATATGGATCCCCATTTTGGAAGCCACTGCAAGGGACAATTGGTTATGCAGTACTGTAGTTACACAAAAAATCATGGCTAGATATATAGATTTGTTTGTCATTGACATATATATCATCCTTAAATCCATGGCAATTGATAGCTACAACACAGTGGAAGAGAAGAGATCTAAGAAGAAAGATTGGAGTACCTTCACAGTTAGGAAATTTGATCCAAGTGACATGGATTATAGTTACCAGACTTTCTGTTATGTTCATGTTCACAATATTTTTTCTGTTTTGTGACTCCGTTTAAGTATTTTATGGCTATATTGTCAGGGTTGCATTCTCTTCTTCCTCCTCCTCCTATTTCTTCTTTATCTCCCCTTTCTCCTCCTTCTCTTCCTCTTTTTTTCCTCCTCATTTTCCTCCTCATTTTCTCTTATACAGGAAATTGACCAAAGTGGGACTTTAGAAATCATCAATTCCAGAAACCTTCTTTAACAAATAAAGAGATTGGGCCAGAGAGAAGTGATTTAACCAAGATTATATCCCAAGTATTGAAGATATGAGACCAGGTCCTCAGATTCAGGATTTAATACTCTTTCCATAATAGTATACTTTAAACTTAGCCAAGGTTGAAGTAGGCCTCAGAATTTGATATCAATTTTATCATATTATGCTTTAAAATTAATCCCAAGATGAATTAATTCTCAGAATGCTGTTAATAATTGTCTTTAAGTTCCAGTCTATACCTTTCTTTTTCCTGTTTTCTCTTCTTTGTATTTGAAATTTGTGATGCAAAATATTCTTAGAATTAAAAAAAAATCAGAACATGAGATTCAAAGCAGTTAGGAAGAATAAATGTAAATAAAAATGACAACACCACAAAAATAGAGTATATATATATATATATATATATATATATATATATATATATATATATATACACACACACACATATATATATATATGTATGTATTCTAAAAAACAACAACAGAAAAGTTATGCTGGCATTAGTCCAAGCTTTGTAATCTTTTCAAGACATTAAACCACATACAAATTTAATTCAAATAGAATGGTTTAGCTTCAGAATTGGAAAGTGGGTCTATTCACTTCTATGAGATGATTATTCTAACTATTCTAACAACAGTTCACAATTTGTAGCCATTTTACTCATATTTTTGTAATATTTGTGGTTATAATGATTTAGTATTGGTTTGTTTATATTCTTTTTTTCCTCAAAAATATCTAAAACTTGAGCTGTTCCATTGCTTAGAATCTTTTTCCTCATTTGTTCTGAAACCTTTTTCTTTTATTGAACTTTTTTTATTTTCAAAACATATGCAATAATAATTTTTTTTAACATTGACCCTTGCAAAACCTTGTGTTCCACATTCCCCCTTCTTCCCCCCACTCCCTTCTCTAGATGGCAAGTAATACAATATATGTTAAACATGATAAAAATATATGTAAATCCAATATGGGCATACATATTTATACAAGTATCTTGCTACACAAGAAAAATCAGATCAAAAAGGAAAAAAAATGCAAGTAAAAACAATAAAAGAAGTGAAAATGCTATGTTGTGATCCATACTCAGTTCCCACAGTCATCTCTCTGGGTGTACATGGCTGTCATCATCACAAAATCATTGCAACTGGTCTAAATCATCTCATTGTTGAAGAGAGCCACGTCCATCAGAATTGATCACCATATAATCTTGTTGTTGCCATGCACAATGATCTCATGGTTCTGCTCAATTCATTTAGGATCAGTTTATATAAGTTTCTCCAGTCCCTTGTGAAATCGTTCTGCTCATCATTTCTTATAGTACAATAATATTCCATAACATTCATATACCATGAAACTTTTTTATGGAATAGAGATGAGGAAATTTAGATGTTTTGATATTATACTATCAAAAAGCAAATCTGGACTTCTAAAGTAAGTTAGAGAATTCATGAAATATATTAATAAATTTATGATAACCATTTTTAAAGTTTATGCAATGAGTGTATTAGACATTGTCTTTATTCTTGGTTACCCCTTTGAGGAAGCTCAAGGTTGATATCTCTTTATATAAACTATAGTTTCTTCATTGCTCTTGCCAATAAGCACTTTTTTCTGATATTATCTCTCAATAACATGTGAAATCATTGCCTAACCTTACATATTAGCAATATCATTTATATCATATTAATAGACAGGTCATTTAAAAGTCAGGAGTCTCTTAAGAGTGAACTTTAAAAGTTTACATAGAAAGACATGAAGCTTAAAGGCTGGAACTACAAAGATAGAAAACAGGAGAGAAATGAGACTTATAGTTTGTATCTTAGATATAGGTCTCTATATACATATGGCTTCTCCTAGGAGCCATAATACTCCAGGAATGGAAGTAGAATAAAGAAGAAACAGTTCAGTAAAGTGTTCCTAAAATACACAAAAGGATTCCTGGAATAAACATCTTTGTTGCAAGAGAAGAATTCTTAGACTTAGTCTTTACCAAAGCCAAGGAAAAATAATAAAGAAACAAACAAGCTCAAACCTTGATTTTTAAAAACTAATATTATGGGCTGCATGGACAGTGTAAATCTGAATCCAGGACACTAAATGACTCAGTATGGTATGGAAGTTGAGAGTTGGAGGCTGAAGGCAAGATCAATGGAAACACTGTATAGGAGATAGCATTCACAAGAGAAGATGGGGAAGAATCTCAATTGTTTCTGTATGAGTTCTTTGTATGAGATTTGTTTGTTTGTTTTGGGTAGTCAAGCAAAATAAAGCCTATTCTGCAATCAATACTTTTTTGTTTAATTTTAGCCAGGCCTTTAAGATTAGCTGGGCCTTGTCCTTTTTTGGTCTAGATGGTGTTAGAAAACAAATTCTAATTTTCACAAAGGAAACTCTGGATGTTAAGCATGAGTTTTAAAATAGATAATAATACAATAATGATTGAAAATACCTAAGATCATACACCATGAGTTATTTAAACTTACTTTTTTATGATGATATGACAAAATCTGAATTTCCTTACCATTTGGTTGAAGTGAATATATTTGAAAAACAGAGTATGCATTTTCATTGTAATGTTATACAACTTCATTAATAGAAAATTACACTTGACATTATAATTGGATGAGTGAATTATTCACTTTAGAAGATAGGAAAATAAGTTCTTTTAACAATCCCAAATCTTCTAGAATATAATAAACTTGAAGTTAAATATCTGAAAAGCTTCTTTATCTTTTATCAAACAATTAGACTATCATTTAATATAGTCAAATAATAATTCATTTCATAGTACTTTAATAACTTGAAGAACTTAATTTTATACTGAGTAGCTCACTTACTCCTGGCAAAATCATGATGAACATTTTATAGAGAATTTACAGTGTGGCAAGACTACATCTGTGTATGAATACATATGTGTGTGTGTATGTGTGTGCGTATACGTTCTATATTATTATACTATATAATATTTTCTTTTTTTTTTTCCCTGAGGCTGGGTTTAAGTGACTTGCCCAGGGTCACACAGCTAGGAAGTGTTAAGTGTCTGAGATTAGATTTGAACTCAGATCCTCCTGAATTCAGGGCTGGTGCTATATCCACTGTACCACCTAGCTGCCCCATATATATTATATTCTTTAACTTTCAAAAACCGTATTCATGAATTCTGTATTCAAAGATCATTAGGTTTATTATATATTTCATAAACTTATACATATATATACTATATATTATGTGTGTATATACATATTATATATATAACAAACATAATTATATATTGCATATATAACAGGTTTTTTGTTTTATTTCAATTTAGTATTTTATTTTCCCCCATTTACATATAAAATATTTGAACATTCATTTTTTAAAATTCTGAGTTGTGAATTATTTCTCTTCCTCTTCTGCCCTTCACTAAAAGAAGGTAAATATTTCAAAATAGGTTATACATGTATAGTCATGAAAAACATGGTGATAGTATTAAAGTAAGATGATCAGCTATGAAGGATGTAGCTCTTCCCAGCTGATCATCTTATTTTGTACTTTATACATAGTACACTTCATTTTGCATCAGCTCATGTAAGTCTTTTAAGGTCTTTTTGTGAGTATTCTGCATGTTTTTTTCCTTATAGCACAATTCTGTTCCATTACAATGACATACTAAAGTTTATTCAGCCATTCCTCAATTGATGGACATCCCCTCAATTTCTAATTCTTTGCTTCCAAAAAAGAGCTGGTATTAATATTTTTGTAACTTTTCCTTTTGTTATTTCTTTTGGGGTACAGACCTATTAGTAGTATGTTACTAAGTCAAACGATACATGTTTGTTGGTTTTGTTTTAAATTGCATCATAGAAAGATAGATTCAGTTCACAACTCCACTAATAATGATTTGATATTTCAATTTCTTCACATACCTTTCAACATTTGTCATTTTTCTTTTTCTGTTCAATTAGCGAATCTTAAATGTAAGACATAGTACCTCAGAGTTCTTTTAATTTGCATTTCTCCATGCCCATTTGTTCTAGTCTCTCTCTTTTTTCACCCTGTTCTTCCTCAAAAATGTTTTGTTTTTGACTGTCACCTCCCCCAGTTTGCCCTCCTTTCTGTCATCCTACCAAGACCTTCTCTTATCCTCCTTTCCTAATTTTTGTAGAGTAAGATACCTATACCTAATAGAGAGTGTATGTTATTCCCTCTTTGCATCAATTCTGATGACAATAAGGTTCACTCACTTCCCTCCAGCTCTCCCATCTCCTTCTCTACTATATGTAATTTGCCTCTTTTATGGGAGAAAATTTACCCCATTCTATTTCTCCCTTTCCCTTTCTGCTAATGCATTTTGATCTTACTCCTTAATTTTATTTTTAGATATCATCCTTTAATATTCAGCTCACACTTGTGCTTTCTGTTTATGTGTTGTATGTTTTTATATGTATTTCTTCTAACTGCCCTAATAATGAGAAGTTTTTATGAGTCACAAGTATTATCTTCTAATATAGGAATGTCAACAGTTGAAACTTGTTAAAACATAATGATTTCCATTTCCTGTTTATCTCTTTATGCTTCTCGTGAGTCTTCTGTTTGAAAATCAAATTTTCTAATCCACTAGTTTTTCATTAATAATGTTCAGAAACATGTATACATATATTGTATTTAATTTATAATTTAACATATTTAACATGTATTGGTCAACCTGCCATCTGGGGGGGGGAGGAGGGGAAAAATTAGAACAAAAGGTTTGGCGATTGTCAATCTGGTAAATAAAAACTATTAAAAAATGTTCAGAAAGGGGCAGTTAGGTGGCACAGTGAATAGAGCACCTGCCCTGAAGTCAGGAGGACTGGAGTTCACATCTAAAATCCAGCACTTAACACTCCCTAGTTGTGTGACCCTGGGCAAGTCACTTACCCTCAATTACCTCAGCAAGAAAAGAAAAAAAAAAAAGGAAGGAAGGAAGGAAAGAAGGAAGGAAGGAAGGAAGGAAGGAAGGAAGGAAGGAAGGAAGGAAGGAAGGAAGGAAGAAAAAGGAAGGAAGAAAGAAAGAAAGAAAGAAAGAAAGAAAGAAAGAAAGAAAGAAAGAAAGAAAGAAAGAAAGAAAGAAAGAAAGAAAGAAAGAAAGAAAGAAAGAAAGAAAGAAAGAAAGAAAGAAAGAAAGAAAGAAAGAAAGAAAGAAAGAAAGAAAGAAAGAAAGAAAGAAAGAAAGAAAGAAAGAAAGAAAGAAAGAAAGAAAGAAAGAAAGAAAGAAAGAAAGAAAGAAAGAAAGAAAGAAAGAAAGAAAGAAAGAAAGAAAGAAAGAAAGAAAGAAAGAAAGAAAGAAAGAAAGAAAGAAAATGCTCAGAAGTGTATTCTATTTAAATGAATATCAACTTTTTCCCCTGAAAGTTTATACTCAGTTTTGCTAGGGAGGTGAATTTTTGGTTGTAATTCTAACTCCTTTATTCTCCAAGATATATCCCAAGACCTCCAATCCTTTAACAAAGAAACTGCTAACTCTTGTATTATTCTGACTGTGGCTCCATGATACTTAATTGTTTCTTTCTGACTGCTTATAATACTTTCTCCTTGATCTGTGTGCTCTGGTATTTGACCACACTATTTTTGGTTTAGAGCTCTTTCAGGAAGTGATTGGTGGATTATTTCCATTTTTATTTTATCCTCTAATACTAGAATATCAGGGTAGTTTTCCAGAATAATTTCCTAAAATATGATGTCCAGGTTCTTTTGTTTTGATTGTGGCTTTCAAATAGTCCAGTAATTTTAAAATGATCTCTCCCAGATCTACCTTCTAACTCAGTTATTTTTTCATTGAGATATTTCATATTGTCTTCCATTTTTCATTCTTTTGGTTATGTTTTATTTTGTTTCTCATAAAGTCATTAGTTTCCATTTGCTCAATTCTAGGAATTATTTTCTTCAGTGAGCTTCCATACCTCTTTTCCATTTGGCCAGTTCTCCCTTCTAAGATTTTTTTTCAGTGAATTTTTGTGTCTCTTTTCTCATTTGGTAAATTTAACTTTTCAAGGCATTCTTCTTCTCATTGACTTTTTGTACCTCCCTTTCACTGAATTTTTTTAAGGTGTTGTTTTCTTCAGTATTTTCTTTGTCTTCTTTACTAAGTTGTTGAATTGTTGTTCATGATTTTATTGCATCACTCTTATTTTTCTTCCCTATTTTTCCTCTGTCTCTCTTGATTTTCCAAATTCTTTTAGAGTTCTTCCATTGCCTGAGTCCAATTCATATTTTTAGAAGGCTTTGAATGTAGGAGCTTTGACTTGATTATCTTCTTCTGAGTATACATTTTCATCTTCTGTTGTTTACTCATTTTTCAGCATATTTTTTTGAATTTTAATTCTTTGCTAAAATGGCACTCTGTTTTCTGGGTGAAGTGCCCACTGTCCCAAGATTCAGGAGTTTTTGTGGAATTGTTTTCAGAGATACTTCTAGGAACCTGTAAGTTTTCAATTCTTCCAAAATAGTTTGGTATAATGAGAAGTTTGTTTACTGCTTTCCTTGCCTGTACTCTGTGGCTACATGCAGTCTTTTCTGCCCTTAAACTATGAGAGGAGTCCCCATTACCTTGGGGCCACAAGCTCAGGGATACTAGTGCTCCTCTTAACCTGGGGACACTACCAAGTACTGTGACCAGATCTGAGTATGGGCATTTAGGGTAAATGCCTCTTAAAAACCTTCTTTTAATCCTAAAAGCAACAGAGCCCTATCCCCAGTGATAGCAAAGATGCCCTAATTTCCTTCTAATTAGTTGTTTGATCCCACTTTCCCTCATTCCTAGAAGCCTGATAACTTCTAAAGCAACCTCTGCCATTCTGATTCAGGATCTCAAGTTCTAACTATGGTTTGTTGTGATCCAGGCTGAGTTAGCATGACCTACACTGGACTATGCCATACTCTCAAACCAGATGTGACTGACCTTTCCTGTCAGCCTTCTAATTTGTCTTTGGCTGGAAAATTATTTCACCCTATCCTTCTGTGAGTTCTACTACTCCAGAAATTGTTTTATGACATTATTTAAAAGTGTTGGGAGAAGTTTTAGGTAGTGCTCAAGTGAGTTTCTGTCTTTTCTCCAAAATCTTGGTTCTGCCTCAAACAATTATTTTTAATAGTTAATTTATATTGCTAGGTATGGTTGGTGGTACTGCATATAAAGTGTTTATAATAAGCAACACATTTTGAAATGATCATATTCCAGTATTAAATATCAGGAATTAAACTGTTTGTGGCCAGTAGCAGCAAGAAATATGACAAGACTTGTCTAACTCTCAAATAAACTTATGGGATTTACAGCTGCAAGTGACCTTAGAGACAATCTCTTATAAATTTCCCATTCACAAATGAAAATAAATGTAGACTGGAGAAGTTAAGGAATTTGCAAGAAGTCATATAGCTATCAGCGTTGATTTAAATTGAAAGCTTTTATTTTTATTTATGTGCTTATTTCATCCTAAATCTACTATTCTTTTAATTTCTGGGAGATTCTAGAACAATATAGGTAGGTAAAGGGTTTAGATTAAATTTTCCCCTCTGTTCTTACTACCAATGAGATGTTAAGTTACTTAGCTGGTCATCATTTTTCTTATAAGTAAAATAAAGGGTTTATCATAATTAGCTTTTGAGAGCCCCCTCATTTCTTACTTATATAATCCAACTAGAACTCTCTATCTGGTCAGAAGGAAGTATTCAGTACTAAGTCAAGCAATAAACATTCATTACCCAAACTGATGTCAAAACTGAAGTATGAGAAAATAGATGGTGATGTTCCCAGGACTAGATTTAAGAGACCAGCAGAACATGGGTGAAGCAGACAAGCAGAAGAATAGAAATAAGATTGGACACAAAAGAAGCAATCTGGTTCTTGATGAAGCTGTAGAATATAGGAAGATAGATGTCTTTTTTCAATAACAAGTTAGCATGTACTAACCACAATTCTTCCCTCTTATGGCTCAAAGGATTCATTTTGCTTAGACTTAGGAACTAATGAGAAAGAAGTTTAAAAAGAAGCATATTCATGAAACTTATTTTCTATTCAAATAACATAACATAACATAAATTTTACTATGAAAGTTAAAGTACAATTTCATATTTTGTTTGTTGGATTTGGACAAGTTGTGTTTTAGACAAAAATTTGTTTGAATGGAAAATCTAATCTTCTGAGGTTTGTCTTTAACTATACTAATCAAGTAATAACCCTCCCAGTAAAGGAAATGAAGTATGTTTAAGAAGAACTCAAAAGAATGAGTTTCAACAGGCTATGTTGATGCAGCTGTTCTGCCATGTGTAATAAAATATGTGAATATCCTTCCTGAATGTGTTCATCATTTGACTTTTTAGTGTCACACATTATTGAATGAGCATTAATACTTATGTCATTCACTCTAATGATTAAGCAAAAATTCTGAGAAAAAAGCAGTTATAAAATGGTTCTTTATGTCCTCTTTCCCTATTGAATTTTAAATCTTTTTAATTCAGGAATTAGTTTTAATTTGCAATAGGTAATTCTCTTAAACTTTTTCTCATCTCAGGAAGCAGAGTTCACCTATTCTCTAGAAGCCATTCATGCCTAATGAGCTATAAAGCTGAGTACAGAGGGAAAGGTAAAACGCACTTTAAGAGCTTAGGAGGACAAGAACATGAGTTTTCTTTTACCTGTGCTACACCCATGTGTCTCTTCTACCTGACTTTTACTCAGTAGTTATGTGTCTTTCACAAGTAATTTAACTTCCTCAAAACTTAGTCTTCTGTTAAGTAGGGATAATGCTACTACTTCTTGGGAAGAAAGCACTTTGTATACTTGAGGAATAATATCAATGTGAATTCTCTATTTTTTTAAAGTCACATAAAATTAATTTCTTTAGAACTGTGAACACCATGCTCTCTGGAAACTAGGCAAATGAGATATGTTTCTCTGTAAGAATTATCATTTCTTATTCTTATAATCTCATTCTTATTCTTATTTTTATAATCACTATCATATTATTTAGAACACAGAAGACCCTAAGATATCAGGTAAGACAAAATCTTCATTTTTAGATAAGAAAACCAAGACCTATATTAGATGAATAAATTGTTTAGGTCATAAGGTACTAAATATTAAGACTGATAGAAGCTTAATCTCTTTTGATTTCAAGTTCAGTGTTCTTAGGGGCCAGAACTCTGAACTTGAAACAAGGATTCCTATAAGATGTTAAGTCAGTGGAATTGATGAGACAATGGTTGTCTAGTTTAGCATGGCGATTAATAGTTCTCTAAATTTAGTATGATTGATTTAATCTTACAATAAATAATGGTTTCCTAGCAATATAATGATTGGCTTATACTCAGTGTAGAGCATATAAGCTGGGAGGCAGAGACAGATTCATTCCATCATCCACCTTTGTGGTGTCTGGAGGCTGAAGCAAAAGCCCTCAGAGTCAGAGCCAGAGAAGACAGAGGACTGGAAGCAGGAGCTCAAGCTCTGGGAACCAAGGAGAGATATTCATTCCATCAGCAGCAGCACCATGGCTGGCTTGTCCTCCTGCATTTTCTCCACTGAAACCAAGACTCCTCTGAAGCCACAAGAAAGCTAGTCAGGCCCCAGGCAAGGAGGCAATAAAGACTTTTGGACTTTAACACCTGGCTATTCTTGTGGTGATTGTTCTGCTGAAAGGAAGGCTGCCCCAAAGATCTCCAAGAAAACTGAACTAAAAATATTACAGTGTCCTATCCATTTCATTGTTACTTCTCAGGAGAATTATAATAGGGAATAGGACTGCATCTGTGATTTCTTTAGATTGGAGAACACCCAGATAGAATACTCTCTCCACCAATCCAGGTCAGAAACTTGTAATTTATAATCTTAGAAAGTTGCCTAGGGGCAGCTAGGTGGTGCAGATAAGACTTGAATCTCTTATCTTTCATTTAGGAAGACAATGTTTAACCCCTTCCCTTTTTATAATTAGAGAATATCATTCTCAAATATCATCTATATCAATCTACACCTGAATAAGAATCCCCTCTATAACAATCATTCAGTCTTTGATTGAAGACTTCCAGTGAGGTAGAAATCATCACTTCTTGAGAAAAACAGTTCTTGGTTTTTTTTTTTTTCTTTGTTATTTTTTCTATATCTATCTTCCTTTCTTTTTTCTTCCTTTCTTTTTACCTTTCTTTCTTACTCCTCTTCCCTTTTTTTCTTACTCCTCTTCCTTCCTTCCCTCCTTCCTTCCTTCCTTCCTTCCTTCCTTCCTTCCTTCCTTCCTTCCTTCCTTCCTTCCTTCCTTCCCTCCCTCCCTCCCTCCCTCCCTCCCTCCCTGCCTCCCTCCCTCCTTCTTTCCTTCCTTCCTTCCTTCCTTCCTTCCTTCCTTCCTTCCTTCCTTCCTTCCTTCCTTCCTTCCTTCCTTCCTTCCTTCCTTCCTTCCTTTTTATGTATGTAGGAAAGAGGAAGGGGGGAAACATTCCTATTTGTTAGCATATTTTTTCTTTTTTTTAATTAAAACTTTTTATTTTCAAAACATATTCATGGATAATTTTGCAACATTGACCCTTGCAAAACGCTGTGTTCTAAATTTTCCCCTCCTTCCTCCCACCCCCTCCTCTAGATGGCAAGTAAATCAATATAACTTAAATGTTAAAATATGTTAAATCCAATATATATGTACACACACACACACACACACACACATATACACACAATTATCTTACTGCACAAGAAAAATCAGATGTAAAAGGAAAAAATGAGAAAAAAACAAAATAGGCATATTTTTCTTTACACTGAGTCTAAACTTCTTTATAACTCTTTTCTAGTGCTCTTTGGGGATTAGCAAAACAATTTTAATTCTTTTAAATGATAGCCTTTCAAATACTTGAAGATAGCTATATTGACCATTCTCAGCTTTTTCTTCTCAAATTTAAACACTTCCTATACTTTTAATTGATTCTCATATTATATGATCCTAGTCATGCTTCTCTGGATAATTCTAGTTTATCAATATCCTTTTTGAAATATGACCCTTAGGAATTTATGTATAATATCAGATGTATAATGCTTATGAACAAGTGCAAGGGATATATGGAAGTCGTGAAATATCCCACCTCCTTATTTGTGGATATTTATAGTTTAATGTAGCCCGAGATTGAATAATCTTGATAAGACCACATAGAGTTAAAAGGTATTTGGATACCATTATAACCACTATCATATTTTGTAGCTGAGGAAGTAAGGCTGAAGGAAGTTAAGTAACTTAATAAGATCACACAGAAAGTAAAGAAATTTGAAATCCACTTAAATCCCTAGGTCATTTTTAGGAAAAAAAAAAAAAAAAAGTAACTATTTCCCTCTTGTTGTACTATTAGAGTTTAACTCTTGATACATTTTAAGAATATATTCTTGCTGATCATCATATATTTTCCTAGATATGTACCAATAATCTTTAAAATAACAAATTCTAGAATTTAGAAGAAATTGAAGTCATTCTTACTCACCCCTAGATTTTCAAGTCCTAATCTCTTTCTTTAAAAAAAAAAAAAAAAAATGGTGACTTTAACCTTCCTTGGGCACCCTTTCAAAAATATATTGTTCAAAATCATTTAAAGATTATTTGAAGTGCTTCAAAATCCCATCCATTTCTTCTTTTAGTATTCTTTATGTCATTCATCAGAGCTTAAATACTTGGATTCATGAGTGACAGTTGTGTTCTCTTTTGCTATCTTCCTATTTATCTTGGGTGTCAATTCTGTACTAGCCATTTTTGTTCTGACCTTTATAATTCAAAGATTATTTATTATTTATTTGTCCATTAACATCCCATCCACTGGTAGCAGAAGTCTAGCATTTTGGAGTAGTACATATGAGGTATGGATTGTGGATATACTGCCCCCCTCTGGCCTATAGTTGATATATACTTATGTTCCATCATTACTTTAATCTTCTCCTTGTCTCCACTAAAGCAACCCCTCCCCCCTCACACACATATACACACTTTTTTTTCCCTTCTTAGTGTTACCCCAATGACATTCTTACAGGGTAATGCTGTACTTTGTATTTCTGTTGAATTACCTACACTTGTTTCTATTTTCTGTTACATATTTAAAAACAAACAAAAACTAAAAGAAAAACTAAGTATCCCCAGGAGTTCCCTGTGCATCCACATCAGACAAGGTCACTATCTTTCCATAGCACACCTTTTTCTCCTTCAGAATTTTATTCTTGACTTCTTTCCATCCCTATTGGGCTAATTTCCCATAAAATATTAAACTAGACGATCTTATTTCTTTGAAACCTTGGAAATCGGTGACTTCCAAATCTAGGTTCCATAACAAACTACACCCAGATTTCCTTTCCTTTTCTCTCACAAATTCCAAAATAGTGTTCACTTACCCCCAAGGTTCCCATCATTTCCACTTCAGCTATAAGGGTGTTTAACGCAGAGTGATCCACCCTGGGGAGAATAGTTTCCACAGGCCAGTGGTAGTCAGGGATGTTTTCTGCAGGGCAGAGCCCTTGTTCTTTAATCACAGATAATAATGAAGTTTTTGTCATATTAAGAGGAAAGAAAGAGAAACATTGAGAACAGTTTGGGATGATGACTGTGCTGTCTCTCAGGTCCGGTGACAAGATGACTACAATGGGCAGCTTTCAGAACTACATATGGTCTTCCTTCCAAGGGAGTTGATTAAGCGACTCCGGATGAAATTGAAATCCTGTGATTTGACCTTTGTCTGGCCTGGGAGGGCTGCAATTCGCATAACAATTTCCTTTTGTTCTTTGTTTGGAGTTATTAATCCAACATGAGCCTCGAATTAATCAGGGGTAGTACATTGCTACATTTCTAATTCACAGCTCCACTGCTTGTGTCTTTTTTAATTAAGGCCGAATGATAGCAGGCTTTGCCCTGATTGCAACACTTGCTAACCACACATTGAGGGATGAAGAGGCTAAATAGGCAGAATGAGATTACTTCAAGATTTCACTTAATTGTTTTCTTCCTTTAAGTAAAGAGCAATGAATGAACATTTTTAATTCTGGTCCAGGAGTGTTTCTTTTATGTGTGCTTTACTTGTCTCTGGTATCAACTAAGAAGTTAGGACACTTAACAATCATAGCTCCAGAAACAATGGCTAAAAGACATAAAACTAGGGGTTTCAGTTATTGATTTAAACTGTCTCCCATCTCCATGGGAGCTTAGTGATGGTGGTAGAATTAGATCTCTAGATTTCCCTCAGATTTGACCCCACTGATGTACTTAGAATTTTTATTATTGATTATTAAGCATTTAAAGACTTCTTGACATTGAAAAGTCAACATTTTGTGAGAATAAGTACACTGTAAAATCATATGATCCCTGGTTGCCCAGAATTCAATAAAATATAAGCTTATCACAAACCCATTTCAGAATTGTTTAATAACTTATGTGACCTCATTATAGTGGGATTTCTCCTCTAACCTACTGTTAAGCATTTTCATACTCTCTTATATTTTGAAACTTGAAGGTGGGGCACCATTTTATTCTTTAAAATTTTTTCTCCAATACTTATCAGTCCTCTTCCTTTTCTTCAATAGTTATGCATCCTCTTGCTTTTCTCACTATATCTCCTGTATTTCAGTGGAAAAACATAATGAATGTGTATATTTATATATGTATATATTACATATATATATACATGTATATAATATTTATCACATATATACATATATATTTATCACGTAACTATGAAATAAATGTAGGTTATAACCTATCATAAGGGTGATTCTTTCATGGAAATGTGAGAAACTTTTAAAAAACATAGCAACTTTTCAAAGGCATTTGGATCCATTTAGAAAATTATTCCTCTAGTAAACTTTCAAAGATACCTCGTTTCCATCTGGGAAGAAGCTTACTTACTTTAACATGTCTAACTCAATATTATACTTTGATTTTGTGCTATACAAGTAATATATTATAATAAAAAGTACTAGATTTGGATACAAAAGATGTTGGGTCACACTCAAGATCCCATACCTATGTGACCATAAAACATCACCTAATTTTTAAGTTTTAATTTTACTTTTTCAAAAATCTACTTCACAGAGTTATTATGAGGAAAATGCTTTGTAAAGCTTAAATCTCTATAAAAATGTGAGTATTATGTGTAATAAATGGTTTATAGCCAGTGTTTTATAATTTTTATTTACAAAGATTGGTCCTAGAATTATTGTTTAATTAGTATAAGAAGCTGCCAATGAAGATTGTACAGGTCAGCATCTTCTCTATAAGTTACAGTTTTAGAAAACAAGAATAATGAAAGAAAAACAATTTTTCCATCATCAAACAGCTATGTGTTTCACAGATACAATTTGAATACCAGTAGTACTAGCCACATGGTTAGCTCTTTCTCCACTTCCATGACACTATGCTGCCTCCTTTTATCTACAGCAAGTAGAGACATCTCAATTTTGACTCTCTTAATCAGACACTACAACATATGAGTGTGTGTGCAAATTAGAAACCCAAGTAATAAATGAATGGATAAATATAATATATTTAAACTCTATTAATATATGTATTGTCATGGTATAAAGTAGATTTTTATGTAGATAAGTATTTCATGCCATAGCATTTGAAAGATAAAAATTCAAAACTGGGTTTCAAGTTTGGTATGGAACTATTTGACTATTTTTCCTCTTACACTAATCCCTTATTTCTTTCAAAACTCAGTGTAGATGACTTCTATGTAAAATTTTCCTAATATACCCTCATCATGACCTTTTTTGTGTTTTATATAAGCATACTTGTGTGTGTGTGTGTGTATATATATATATATATAATGATGTGTGTATGTATATGTATATATATATATATATGTATATATATATATATCTCCATCTATCCATTTTTTCTATCACCTCATATAATGCAAATAATTGAGACAAAGAACAGTTTCATCTTGGTTTTGTTTTCTTAAATCTTAAATCTTAAATCACAGACCCTAACACCTTGGTGTTGTTGTTCAGGCATCTTAAGTCATATTTAAGTCTCCATGATCCCATTTGGTATTTCTTGGCAAACACTCTAAAGTGGTTTGCCATATCCTTTTTCCAAGTAATTTTGCAGATGAGCAAACTAAGGCAAACAGGGTTAAGTGACTTGCCTAGGTTCACACATCTAGTGAGTGTTTAAGACCAGATTTTAACTCAAGAAGTTGAGTCTTCCTAATTCCAAACTTGACACTCTATCCTCTCTATCATGTTAATACATACCTAATACTGAGTAGGTACTTAACAAATGCTGATTAATCACCTTGTCAATTCACATAATTTTATGAAATCTCAGTTTCCTTATCTGTAAAATAAAAGGGTCATATTAAATGATCTCAAAAAGACCTTCCAATTCTTATATTCTGATTGTGAGTTTTTCTATTTTTACACATAAGAAATTGTGAATTTAAGCTTCAAAGAAGTTGACTTGCTATAAATTATCTTCATTTCTGGGTCATTTTCACCACTTTGTATGTGTCTATGAAAAGAAATTATGAGAGAATGACTAAACAAATTAAGAAAAAAATTAACAACTTTCAAGTGAATGATCATTTAGTGTTTAAAAATAATGAAGATTTTATCTCTGTCTTTAGAAATGCATATTGCAGTATTAAAGCTGATTTTAAACATTAGAAATAACAAATAGGCCAATTAACTGGAAGTTATGTGTCTCAATACCTTTTGCAATATTGATTATGTATGTGAAATTTCTAGTCCTTCCCATTTCTGTCAATACACATTGATGTTTCCCTATGTTGACAATCTTTTTGTCCATCCATACTTTTATCATTTACTTCTTCCTTATTTGTATCATCAACATTGCTTATTATCTTACTCTACATACCCTCCCAAGTGAGGAACTTCTCTTTGATATTCTATTTAAATGCTTCAAATTTTCAGGGGAAAGTATCTCTAAAAACAAAAGCTCACTGTCACTTTTTTGTTTTACAATAAATTTAGAAAATTGAGTCTTATGAATAGTCATAAAGCTAAAAGAATTCATTGTAAAGCTTGTCTAAATCTTTAAAAATATATAAATAAAAGTACTTTCCAGGTGTGTGGAGGGATTAATCTTATAGAATAAGGTCTGTAAGTTTCATTTTACTCAGATAATAACAAGTCCTAAAGGAGGAGCACAAAAATTTGTGACCACCAATCTCTTTTTTTTCCCTTTGTTCACTCTCTTTTTTAGTTTCGGTTGAAGCTTGTATTATTGAACTTGTTTATCTTTTCAAAGGGTAAATTTACTCAGTAAGTAAAGATATTATTATCAAAATTCTCAACTGTTTACATCAATCAGGGTTGTGTTATACACAGATGCTCTTCCTTTTTGTGTATATGTGTACTTCTGCAAATGTGATTACCAAATACAACATTTTTTTTTTCCTCCAGTCATTTGAACCCATTTGGTGTTTTCTATAATCTGTCCTACTTGTTACCTTTTAATTACTCTCTGAGAGAACCTAGATGTCTTGCTGTTGCTGGGGGCCAAATGACCAAGGGGTTAATGCCTTTTCTGTTCCTAGCCAATTGGTTTTTAGTCAGTAGTTATTTATGGGGACATCCAGGGGCCATTAGTTCTCAAGTATGTGCAGCTGTACTATTCATAATTACTAGTCCATAAGCAAATGTGGACTTAGTTTTTGTGTGTGGTTGTTGTTTTTTCCCCCCTCTGATTGGTTAGCTAATCTGTTGCCATTTATGAAACATTCCTGTTGACATGAACCATGTCATTGGATTCTATTTTATTATTGGGAGTCCATGTTTCACAGGATGCTATAATCTGGATCCAGACAAGGGCATGAGAGTATGCATCTCCTGTCACTGGTGACAAATTGCTCCTCTATAGCTGTACCATTCTCTCCAAATCAGCATAGGTGCTGATGATACCCGTTGTGAAATTGGTGACTGGTTGGCCTTGGTCTTTTATTCCTTGTGCTGTGTTCTTTTGGACATAAGGTAGAGATTACTATTAATGGTTCTTTCAGTTTCCAGGAGCTCCTCCCTCTGTGCTGTCTTACTGTGATTTTTTTTTCTCCTCTCTCTCCCCCATTGAATGGTAGTCTTTGATGTCACACAAGAGAATACTGTTGGCTAACAGTCTGGAGGCTGCTTCATTTGGGCTAACCACCACATGAAAACAAATGTGATGCATCATATTTCATTAACTAGCTGTCTTCAGTTCGGGTGCCTTTTTGATGTCAGAGTGCATCCTGACAGGAATCAGAAAGATATGTGTGATTAAGAACAGTAATAATGCTTATTGCATTGTATTGTAAATTACCTTTCTGGGCCCTGCTACTTTATCAGCCCCATTGGCATTGGCTCCCTCACATTTTTGACTACTCAGTATATACAGTGTATTAGCGCAATGGAGATCATTATGTGGCCTGTATTTGAGTCATTTTTATTTAAGATGCCAAACAATAAGCTGTTGATTGGGGGAACAAGAGGGGAACAATAATGTTCTGTGTCACATAATACACCACCATTTTCCAGCTTTGCTTTAGAAGGGCCCTCTTTATTGTTTTTGTATAAAAATGGTTCTTAGGAGGAGGAATATTTTGCTGAGGTATGTCATTATTTTGCAAATTTCTATTATCTCATCATGTTGTCTTCATTGTAAATTGCAGCTAATTAGGAACCTAGTTAGAGCCCCAGCTTTGAGGCTGGCTTTTTTGTGAAAAGAGCCCACCGATTACTGCACTACAAGAGAGGAAGGGAGAGAAAAAGGAGATTAATCTGGTTACCTAGGCGACACTCGCTTCCATCTGCGAGGAACAATACATTTTTGTTTCCTTGGCTCAGTTCAGATCTGTTTTGTTTAGGGAAAAAAGGGAGAGAGGGAGAGGGAGAGGGAGAGAGAGAGGGAGAGAGAACGTAGTCCCACAACAATGCTGAATTCTGTCTCGCCTGTACTTACCGGGCTTCTTTTCCTCTGTAAGTTAGGGGTCTCAGGAGAGTAGAAAGATGAAAGAGATAAGCCCTAAAGTTGTCAAAGGTCATGACCTTGCCACACAAAGCCAGCAGTTTTACTTCTAAATCCCCTTCTCCCCAAAAGCACTTAATGAAATAATATACTGTGCTTCTCAACACCCCGCAGTCTCTATTAAGCAAGCCCCCAAGATTGGGAATTTTAGGAGTCACTTAAAATTTGTGATTAAACAATCAGTAGCTTTATGAAACTTACAATATGGCCTTGTTTCTGGCTAGGAAAGTTCAACTTTTTGTTTGTTCATTTTTGTTGTTGTTGTTGTTGTTTTTTTTTTGTTTGTTTTTCCAAGTGATTTCTACAATATCTAAGAACTTGGGAGTGATGAATGCAGAAATCCATCTGCTCCATGAGCTCTCTCCTCAGCTCTGCTTAAAGGAGTAGCTTAAAACTAGTTAATTTAGACTTCTCTCTTGCCTATCCAACTTTTTTAAGCTTTTCTAGGATTGATGTTTAATTGGAGGAGGCCTGATGGACATAGTGATGTTGACTGCTTCTTGAGAACTCATAAAGGCTGTGTCCAGCTAAAAGCCTCAGCCATGCTCAGAAATTCTTGAAATGCAGACTAAGTGTATAGTTGCTATTGCTTTGAGTAACATACTTCTTTATGGTAGTATGCCATCATACATAGTGTCTAGTTGTTTGGTAGTGACATATTTGCTGGCAGTAAGTCATAGAAGTCTAGAAGAAAGTATGGTTTATATGACATTTCCGGTCTCAGAACGCACTCTTTAGTCATAACAAGATACATATTAACTCCTTTATAGATTACAGTGAGTGGCTACATGTGTCTGAACACGTGTCTTCTTCCTAAAGGAAATTAGTTCTTAGAGGAGGAAAAATGTACCTTTTTGCTGATAATTTGATAATTATGTATAAACTTCAAGGAGATACTTTGAAAATGGTTTCTCTGCATATTAACAAATAGGCCAAAAAAACTTGCAAGTAGATACACTTCATGATGATGTGTTAGTCTTTCACTTAACTATATTTTAGTTTTAGAAAACTATTAGCCTTTATACCTCTTTTTTACTTCCATCATCCCATAGGAAAAGGTCCAAGGAGACAAAAATACCCTATTATTGACAAATTAGAAATCCAAATACATGCATACACATTAACATCTGATTTTCTAATCTGGTGCTGAGGACACAGTGAGTTATTGTTTCAATGTATATCAGTCTAATTCCACCCAAAATTCATTGGATTGTCAGGGAAAGAATGCAGGACAGAAAAAAAATTTTTTTCTCCCAAACTCCATATTCAATTCCTTAGCTTGGATTTTCATGAAACAGGTCAAGTTTTAAGCTCTAATAAACAATTCCCTAAAATATTAACTTTCCAAACCTGTACCATAACTACTTTACTGCCATACTCCCAAAACCTCACTTATAATTTCCTGAAGATTAATTTATTTAAGCTGTTAAAATAGTAAAATCAAAATTAGTTCATTAAAATAAGCAGACAACTTTTAAGTAATCTTCCAATAAAGAAGAAAAAATGAATACAAATGTATTAAAGGTTGAAAATAATCTTATTACTAGTTTACAAAACCAATCTAATTGTTTTCCTGAGAGTAAGTACACATAGTTGGGATAGGTCACTCATCAATTTGCAAGAAGTTACATTTAGGCACAACATTTTCCCTAATTTTGACTATGGATCTTCTATTTGCAAAATGTTATTCTTTAGCAAATAAAACATGATATATATTTGGGATCCTCATTAATATGGTGTTCATCTTTTTATCTTCAGTCATGACTATATGGAAGCCACCTTGGAACAATGAATAAATTTATTAAACTGTAAAGTTTGGACCTCATTATTTATGGAGCAACTTATTACTAGGTTGAATATATGATGAGAGAATTTTTGACAACAGCAGAAATAGCTCAAAAGCCTTCCAAAAAGTTATATTAGGACTACATTAGGATTCATTCCCATACCAACAAGATTAAAAATCTTTGACATATTGAAAATCTTTGAAACTATATGTACAGCAGGATGAAATAAAAGTAGAACAGTAAGTGAGACACAAGTTATATTGCCTCAAAAAACTTCTTTCTTCAGCTTTTTAATCCTACTCAAAAGTGTTTGAGTTATATTAGGTATTGGAGATATTGCCTTTCCCCTACTCATTTTGGCAACAATAATAAAAACCAGAATTTATAAAGTCTTTTATGGTTTTCAAAATGCTTTAAATGTATTATATTTCTGGTAGATATTTATTTTTACCAATGAGGAAAATGAACCTTAGAGACATCATCTGACATTCAGGATCACAGAACTAGTAAATATTAAGTGCTTGAGGCAAGAAAGGAACTCAAGTCATCCTAATTTATCTCTCCATTGCACCACAGAATTGACATCAAGTTAAGAGAAAACTGAATCAATTCCCATTACTCTATAAAGTTATCTATGAAGCCTTCTGAGTCTTGTTCAATCAATCATTAATCAATCAACATTATTAAGTACCTACTATATTCTAGACATTGTAGTAAGTGCTAAAAATGGATATAAAAAGAAGCCTGCACTCAAGGAGCTTACAATCTAATGGAGGAGAGAATGTGCAAAAAGAGATAAAATAAGCTACATACAGAATAAAAAGTAAATAGAATTAAGAGGGAAAGGCTTTCAGTAAAAGATAAGATTTTTATTGGGAAATTAAAAAGAAGCCATAACAAAACTGTTAGATGTTCAGAGATGTGTGACCGGTAATTTGAATACTCTTTGTCATAAGGATAAAGATATTCTATACAACTTAATTATAGAAGTTCATTAATCCAGGTATGACAATGAAGACATCTTCAGAAGGCAAAAGTATATCCCTTTAGCCAAATTACTATAATCCACACTAAATGGAATGGAATTGGGGAAAAGTGAATATAAACATACATCCATACATAGATGTATTCATATATATATGGAGGGAAGTCTGTTGAATGTGTGAATATATATGTATATATAAAATATAATGTATCATTAAAATAAAAATATGTAATATACAAAATGTCATACTAATACAATAATATTAACTATAATACAAATAATATAAATCCGTAACATTTATTTTTATTATTTTTTTGGCCCAAGATTACTGCTATCCAACATACTTCTCTAAGCTTTTCTCTTCTTGAATATTACATTTTTAATCAGAATTTAAGATTTTTATCTCCTAGAAAGATGTACATATTTAAAACTTTGTCCTGAGAAACTTATTCCAAATAGTGGTAGGGAGAAGAATGCCACCTGCTGAATTCTCCTAGCATGTTAGCATGATAGCATGTCAGGTATCATTAGGAGGTTTCCTAGAAAAGACCTGGCATTGCCTAGAACTACTTAGTTACTCCATATTTGCATGCTCAAACAAACATCCAGAGTTATATGGTAATAGGTCTGGCATCATACGGATATAAAATTATTTCCAAAAAGAGGGATTTATTGTAAAGAAATGTCCATTTAATTCAATGTTTCCAAACTTGCATACAATTTAACAAATATTTAAGTACCTGTACTAGGAACTGTGGACACAAAAATGAAACATGACTTAGCTCTTGAGATAATTAACATAATAAAGAAATAAGACAAGTATTCAATAATTAGAATACAAAGAAAATGTTTTAAATAACAAAGGAAAAGTCCAGAGAAGATTCTCTGAGAAATTTGAGGGAAGAGAAATAATTTTGTTTTGACTGAATCAAAGACTTCATGGAGAAAATGCTATGTAGATTGGCCCATAAAGAAAGGGAAAATTTTCAATAGGTAGGAGGGGAAGATAATTTTGTTTTTGCTTTTTTGGTTTTATTTTTATTTTTTTGTTTTTGTTTTTGTTTTTTCTAAGCATGGAGGAATGGATAGAGTTATAACAACAGGAGACTGTACATCATATATAATTAATTTAATTGAATAAAAAAGCATGAAAGAATATAGAGATCAGAAAAATAGTTATTCAGCCAAAATTTGGAGAGCCATGAGAGACAGAATATAAAATTTGTACTCTTTTCCATTGTTTTTATTCTAAGATAATGGAAAGTCTCTAAAAGTATTGCAGTAGAGGAGTGATGTGATTAGAACAATGTATCTAGAAGATTATATTGGCATCAGAAGGATTGAAGAGTAGAGATTAGAGACAAGAAAGTGACTAAAGAATATATTACTATCATAATGAAGGTAAAGATCTTGAGTGGTTGCAATGGAAGTATAAAAGAGAAAATGGATGAATCTGAGTTATTTTGAAGGTAGAAACAGCAAGACCTAGTAACTAACTAGACATGCTATTCAAGAGAAGGATAAGGATGACATCAAGGTGGTTTGTTGTTGTTGTTGTTTTTTTTTTTTTTTGTAAAGAAAAAGGAAAAGTAATAGTTCTTATTTGTTTGCTCATTGCGAGGTAAAATGGGAAAATCTCATGCATGTAACAGGATATTTTGAAGGGGGATAATTTCTTAAGAACTCTCTAATGTAGGACAACTTGTCTCATAATAGTAGCAATTTCTGCAGTGCTTTAAAAAAGTAAGTATTGTGCTGTATGTATATGTGTGTGTGTGTGTGTGTGTGTATATTTACATTATCTCATTTGAGTCTGACAATAACCCTGTAAAATAAGTTCTGTAGGGATAATTATCCTCATTTTACCAAAACAAACAAACCAAAACAAAAAACCTAAAACTGAAAAAAAAATTAAATGACTTGCCCAAAATTCAGCTAATAATATCAGAGTAGAATTCAAACCCAGGACTTTCCAAGTTCATCACTATATCTTTTAAGACATACCATTTCCCTATCAAAAAAAAAAAAAAACACATTTGGCTACCTTAAATTTCCATTTTGCAATGCTCATATATTTCTTTCCTTTGTTGATTATACTAAATAGTAAAAAAGAAAATGAATTGAGGAAAATGTAAATATATATTGAACAATTGTCTCTGAAGTAACTCATATTCAAATTTAAGATATAAAAATATTGTTATTAAAATAATACTTCCTTGAGGGAAAAGGAAAGTTCATGTAATAGCTGCTAAAGGATAACTTAATTTATTGACAAGTTAAATAAAATTATAAATAATAGGTTGTTATTTTAGAAAGACATTAGTACCAAGTACAATTTTTTGAATGTTGCAGGGGAAAGAACCATCATGTGCATTAATTATAAAAAGTTATTAAAATAAAACAATAAATAGCATGTGGTATAATCACAAATAAATGCATTATATTCCAAAAATCTCAGTGTAATTTGAAGCTCTGATATCTTAAAACTGCACTAAAATTTTTGAAAAAATTATTATATTAATGGAGTTAAGAAAATAGATCTATACTTCCTTACTTATACACATATAAAAATATTGAACAGATGAATAAACATATCTAGTGATTGAATTGTGTTATTCAAAATTAGACACTGGGATGCAAATTCTTACTGATGATCACTGTTAGTTTAGTTAGTCAAGTTTTCTGGATCATACTTCAATTATTTCGTGTGGTTAGCATGGTATCACGAAGAGAATCAGAAAGATCAAATCCCACCTCCAACATTTATTAACTGTATGATGATGGAAAAGTGACAATCTCTGAGGCTCATTTTTTTCTCATTTGTAAAATGAAGATAATCATGCAGTGTGTACCTCATAGGAGTATTGTTAGGCTTAAATGAGATAAAATATGAAAAGAGCTTTGCAAATACCAAAATACCATGTAAATATCTGCTATTGTAATAATTATAACAAACAAAATGGGAATAATGCACTTTCTTTTTTTTCCTACTATTATGACAGAATAAATGGTCTGTGCATAGTATAACCTAGTTTGGTAGAGACTTGAAACCCAAGTTTAAAGAAAAGACTGATTTAATGTGTTGCCTTATCCATGCTTATCCAAACTGAACCTCCTTACCTATTACAGTTTATCTATCCCTAATTGTTCATTTAGAGCAGTCATCATTAACCTGTGCCTCCAGTGTTAGGGTGATTCCGCCTCCAATCACCTCCTCAACTCAGGCATGAATCAGGTTGCAGGCACAGCAAGCAGAATGAGCAACAAAGGGGTTGTTACTACAAAGGGACAACTTTGTAAATGGGACAGAGCTGCCAATATCTCTTCCCACTCTACAAATTAGAAACTGCTAGAAGGAAAGAGGAAGAACCCTCCTCTTTTGTAATAGCCAAGAAATGAGACTGTGGAATATACAATTTATAACTGTAATTTATAATCGTTTATACTGTATATTAGTTAATGTCCATTATTCTGATTATTTATATTTGAGTCAAGGGAATGATCTCAAATATTTATTATTAAAATCTTTCCCCATTGGTATTTTCTATAGAGGATTCTTAAAAGGTTTTTTTTAAAAGAAAATATTTATTATATAATTTTAAAATGTCTTTTAACAAGTTTTGATTACAATTTCTTAGGAAAAGTAGTCCATATATAATTTTAGAAGTAGAATATTTCTATTAACATAGTATTTGCTGTCACCTGATCCTACCTTGCTTTTATTTTTATTTTTTTTTTTTTTTTTTTTTTTTTTTATTTTTATTTTATTTTATAATTATAACATTTTTTGACAGTACATATGCATGGGTAATTTTTTACAACATTATCCCTTGCACTTACTTCTATTCAGATTTTTTCCCTTCCTCCCCCAAACCCCTCCCCCAGATGGCAAGCAGTCTTATATATGTTAAATATATTACAGTATAATTTAGATACAATATATGTGTGTAGAACCGAATTTTTTGTTGCACAGGAAGAATTGGATTCAGAAGGTAAAAATAACAGTTTACATTCATTTCCCATTGTTCCTTTTCTGGATGTAGCTGGTTCTGTCCATCATTAATCAATTGGAATTGGATTAGCTCTTCTCTATGTTGAAGAAATCCACTTCCATCAGCATACATCCTCGTACAGTATCATTGTTGAAGTGTATAATGATCTTCTGGTTCTGCTCGTTTCACTCAGCATCAGTTGATGTAAGTCTCTCCAAGCCTCTCTATATTTCTCCTGTTGGTCATTTCTTATAGAACAATAATATTCCATAACATTCATATACCATAGTTTACCCAACCATTCTCCAATTGATGGACATCCATTCATCTTCCAGCTTCTAGCCACTATGAAAAGGGCTGCCACAAACATTTTGGCACATACAGGACCCTTTCCCTTCTCTTGTAGTTCCTTGGGGTATAAGCCCAGTAGTAGTATGGCTGGGTCAAAGGGTATGCACATTTTGATAACTTTTTGGGCATAATTCCAGATTGCTCTCCAGAATGGTTGGATTCTTTCACAACTCCACCAACAATGCATCAGTGTCCCAGTTTTCCCACAGCCCCTCCAACATTCATCGTTATTTGTTCCTGTCATCTTAGCCAGTCTGACAGGTGTGTAATGATACCTCAGAGTTGTCTTAATTTGCATTTCTCTGATCAATAGTGATTTGGAACACTCTTTCATATGAGTGGAAATAGTTTTAATTTCATCATCTGAAAATTGTCTGTTCATATCCTTTGACCATTTATCAATTGGAGAATGGCTTGATTTCTTATAGATTAAAGTCAATTCTCTGTATATTTTGGAGATGAGGCCTTTATCAGAACCTTTAACTGTAAAAATTTTTTCCCAATTTGTTACTTCCCTTCTAATCTTGTTTGCATTAGTTTTGTTTGTGCAGAAACTTTTTAATTTGGTGTAATCAAAATGTTCTATTTTGTGATCAATAATGGTCTCTAGTTCTCCCTTGGACACAAACTCCTTCCTCCTCCACAAGTCTGAGAGGTAAACCATCCCATGTTCCTCCAATTTATTTATGATTTCGTTCTTTATGCCTAAATCTTGGACCCATTTTGATCTAATCTTAGTATGTGGTGTTAAATGTGGGTCCATGCCTAGTTTCTGCCATACTAATTTCCAGTTTTCCCAGCAGTTTTTGTCAAATAATGAATTCTTATCCCAAAATTTGGGATCTTTGGGTTTGTCAAAGATTAGATTGCTATTTTTATTCACTATCTTGTCCTGTGAACCTAACCTATGCCACTGATCAACTAGTCTATTTCTTAGCCAATACCAAATGGTTTTGGTGACTGTTGCTTTATAATATAGCTTTAAATCAGGTACACTTAGACCACCTTCCTCTGACTTTTTTTTCATTAGTTCCCTTGCAATTCTCGACCTTTTATTCTTCCATATGAATTTTGTTGTTATTTTTTCTAGGTCATTAAAATAGTTTCTTGGGAGTCTGATTGGTATAGCACTAAATAAATAGATTAGTTTGGGGAGTATTGTCATCTTTATTATATTCGCTCGGCCTATCCAAGAACATTGAATGTCTTTCCAATTATTTAAATCTGACTTTATTTTTGTGGCAAGTGTTTTGTAATTTTGCTCATATAATTCCTGACTCTCCTTTGGTAGATATATTCCCAAATATTTGATACTATCGACTGTTATTTTGAATGGAATTTCTCTTTGTATCTCTTGCTGTTGGATTGTGTTGGTAATGTATAAAAATCCTGAGGATTTATGTGGATTTATTTTGTATCCTGCGACTTTGCTAAAATTCTGAATTATTTCTAGTAGCTTTTTAGCAGAGTCTTTGGGGTTCTCTAAGTATACCATCATGTCATCTGCGAAAAGTGACAATTTGATTTCTTCATTTCCTACTCTAATTCCTTGGATCTCTTTCTCGGCTCTTATTGCCAAGGCTAGAGTTTCTAATACTATATTGAATAGTAATGGTGATAGTGGGCAACCTTGTTTCACTCCTGATCTAACAGGGAAAGGTTCTAGTTTATCACCATTACATATGATGTTTACTGAAGGTTTTAAATATATGCTCCTTATTATTTTAAGGAATAGTCCATTTATTCCTATACTCTCAAGCGTTTTTAGTAGGAATGGATGTTGGATTTTATCAAATGCCTTTTCTGCATCTATTGAGATGATCATATGGTTTTTATTAATTTTATTATTAATATGGTCAATTATACTAATAGTTTTCCTAATATTAAACCAGCCCTGCATTCCTGGTATAAATCCCACTTGGTCATAGTGTATTATCCTGGGGATGATTTTCTGAAGTCTATTTGCTAATATCTTATTTAAGATTTTAGCATCAGTATTCATTAAGGAAATTGGTCTATAATTTTCTTTCTCAGTTTTCGATCTACCTGGTTTAAGTATCAGTACCATGTCTGTGTCATAGAAGGAATTTGGTAGGACTCCTTCAATCCCTATTTTTTCAAATAGTTTACATAGCATTGGAGTTAGTTGTTCTTTAAATGTTTGGTAGAATTCACCTGTAAATCCATCTGGTCCTGGGGACTTTTTCTTAGGAAGTTGGTTAATAGCTTGGTCTATTTCTTTTTCTGAGATGGGACTATTTAGACTACTTACTTCTTCCTCTGTTAATCTGGGCAAGCTATATTTTTGAAGGTATTCTTCCATTTCATTTAAGTTATCGAATTTATCGGCATAAAGTTGAGCAAAGTAGCTCCTAACTATTGTTCTAATTTCCTCTTCATTAGTGATGAGTTCACCCTTTTCATTTTCAAGACTATCAATTTGCTTTTTCTCTTTCCTTTTTTTAATCAGGTTTACTAAGGGTTTGTCTATTTTGTTGGTTTTTTCATAAAACCAACTCTTAGTTTTATTAATTAATTCAATAATTTTTTTACTTTCAATTTTATTAATCTCACCTTTTATTTTTTGAATTTCAAGTTTTGTGTTTGTCTGGGGGTTTTTAATTTGTTCCTTTTCTAGCAATTTTAGTTGTAAACCCAATTCGTTGGCCCTCTCTTTCTCTATTTTATGCAAGTAGGCCTGTAGAGATATAAAACTTCCCCTAATTACTGCTTTGGCTGTATCCCACACATTTTGGTATGATGTCTCATTATTGTCATTTTCTTGGGTGAAGTTATTAATTATGTCTATGATTTGCTGTTTTACCCAATCATTCTTTAGTATAATATTATTTAGTTTCCAATTATTTTTTGGTCTATTTTCCCCTGGCTTTTTATTAAATGTTATTTTGATTGCATTATGGTCTGAAAAGGATGCATTTACTATTTCTGCCTTACTGCATTTGATTTTGAGGTTTTTATGCCCTAGTATATGATCAATTTTTGTATAGGTTCCATGAACTGCTGAGAAGAAAGTATATTCCTTTCTGTCTCCATTTAGCTTTCGCCAAAGATCTATCATATCAAACTTTTCTAGTATTCTATTTACCTCTTTGACTTCTTTCTTATTTATTTTGTGGTTTGATTTATCTAATTCTGATAGTGCAAGGTTGAGATCTCCCGCTATTATAGTTTTGCTATCTATTTCCTCTTGCAGCTCTCTTAATTTCTCTTTTAAGAATTTAGATGCTGCACCACTTGGTGCATACATGTTTAATATTGATATGGCTTCACTATTGATGCTTCCCTTTAGCAGGATATAATGCCCTTCCTTATCTCTTTTAATTAGATCAATTTTTGTTTTTGCTTGATCTGAGATGAGGATGGCTACTCCTGCTTTTTTGGTTTTGCCTGAAGCATAATAGATTCTGCTCCACCCTTTTACTTTTAGTTTGAATGTCTCATCCTGTTTCAGGTGTGTTTCCTGTAAACAACATATAGTAGGATTCTGACTTTTAATCCAGTCTGCTAACTGCTTCCTCTTTATGAGGCAGTTTGCCCCATTCACATTTATGGTTAGAAGGACTAATTCTATATTGCTTGCCATCCTATTGACCCCTGCTTATGCTTTTCCCCTTTCCTTCCCTTTTACCCTCCTATCCAGTATTAAACTGGTAAACACCACTTGCTTTTCACAGCCCTCCCTTTTTAGGATCCCTCCCCCACCTTAAAGATCCTCCCCTTATTTTATCCCTTTTCCTCGAAATTGCTGTATTCCCTTCCCCTTAGCTTACTCCTTCCCTTTCACTTTTCAATGAAGTGGAAGAAGTTTCACCACAAATCGAATATGTCTATTGATACACGCTATGTTCATCTCCCTCCTTTCTTTCTCTCAGATACAATAGGTTACCTTTGCCTCTTCATGAGATGTAGTACCACCACTTTATACTTTTTTATGATATAATCTCCTTTCCACCTCTAGTTTCTAAGACAAATTGTACATATGTTCTTTACATATTTTTTTGACAGAAGTATAGTTCTCAAGATTTCTTTTTACCTTTTTTAGAATTCTCTTGAGTTCTGTATTTGAAGATCAAACCTTTTATGTAGGTCTGGTTTTTTCATCAAAAATAGATGGAAGTCATTTATTTCGTTAAATGTCCATCTTCTTCCCTGGAAAACGATGCTCATTCTTGCTGGGTAAGTTATTCTTGGCTGCATACCAAGTTCCTTAGCCTTTCGGAATATCATGTTCCAGGCCCTGCGTTCTTTTAATGTGGACGCTGCTAGATCCTGTGTTATCCTTATTGTGGATCCTCCATATCTGAATTGTTTTTTTCTAGCAGCTTCCAATATCTTTTCCTTTGTCTGATGGTTCTTGAACTTGGCCACTATATTTCTTGGCGTTTTGATTTTAGGGTCCCTTTCAGTAGGTGATCGATGAATTTTCTCAATGTCTATTTTACCCTCTGTTTCCAAAACGTCTGGGCAGTTCTCTTTGATAATTTCCTCGAAAATGGTGTCCAAGCTCTTTTTTTCCTCCCATTTTTCAGGGAGTCCGATTATTCTCAAATTGTCTCTCCTGGATCTGTTTTCCAGGTCTGTTGTCTTTCTGGTAAGGTACTTGACAGTCTTTTCAATTGTCTCATTTCTCTGGTTTTGCTTGACTCCCTCTTGGTTTCTCCTTGAGTCATTCATTTCTACTTGTTCCAGTCTAATTTTCAATGATGTATTTTCTTCACTCACTTTTTTTATATCTCTTTGTAATTGTCCAATTGAGTTTTTATCTTCTATGGAATTTTTTTCCATTGTATTTTTTAGAGAGCTGATTTCTTTTTCCAGCTCTCTAATCCTGTTTTCCTTGGAGTTGTTTACCTTTTCCAGCTCACTAATCCTGTTTTCCTTGGAGTTGTTTACCTTTTCCAGCTCACTAATCTTGTTTCTCAATGATTTGATTTCTTTATCCATTCTGTCTTTGAATGCATGGGATGACTTCTCCAGGCTCTCCCGCCAAGCCTCCCTTTCCTCTTCCCACCTCTCTTCCAGCTCTCTTGTGAGAGCCTTTTTGATTTCCTCCATGAGGTTCTTTTGTATTGAGGAGCAGCTTATATCCCTCCCAGGGGATACATCTGGGGACATTCTGTTCCTAGTCTCTTCAGCATTTGAAGTCTGCTCCCTCTCCACACAGAAGCTGTCAATGGTTAGAGCCCTTTTGAATTTTTTGTTCATTTTGTCAGAGTAGGAATCAAAGAAAACAAACTGACAAGAGAAACAATTGGTCTGTTTTGCGGGGGATAGGGCTGGATGGTATTAATGGGCTTCCTCTACAGACTGGGGGTAGGGCAGCAGAGAGCCACTAACAGAACAGCAATGACTGTACTGAGTCTGCGCTCTGAGGCTCCGAGAACGCACCGAGTCAGTCCAGGTGGGGGTTGGGGGTGGCCGGGCTCTGAGAGACGCTGGCTTTCTGGGGTTTTAATCTTCACCTCCAGTGTTTACACCCTCTCCACCGCTCCTGGCTTGCTGCCAAGACGGAGCATCCACACTGGGGCAAAAGCCCTTTTGCAGAAACGGCTGAGATCACACCCCTCCCCCTCCGGTCTGAGCTGTGTGAGCTGCCTGTCTTGCTCTGGCTGTCTGCCCTCAGTCTGCGCCCAGTCTGATTGACCCTCCCCCGAACAAACACAGACCTTTTCTGGCGACTTTCAAGGATGTCTTCTCTTGGTGATAATTTGTGGATTTCTTTCTGGGTCAAGCATTAAGTCAGAGGCTTGTCATGAAGTAAGTTCTGAGAGAAAACGAGGAGCTCAAGCAGCTATCTGCCTCCACGCCGCCATCTTGGCCGGAAGTCGCTTTTATTTTTATATTGAAAAAAAAAGTGAAGTTGGGTTTTTAAATAATTTAATTTTTGGTTCATTTTTTACTCCCACATAGATTTATCTCTCTTTTGAATTTAAATCTCCAATTAATAATGAGCAGAAATTCACCTGAAGTTATACAGCACACAGTGGCAATATCAGTTGGAACCCAGGAATACTTATACTTTTTTCTTTTGTTATTGTTGCCTGTTGTTCTTTATTTAATAACAAATCTTATGCCTTCCTGGTTCCTATTTTATACAAAACAAAACAAAATGAAAGAAAAAACAAAATCAAAAACAAAACAACCACCACCAACAACAACCAAAAACCATTCCCTAATGGAGGAACTAGGTTATAGTGAAAGAAAATGTTTTATATCCATATGTATATATATATCCATATCCAGATATATATATATATATATAGATAGATAGATATAGATATAGATATATATAGATATAGATATAGATATATATATCACTTTACCTTCAGTTAGAAAACTGATTGATATTCTTAAAATCTCCAAAGGGCCCCTGCTTGCTATTTCAAAGGAGAAGAGGGTTGGTGTGTCTAAATTGAGCAAAACATTTTTCTTAAATTTGTTCTCAAAATAGGAGCATAGAAATTAGTACAAAAAGACTGTCATCTCTGACAACTTACAGTTAAATTCTTCCACTAGAAGGTAAGTGCCTGGAGGACAGAAATGATGTTGCCTATTTTCTTTGGATTTCCCCATGGTACCCTCTGTAATCTTATACATGCAAGCAATTTCTGTCTGTCAGAGAGTGACTACATGTCAAATTACAGAATCAGAAAGTTACAGAATGTAAGAAGACATCTCTAAGGCCATGTTAGTTGAAGCCATATCTGAATAAGAATCCTTTATATGATGCCAAATAATCATCCAGTTTGTTCTTGAAGACCTCATATGAAGGAATGGTTGGTATATCCCTAAGGTAATACTTGCTTACATCAAACTGAAACATATATCAGTGTATGCAGACATTAGTAGCTACATATTCTTTAAGAATCAGACCTCCTACTATTTATCTGGTGACTTATATTTCCCAAATTATTTTCATATGCAGTACAAAATTTACACTTCAATGTAGGGAGGGAAGAGATCATTTTTCCCAACTTTCCCAGTAAAGAAATTGAGACTTAGATATTTTGTAATTTTTCCAGGTCACACAGTAACAGAACAAGGCAATGAAATAGAGTAGAAAAAAAAAAGCGAATTTAGAATGAAAAGGACTGAATTCAAATCCAATTTCTACCTCTAATTTCATTTTCATGGCATTTCAGGCATATCACTTTTCCTTTTTAAATCTTGGTTTTCTCCTCTGTAATAGTAAGGGATTCTACTAGATTACTTTAAGGTTACTTTTCAACTGTATACCTATGATTTTATGATCACAGGAACTGAGCAAGGATTTCTCTTTATCCAGTATGAAGCACTTATTTTTATCCTTTTATACCACACTCTAAAGAATTAACAAGTTGCACATAACAATAATATACAGGAGTAATTTTATGCTTTGTGATTATGCTTAGTTTATATGCTTAGTTTAAAACTAATTTATTTCTGTTATGATTAATTTATCAAGCACTAAATATTGTCCCAATCCATCTTACACTGAAAATTTTGGTGGTGACAGTAACAACAACTCTACAAAAGAGGAGTGTTATCCAATACATCTAGTTTCAGAAAGATTTTCTCCACATTAGAAAGGATTTGGGAAAATACAGAAATAGTAAGAGTGATATAGTGATTGGGGAAATACAGAAATAATGGCAAGGTAATTCACATATAAGACATGGTTTCATCAAACTGCGATGACAGAAGACAAGTACCAGTTTGGAAAGATAAAATATAAAGCTCAGAATAGATTTGATAGATTAGAGAGAATATAAAAATTAACTAGTAACAACATGTTTGTCACAAATTGAAGGTAAAGTTTCTCCTGCTTGAATACTCAGAGATTCCTTAATCCCATTTTGATTCACTCTGGAATTTTATCCATTAGTATATTGTTTGATTATAGGTTGATCTACTGTAGATTTAATCATAACTTCTGTTTTTTTACTATATGACTGTTGTAATTTTACTCTCTTTTGTGCTATTTCTAATAAGAAATTGACATGTAACTTTATTCCAGTTTTAAACTTGAAAACTTAAAGAAATATGTTTTTCTTCCCCAATAATGTAATAATAGTGTCCTTTCTTTTTTAAAAAGTTGACTATTATATGCAAATACTATTTTTTTATTTCAAGGAACTTTAGCATTTCTTCATATTAGATGAAAGAAAAAGGTTGAAATACCTCAAAAATATTAGTTTAGAATTTGAGCATATATTCTCTTTTCAGCTAGCTTTTTATTGTTGAGTTTAAACCAAATTCTGAGAGTAGGATGTCCAACTATTCCTATTGGTAATTGAATTCTCCTGACTGACATAATTAGACCCTATCAGTTAAACCTATTGTGTCAAAATTTTCTTGAAGAGTCTTCATTTACATATTTCTAGCACAGCAGAACTATAATAGTCTGTTCTGTCAAGGCCCAGTGTAGCATGCTTTCACTCTCAGATTGACAGTGATAATAATTGATACTATGGGTCTTTTATGTTACAGTGGCTGTGTTTTTGGCACATAATATTCAAGAAACCAAGCACTGAAAATCCTTTGGAAGTGTTATAGCAGGCATTTCTCACCCAATCTCTGTCCCTGTTATCTCCTATATTTGCCAATGGATTGTATTAAACTGTCTCTAAATGTTTTAAGAATGATTTTAGTCCTCTGTTTCAGATATCCCTCAGTCTACATATACATTATCTTTTATAATTACTTTGGTTTCTTGAGTATTGATAATACTTTTAAAGAGAACTATAATTGCCAATTGTCACAACCAAATGAAAGTAGACTAGAGTTATAACTATATCAAGGAAGGTGGATTTTTGCTTCAAGAAAGAAAATTATAAATGAATCTGGCATGAATACTCATTCTTCCCTGGCAACAATAGTCACCAGAATCATCACAAGATCTTGTGGTAGAAATATGACAGTACACTGGAGTTAGAGAAGCTCCTTAAGGAAAAAAAACACTCCATCTCATATTTCAATCAAATATTCTATTTCAATAAAATATTCCTACTACCTAGGTAAGTTATTTCTAACTGCTGCAGTAGTACTATTGTTCGCACCCTAGGAAAGAAGTCCTGCCTACCTTGCCTGGTTATTGCTATGCTTAATAGTTTCATTTTCTCTTATTGTTGGAGAAAATAACTCTTTCTATTTTTATCTTGAAACCTATGACTTTAATAAGGAAGACTTTGGTGTTCTCCCCACCCCAGTAAAACCAGCTTAGCCAGTGCTTTATTTTAAAATTACAGAAAAACAAAACAAAACAAAACAAAACAAACAAAAAAAACTAAGAGATAGATTTTTAAAATACGAAGAAAATATATTTCCACAATTTATAATATTTTTGTTTTTATGTTTGTATAGGACATCAATAATCTTTAACTTTCTAGCTATCCAATTCCTCTAATACTTATTCACTGTCTTAGAAGTAGTAGTTTTAGAAAACATGCAATTGCTTAATTATTGTGGTGTCTTTGGAATATCTGCATTTTTATATTTTAACAAAACCTGAATTCACTGATTATGAGAGAAGGCAAGAAGGATATCCTTTTAATTTGTTCTTTATCTATTTGGTAGTAACTGTTGTGCTAACATATCTTTTGTTTTAAAAATATAGGGAATGGTATTTAATAGCAGCAACAAGAGGTCATGATGAAATTTTTGTGTAAATAAGGTCTTGCACAAAAAAGTCTTTAAAGACTACATAATCCAGTCCATAAACTCCATATATAAAGGAATTGAGTATACTTATATATGTACATCTATCTATTGATATACATATATATATTATATATACATATGTATATGTGTGTATATATACATATATATATATGCATGTATATATACTTTTTTTCCTGTGTTTCCAACAGTCATGTGATTGTGTTTAAGTATTGATCTGCAATTTGAAACTCCTGGATTGGAGGGTTAGCTTGTTTAATATATGCCTTGGGAAGAATCTGTTTGGTAAATTTAAGAATCAGACATTAATTCATTAGTTCTATATTTAAGTTCTATAGCTCAATGTATAAACATAAAACCACTTATGCATTTAGTATATTAGTCAATAAACATTTATTAAGTGCTTACAAAATGCCTAAGTACTATACAAAGTGCTAGGGAGATAAAAGCAAAGAACAGTTTCTGCATTGAAGGAGCATACTTCCTATTGGAAAAGACAACATGCAAATAATCAACTATATTCATGTTACGTCCAGAGAAGGTAATCTAAGAAAGGAAGTAATTAGAAACTAGGGGTGATGAAGGCTCTTATACAAAGTAAAATTTGACCTGAATCTTGAAGGAAACTAGAGATTTACTGGACATTTTCAGAATGGAAATGGAGCTTTTTTTTTTTAATCTCACAACTCTTTTGCATTATTTTATTTTTTATGCAACTTCATGTAGTAACTAAAATGTCACATAATTTCAGAGCTATAAGTGCCGTCAGAGACTATTCCAACCTGTCCCTAAACAAAAATCCCAACATCCAACAAATTGGCCTTCCAACCTTCACATGAAAATTTCTAAAGAGGGAGTAACTACTGTTTACCAATTCAAAACATTTTATTTTGGGATGGCTTTAATTGGTTTTCCTACTATTAAACTAATTTCTCTACACCTTTCACATTTTCTTCCTTGAGTCTTGCTCTCTAAGGAAAAGCATTAGCAAGGCTAATTTTTTGATCACATGACAGTCTTTGAGCATATAAAGTTAATTATCATGTTTTCCTATAAGTCTTCACTTTTCCTTCAAATAATACTGATGATTATGATGACAACAATGATGATGATGGTGATAGTAATCATATTAATAGTTAATATTTATAGAGTGCTTCAAAGTTAGAAAAATACTTTATAAATAATATTCATTTTATCCTCATAATAACTCTGGGAAGTGGGTAATATCATTATCCCCATTTTATGAGGAAACTGAAGCTAACAGAGATTAAATGACTTGCATAGAATCATACAGCTTGTATCTTAGACCAGATTTTAATAGAGGCCTTATTGATCCCGTGTTCTGTCTATTGTTACCACCTGTCTCTAATGTAGCATGGTTTTCAGTAATTTCATCATCCTAGTCATCTTCTTTTGAATGTACTCCAAATTGTTCATATCATTCCAAACAAATAGTGAACCTGAATCAAATAGATGTGAGTTGAAATTCAGCCTTAGACACTTATTAGTTGTATGAAATTGGTCACATGGCTTAACCTCTGTGTACCTCAGTTTCCTTAAGTGTAAAATAAGTTATAATAACATTTACTTTCCAGAGTTGTTTTAAGGATCAAATGAACTCCTAATTGCAGTCCATTTAGCATAGTATCTGGCATATGATAGGTCCTTCCTTCGTTCCTTCCTTCCTGCCTTCCTTCTATCCTAAAATATGCTATTAAAAATATAACAGCACAGTATACCAAAGGTATTCTGATTTCCATAAAATTAGAAGTAATGTCCTGCCTTACGAAACCTAAGGTTACAATTGCTTTATTCACCACCGTATTGCACTGTGATCCTACATGCTAGTTGCAGTTCAATAAAACTTCCAGACCTTTTCCAGATAAACTGCTGTTTACCCACACTTTTCCTGTTTTATACTTGTGGCTATTTCAAAAGACCAAGTGAAAGGTTTTCATTATCCCTATTAAATTTCATCTTATCTTATTCTTCTTCTGTCAAGATCTTTTTTAATCTTTAATTCTGTCATCCAGTGTATTGGTTGTGGTTCACAGCTTTGTCATCTGAAAATTTGATAAGTATGCCATCTATCCCTTTATCCAAGTCATTGATTAAAAAATTTTTTTGATAAGCATAAGAGGAATAATCACAGATTTCTGGGGCACTGCCAAACTGTCCTATTGACTGAGTCATTAAGTGCACACTCATGTGTCCCTCAGTATCTGGCAGCTCCTAGATCAACCCTTTATCTTGGCCATATTCTCAATAAATGCACCTCCCCGTTCTCTCTAACATCTTCAACATTTGAGCACTATAGCCAAATAAATATAAACAGTGCTACAGGATAAAGGCATATCAAATAATGTCACTTAGGGCTCTAGTCATCAAAACTATGATTTACAAACCAAAACACTCTTTATGGTTCACCTTCAATGCCATATAGATGCTGTCTTATCCCTATTAGAATGTAAATTTCTTAAGAGTAGGAATTGCCTTGCTTTTATATTGTGTTGACAGTGTTTAGTTCAGTATTTTTAATATAGTAAGGAAGTTCTTACTAATGAGTCCTAATGAGCATTTTTCATTTATTTATTCAAATTAACATCAAACCATTATACCTACTCATTCATTCAATTCTAGAATTCATTGAATTGTCCTATTTTTCTAGCTTTCATCTTTCCCCCATATATTTCCACCAATAATATAAATGAATTCATTAAATTATTCACCAAGACCTAGCTAAACTACATCTATATCATTTCCATTATTTACCAAATAGTCAACCTATAAGCACATATTACACATTTTCTGGTTGCCAGAATTATTGTTAAGGCTGAGGATTCAAAGAAAGGCAAAAGCATGATCCATGCTCCCAAGGAATCAAAAATCTTGCAAGAGAGACATTATTAAGAAAAACAAACTATACACAAGCAAATCATATAATATAAATGGGAGATAATCAACAGAGGAAAGGCACTCACACACATTCAAGGGGATTAGGAAGTGCTTATTGTAGAATGTGGGATCTTGGCTGGAATTTGAAAGGAGCCAGGAAATTTAGGAGATGGAGATAAGGAGACAGCAAATTTCAGGCATGGAAGACGGCTATTAAAATACCCAAAGTTGAAAGATAGAATGTCTTATGCAATGAACAGCAATGATGCTAGGGTCACTGAATTACACAGTATTTTGGGGAGAGAAAAGTGAAAAAAGACTAGAAAATTAGGAGGGAACAAAGTTATGAAGGAGGTAGAGGCCAAAAAGAGAATTTTATATTGATCCTGAGGGCAATAAGAGGCAAATATATTTTATTGAACAGAGGGAGATATGTTCAGAAAGTGGACAAGGAAGAAGATTGGGGGGGGAAAGTAGTAGATTTTGCATTTAAAAGATTGTTGGTAATTTTAAAGTAAGCAGATTGGGATGAATGATGGTGCTGCAGATGGCCTTCTTAAGGAATTTAGCCACAAAAGGAAGAAGAAAAATAACAAGCAGAGATCAAATGGGAATTTTTTGAGAATGAAGGAGCCAAGGATGCATTTGTAGAGAGTAAGGAAACATTTAATATATGAGTCAAAATTGAAGATTAGTGAGGGAGTAGTAGTAATAGAAGGTAAAATATGCTGGAGGAGATGAAATGAAATAGGATGATTTATGAATACAGATGGATTTATCTTGGCAAAGAAGTCCACCTCTTCATGTGAGAAAGGGGTGAAAGATTAGATAATGGCAGAAGCATCTGAGTGATGGGAGATGATCAGGCAGGGAGAAAGGGAGTCCTTGGCTAATGGCTTCGATTTTTTCAGTGAAATTTAAGGTAAGGTTCTCAAATAAGATAATGGAGTCAGGAACAGCTATGAAGGATTACAATGCCTATTTAATTTTCTTCCAATTTTTTTTTTAATTCTCTATAGTGAGTAGGGTAATGAACCAGAGAAATATAAAAGATAGCCCTGTTTCAATGAGGACCAAGTTAAAATAATGTACCATAAATATTTTTGTGGACAAGTCATATGGATTTTCTCCATAGTTTTTCATGACTCCATGAGAAAGAGTGAAAGTCGTGGTTGGTGGTTGTAATTAAAAGATGAAGTTTGGTAGGGCAAGATTAGTTATAAGATAAGGTGACAAGATAAATGAAATAAGAAGACAATGTGGAATTGAAATTAAGGGCTAAAAATAGGGAAGAAAGAAAGGAAAATATAGCCTGTGAAGCTCTTATAGTATGTGGAAGAACTGAGGCATAGAAGTATTGGAGGACACAGTGAGTGCACAGGATAGTCAAAAATTCAAGCCAGAGGGAAAGAGAGGTGGAATGATATTTGATTTTGATCAAAGAAGGGAATCTTAGAATTATGAATATGGAAGGGGATTGTTTGTAGATGATGGAAAGATTAAGAGTACACACATCTCTATTTATACCTGAGGTGGAATGGAGAAGAGTGTCATGCAAAATCAATAAGTTGAAAAGCTTGGAGGTTAGAGAATTTGAGGGAATATTATTATTCATTTTGAAGTCCTCTAGGATAAAAGCAGAAATTGATGAGGACGTAAGTAAGGAGTAAGGTCTCAGAATCACTGAAGAAAAAAAGGTATTGTGCAGTAGTCAGTAGGCAGCAGCTATGAGGATTTTAAATGAGTGATAAATGTGGATTGAGTGAATTTGAAAGGAGAAATTCCTAAATGGTGCTGGAAGAAAGAAGAGCTTGGAAGTGACAGCACAGAGAAAGGAGCATTTCAATTTTCCTACCTTGACCAGTGTGAATTGGGGGAAATAAGTAAAAGTGTAATTTGTGATGGAAAGGGACTATAGGCTGAGAAGCAAAACTCTTAGGAATTATACAGATTATTGAAAGCCAGAAGATAAGAGCAGGAAATAAATTAGGATGAAGGCAATCTTAATAACCCTGTCTAAAAGGGAGGAAAATCAGTGTTGCATAACTTGATGAAGTCATGCTAGCTTTTTGTGATCACTAATATTTAAGTAAACTTATGGCAAAAATCAGAACATTCAACTTCCCATTCCCAGAAACTATGTTCAATTATCAATCTAATGAAAACTATTCTCACATCTATTTGACAAGTCATATTTCCTCTGAGTTTCAGTCCTGTATTGCCAATGCCTTTCAAACATCTCATACTCAACAAGTTCAAAACATAACCCATGTTTTGCCCTTCAAAGTTCTGTGCTTGTAAACTTCCCTGTTATGTCAAACATACCATCATACTTCCAGTCTCTCAAGCTGGAAATCTCATCTTACTTAAATTCTTTCTTCCACTCACCTCACCTACCTAATTAGTTGCCAAATCTTATCATTTTTTTCTCTACAAGATCTATTATAAGACTCTTCTTTTCCCAAGTCACATAGCTGCCATTTTAGTTCAGATATTTACCACATCTTGCCTGGCTGATTACAATAGATTTCTATATGGTCTACCTGCCAGATGTCCCTTCTCATTCTAATCCATTCTCTTCAAAGACAACAGAGGGATTTTCTTTTAAAATTATGTCTTGTCATATCAACTTCCTAACTAAATAGGCTTTAATGTCTCCCTAATACTTCAAAAATCAAATCTTATGCTGAATATTTAAAGATCTTCATAAATTGGTCCCTTTCATTTCAATCCAATCTTTTTAATTTTTACTTCCCTCCATGGACTATTATGGTATATATAGTCATCCTAGTCCATTTGCTGCTCCTCTCACACAAAATAGATCATTTTTTTTTTTACTTTCAGGTCCCATTACTGGAATCTTCTTTCTCCCAACATCTGATTCTTAAAAATATGGCCTTTTAGAGATTCAGTTCATGTGTTTTATTCTCCAGAAGGCCTTTACTAACTCTCTACCCTAAAGCTGCTAAATATCATTACCTTCCATATCTACTCTACTTTTATTTAGTACTCTCTGATGCCAGATAAATTGTTTGTTTCTCAATTGGATTGTAATTTCCCTGAGGTTAAAACTATTTTTGCTTTTTATTTATATCCCAAGCTTACATACTGATATATAGTGAACATTTAATAAATAATTTTTGATCAGTCTTTTGCTGGACAAAATTATATTTTGGTGGTCCCTGTTGATTTATGTTATGCTTTCAGTTCACTAAAACTTGCATTTTTTTTTCAAAACAATTGTGATTTAACCATGACTCTAGCTTATTGTTGAGGTGATATTTTGTGTGTCTACCTGTAAGGTTATAAGTTTATCCCTACTAAGTTTGATTCACTGTTCTAAACCAAAAAGATCAAATTGGATCCCAACTGTCATTCAATATGTTAGTTATTCCTTTCAGCTTGGTATCATCTGCAAATTTGATGAAGATGTCATCTATCCAAATTACTGATAAATTTTGAACATCACAAGACAGATGTATATCCTTATACTCAGTTCTACCATATTGACATTGAACTATTAATAACTAATCTTTTACTCCAACCATCCACCCATTTCTAAATACACTTAACTATATTCTCTTTTAATCGATATCACTCAATTTTCTGGGCAAGAAATAGTATGACATACTTCATCAAAAACTTCTCTTTAATATGGTTAACTTATATGCAGCATGCCCTTATCTACTACCTTAGTAGTCCTTTCCAAAAAGAAAATGAGGTTAGTCTGGCATGACTTAATTTTTATAGACACTTGCTAACATTGTAAACATCACTTGCCTTTCTAGATGTTAGCCAATCATCTTTTTTATGGTCCATTCTAGAATTTTTCTAGGAATTTAAGTTGAGCCGACTGGCCTATTTTCTATAGGCTCTGTTATTTTCCCTTTTTGAAAACTGGAATAGTGTTTTTCCTTCCTCTAATTTTGTGGTACTTGTTCCATTTTTCATTATCTTTCAAAAAAAAAAAAAAAAAAAAAAACCTCTCATAGTAGCTCAACAATAACATCTGCTTGTTCTTTTAGTTCCCATCTGGGCCAAGTGCCTTAAATTCAAGGGAAGTTTGGATGCTGTTTTTACTATTTTCTTATTATCTTGGGTATCAGATCTCTCTTAGTCATTTTTGTTCTATCATCTCCATAGAAAGGTCATTCTCCTTAGCAGAGAAAATAAGGAAAATAAGAATTTAGCAACACTTTTTTTTTTTCTTGGTTGTCTGTCATCACCATTGTCATCCCTTTCTATAACATTATCTGGTACATGCCAAAGAAAAGTATTATTCCTTCTTTGATTTTTCCACCTCAAAAATTGCTTTTAAAAAGATTTATAAAATGTTCTCTTTTCAGTCCCCAAAATATGCTGTGCACTTCTATTACCCCTCTGTTATCCAACTTTGCTTCTCTCTTTTGTAAATTTTAAAATATGGGTTGTTCAGTGAGTTTCCTGTGCCAAAATTATTTTCTTTAAGCTTTGTGGTCTATTTTCTTTTTTTTTTAATTTCTAAATTATTTTTTTAATTTAATTTTTATTTTATTTTATAATTATAACTTTTTTTTTTGACAGTACATATACATGGGTAATTTTTTTACAACATTATCCCTTGCACTTACTTCTATTCAGATTTTTTCCCTTCCTTCCCTAACCCCCTCCCCCAGATGGCAGGCAGTCTTATACATGTTAAATATATTACAGTATATTCTAGATACAATATATGTGTGTAGAACCGAATTTCTTGTTGCACAGGAAGAATTGAATTCAGAAGGTAAAAATAACAGTTTACACTCATTTCCCAGTGTCCCTTTTCTGGATGTAGCTGGTTCTGCCCATCATTAATCAATTGGAATTGGATTAGCTCTTCTCTATGTTGAAGATATTGTGGTCTATTTTCTTAAAAAAACATAATAAATAAATATTTATTGTATTTCTATATTATATTTATATATAATCTTCATGCTTGCTATGTTTGCTTGCTATTGAAAATGCAGTGGACTAGAAATGCAAAAGAATAAAATATATGCTAAATAATATAACAAGATAATAATATTAAGCATAATTAACAAATAATTTTGAGTTTTATTTCAAAATATGTTTGCTTCTTATGCTGAAAGAATTTTTAGAATAGAAATATGTTCAGATTAAGACAGTAAATAATGAGGGGCCATTTTGATGAGAAAAGCTAACTACTGATAATAATTAAACAGGAAATTTTAGTTATTTCTAGATTACTATTGAAGTTTAAATGAGGTAATTCCAGATCAAATGAGATAATATTTGTAAAACACTTAGCAAAGTGCTTAGAACATGGCAGGTCTTTCCCTTCCCATACATATATACCTAGCTCAAGTTCCAAAATATTAAGAAGACGTCAGTGGCTAGACCTAGAAGCAGAAAGACATGAAGTCAAATTGAATCTCATTTATTGTCTGATCCTAGAGAAATCACAATTTGTGTCATGATTTCATGCTGAGAGGTTCCACTACAAATTTATGTTGTATATCAACTAAATACTATAGTGAAGCAATTCTTTGACATTTCCTTAATTGACTTAATTGACTATTATTTTCCACAGTGGTTTTTCCAAATATTTTCATTACTCCTCTCTACCTCAACTTTCTCAGCTGAAAATCTTGCCTTTTATTTCATAGGGGAAAAAAAAGGCAATTCAATAAATACTCCATTATCTTTCTTTCTCTTCATCATATGTCATTCAGATGTCTTCTGGCATTTTTCTTTTCCTTAACCTTTATGTTACATGAAGGAGTAGGCTTCCCCCTCCCCCCCCTTACACAAGTGATCCTATTCCTGTCCCATCTTTTATGGCAATTTGCCTCCTTTTATCATCATCACTCTCACTAATCTTTCATCTCTCTTTGCTGCCTGTTTCCTTACTGCTTACAGACATGCTCGTGTCTTTCTCAACTTTGAAAAACCTTAAGTTGATCCCTGTAAGTTACATCTTATGTAACTTCTCTCTTTTGTTCCTAGACTCCTGAAGAAAGGCTTCTACAGCAGGTATATCCACTTTATTTCCTCTCACTCTCTTCTTAATTCTCTGTAGTCTGGCTTCGATCCTCATCATTCAACTGAACCTGCTCTCTCTAAAGTTAATAATGATCTCTTAATTGCAAAATCATATGGCCTTTTTGTGATCCTTGTTCTTCTTTATTTCTCTAGATTGGTTATCCTCTTCTCCCAGATACTTTATTCCATCTAGTTTTTCATGACACTCTTGTCTAGTGATTTTTTTGCTACCTATCTGAAAGCCTTCTCAGATTCCTTTGATGTATTTAAATATTGATTGGGGGTTGTCTTACATTCTTGAAGAGGACCAAAATGAGCTCACTATGTTAGAATCAAGTTATAATGTGTCTGAATGTGGCCAATCAGGCCATTACAAGCTCAGAATGCTCTGCCACAAATCAGACACACATAATCCATGTGAACATTTGGAATGGATTCTCTAAATATGTGCATCTTGTATTTCTTTTACACTATTTCAACCCTTTAGTCATAGAGCACAGTGCTTTCTTTGTGGGTATACTATGAGGGGTCCTTTGCCAATGCCTTCCATATCATATAATCAGTTCCAAAGTTCTTCAGAGAGACAAAGTGTCCTTGTGTTGTTTGTTTATTTGCTTTCTGACCAGCCTATGAGTGTATTGTATGAATTCTCCATAAAATAATCTTTTAGGCAAGTGTATGTTTGGCATTTGAACAACATGACCCACCCATAAGAATTATACTCTCTGCAATAGAGTTTGAATGCTTGACTGTTTAGTTTGAGAAAGGACCTGAATATCTGGTACCTTATCCTGCCAGGTAATCTTTAGAATCTTCCTACAACAATTCAAATGGAAGTGATTCAGTTTCCTGACATGTACTGATATAGTGTTCAGATTTCACAGGCATACAACAATGGGGCAAGCATATCGACTCTGTAGACCTTCAGTTTAGTAGGAAGTCTAATATCTCTTCTCTTCAAACATATATAAGCGATATAAAGAGATAATTCCAATAGTCAATATAAATTTATTAAGCTTATACTGTGTGCCATGTACTCTGTTAGGTACTAGAGATACAAATATAAAAAAAAATCAGGAATATATAATCTGATGGAGAAAGACAACACATAAAGAAAGCTTAAAAGATGGCAATGGTTTGTTGTGGTTATAGGGAGTATCTGTCATGGAAGCATGATAGGAAAATTCAATATATCACAAAGTGATGTACATATCTCAGCATACATTCATACATATATTATTTCATCCTAACAACATACATATATGTAATACATATTTGTATATCATAAAATTTGTAACCTTTAAACTTTTTATTTTGTTATTGTTATTTTAGTGGCATCCAACCCTTCCTGATCCTATTTCGGATTTTCTTACCAAAAATACAGAAGTGATTGGCAGTTTCTTATTCCACCTGGTTTTACAGGTGATGAAACTGAAATAAACAGGGTTAAATTACTTGCAAAGGGCAATAAGAGGCCAAATTTAAACTCAAGTCTTCTGACTCCAGACTTAGAGCTGTATCCTCTGTACCACATAACTGTACCCAAAGCACTATATAAATATTATTATTATTATTATTATTATTATTCTATTTTATTATTCCTCATTTGATGAAGTTTGAGAAATTTTCTCTTCTGATGAATTCAAAAGAGCATTGAAATTAACCAATGTATTCTATATTAGCTAATAATAAATTTAAAGAAATGAATCTAGAAAGGATTTTGATACTACCCTTCCCCATGCAAATAGAATAATTATATGTAATGCAATCTCTTTTATTTCTTATAATTAATATTCTTCTTGCTATACATTTTGGATATTGGTAGAACTTCTACAATTAAACAATAAAATGTAAGATTTCAAAGAACTTATGATTTCATACTTCACAGTTTCCTTTCTATTTAACGTTTATTCGTTCTAAAAAGTGATTAAATATTTTTAAATGTAGAAGAATTTTTAGGTGCTGTCGACAGTTTCCAGATTCATAAATGTGGTCATCCATGATGGAACTCTTCAGTATTTTTTACAAAATAAATAAATAAATAAATAGATGAACCTGTATTTTTCTTAATTTAAAGAACTCCTGGTTTAGAAACCTTTCTACTAATAAAGCTCAGCATCTTGACTGACACAAGGAATATTAAGGAATTGCTTGCCAAATGGAAAAATTAAGTGACCTGCCTCTGATCATGTAATAGTTATAGATCAGAGGTAGTAAACAAACTTTGGACTTCCACCATCTCTACACATTTGCTTTTCATTCCATAGAAATAGAATTCAGAAGCCATTTGATTTTGGAAAATCACAGATTCTTAACTCCCATGGTTTCAATTTTAGATACAGAAACCCCAAAGTTCACAGATCCCATTCTTAACTCTTTTCTGAGATCCATTCTCACATCTTCAATTGCTTTTGGTGTATCCTTTCAAATATATCCTGCAGGCATCTCAAGCTCAACATTTCCAAAACATCCTAACTATCCATATCTCCATTCCTTTAGTTACTAAGTTTTATAATGAGGAGTTAACCTTGATTTATTACTCTTACTTATGTGTACTGTCCAAACAATCACTCAGTCACATCACTTCTTATTCAATTTTACATCTTCACTTTACCTTTGAAAGAACAGCTGGCAAGTGATTTCATTGAAATCCTTACTATTACTCATGAGAAAATAAGTTAAAATTCAGATAAATTCAGTTACTGTTTATTAATGAAAAACTGAAATTGAAAATATCTTGAATTCTAGGACAATGCTTTTTCTCTCCTGGAAGAAGTATGATAGAGTTCTTAGTTCATATTTCAATACTTCAACAACTCATGATTTCATCAATATAGATACTGCATCTATTACTACATCTCTCAACTCCTTAATAACTTGTTAAGATATCTTTGAGACTTCCCAAGAACAACAGCAACAAAGTCCATCATCTCAATTGGTCAACAGGTATCTATTAAGCCCTTGTACCAGGCAATTTGCTAATCATGAGAATGCAAAGAAAGGCAAAAACATGGTCCCAGCACTAAAAGAGTTTATTTTCTAGTGGGGGAGATAAAATGTAAAACAAGAGTTCAGATAAGATATATACAATTTAAATGGAAAGTTATCTCAGAGGAAAAATTTAACAATGTCAAGAGATTCTGCAGATGGTGTTCTTTGAACTGAATCTTGTAGGAAAGCTAGAAGGTAGAGGGAAGAACATCCAAGATGTGGGATAAAGACAGTGAAAAAGGTATGGAGTCAGGAAATGGTTGAGGAGCTCCCAGTAGGCCAGTATTTCTTAATCATAGAGTGCATAGAAGAGATTAAAGTAGGACAATAGAAAAGTAGAAAAGGACTAATATGTAAAAGGCTTTAAAAATCAAACAGAATTTTATATTATATTCTAGAAGTAATAGGGATTCAGTGGAGTTTATTCAGAAGAAAAAAGGTTGGTATAATCTGACCTGAAATTTAGGAATATAACTTTGGCAACAGAGTGAAGGATAAATTCAAGTAAAAAGAGACCTGAGACAAGAAAATCAACCAGAAGTGTGTTATAGTAGTTTGGATATGATATGATGAAAGCATCATAAACCACTGTGTCATGAATATGTGTATGAGTGGAAATAAACCACATGTGTATGAGTAGAGATAAAAGATATACAGGAGAGAAGTTGAGAAACAAGTTTTGGCAACAAATTGGATATTTGAGATAAATGAGATTGAAAAAATTGCACTGAAACTGGGAACTTAGATAACCTGGAAGATTATAATATTTGTCACAGTAATAGGGAATTTTAAAAGGAAAAGTGAAAGAAAGTGAGTTCTCTTTTGGACAGGTTAAGATTGGACATATTTAGAATTGCTGTGAATCATCCAGGTTGTGATGTTTAAGAAGGAATTGGTGTTGGAGATCCTAGAGAGTGGTTAGAGTTTATATACAGCTGAGGAGCAACTTCATAAAGATCACAATTGAACCCACACATGTTAAAAAAGCCTCCCATAAAGATAATATGGAAGGAGAAGATTTGAAAAGTCTAGTATAATTCCTAGGGGAAATCAATCAAATCACTAGCTTTTTCTCTTGGAATTTAGCTGGAAATTTTGTTGTTGTTATTATTGTTTATTTTTAACACAGATATAGAATCCGTCCCTGGTCCTACACTTGAGGTCCATTATTATTTAGAGGGCTGAACTGGAGCGTAACCTTTGAGAATTCAGATGCGGACATCAGAGTTGATCTTTTTTCTCAATTTTACAGATGCATTGGAATAGGTATATGTATGCATATGTCTATACATATGCATACATATACCTATTCCATCTTTTCATTCATGTGATTATTTATTTATTCAGGAGAATTAGGTAAACAAATCTTGAGCCATCAAAAATTAAGCCAACTTTCACAATTTGATGTATTTAATTAAAAAAACCACCAGCTTATTACTGACCATGCCCTACACAGATACAGATTAAAATGTAGATATTACATGATTGCCATGATAGGAATGAAATGCCTTCTGAAATAAGTTTCAGAAGACTTTTTTCAAAATTTGCTATATGATCAACATGATTGTCTTTAATGCTATTAAACATGCTATTGATGGGGGGGGTCCCTCAAACTATCCTCTTTGAAACTGTCCTTGACTTTTGGGGTGAACTCTGAAACTCTCCTCTGAGAGGGACCCACCCTTCAGGGCAGTTTCATTAAGATTAGCCTAGGACCATTCCCTATTTAGTTCAAACTTAAGTGGTCTCATTTAGCTGGAGATCTGGACCTGATATTTCTATTGAGTAACTGTAGCCTCTATTGTGCTGGAAATTAGTCCAGGACCACTCCTACTTAGCTCTAAATTAAGTGGTCTTATTCAATTGGAAATCTAGACCTGGGGACAGTGACAACATTGAAGAAATTTCATTCAATTGAAACTTCAGTCTCAGATTTCTTATTAAAGGGCAAGTTAGGGCTCATTTCTTTGCAGAAGGCCTGAAGTAGGAATCATGCCATGCCAAGGAACCTCTTTCCCCTTGGCACAGCTGCCTACCAGGAACCCTGCCCTCTGTGAAGACACATTTTCTTCTCAGTGATAAACCTTTTGTTATCTCTCTGCCAGGATTTCTCGGCTAATACCTTTATTTCTCTGCCAGGACTTTGTTACTTGGGAGTTAGTCTCTTAGCGAAGGTGACTTCTGCAGTGCCAACAATAAACTTCCTATTGCCAGTCTAATATTTTGGGTTCCTGAATTCTTTCACATGGCACTGGTGGACCAAAGAGGGGTTCCCACAACTCTCTGCACTACCACTAACCACATCACTATAAACATGTTTTTTTATATCACATTCTTGCTACCATCACAGCTATGATGATCTGGAAACATTTTTAACTGGGTGCTAAACATAAAACTGAGATTTTTTTTTTTTAAATTGGAATAATTAAATGTAAGCATTATTTCAGTTCTATGGAAATTTAGATAAACACCCTCAATGTTCAAGCTATCTTGTAAGCACTAGGGATAAAAAGATAAAAATAAAATTCTTGAATCAAGGATGTTAAGTTCTACCTATATAAATAAATGGAAGGTAATTTTGACAAGAGAGGAAATCTATGTGGCAGGGGTGAAGAGAACTTAGCTCTGAAGAAATTGCAAAGTTATAACAGGTACAGGTGAAAAGGGAAGTGCATTCCAGACATAATAAGAAAGATTGTGCACAGGCTTTGGGGAGGAGATGGAATGTTGTATTCAAGGCATTGTTTCTAATCCAATTTGGCTGGAACACAGAGTACATAAAGGCCAGAAATAACAGTGGAAAGTTGTATTGGAGCTGAATTGAAGAAAACTTTTTTGTTTGTTTGTTTCTTTGTTTAATCAGCATAGATTTATCTTGACTCCAGGTAGCATTCAACTCCCATTGTTCAATGAGAGCTACTTAGATAGATAATACCTCAGGACTTAATAACAAACTAGTATTTATACTGCTTCTTTGGTGACCTTTGTATTTGATCATGTATTAATTGATCTTAGTGAGAGATGAAAAGATTCTAACTATGCCATTTACTTCATTATCTCCTTATTGTCCTAGCTAAATATTTTTGGGTTTGTTTATTTTTAATTTGAATTTATCAGTTACATTTAAGAAAAAAATAACCTTTTTTTTTTTTTTTTAGTTTTTAGTTGAAAATTCTGTCCCTTCTCACCACTCAAACCTTTCTGAGAAAGCACTCAATTTAGTTTCAATTATACATATAAAATCATGTAAAACATATCTCCATAAAAACCACAATGCAAAAGAAAATGAAGACAAAATGATAAAAATAAAGAAAGTAAAAACAATAGGCTTCAATCTTCAATCAGATTTTACCAGTTCTCTCTATGGAAAGGGAAAACCTTTTTCATCATGGGTCCTTTGGAATTGTCTTGGATTGTTTTCCTCAAAGTAGCTAAGTATTTTCACAGATTATTACCATAACAATATAGCTATAACTATTTGCAATGTTCTCCTAAGTCTGCTTATTTCACTTTGCATCAGTTTATATAAGTTTTTCAAGTTTTTCTGAAACCATCCTTTTCATCATTTCTTGCAATACAGTAGTATTTAATTACAATAATATATTATTTCAATATTCCCTCAATTTTCAATTCTTTACCACCACAAAAATAACTTCAAAAATATTTTTGTATATATAGGTCTGTTTCCATCTTTTAAAAACTCTTTTGTCATTTATCAGCTAGATTAATCTAGGTGGTATTATCATTTTTATTTTATTGCCATGAGCAATTAATATTTCTCCACTTGTTTGGTTCTGACTATTTCTATGAAAGTTGTTCATAATTGTGTTCATATAATTCCTAGATTTTTCTTGATTGGTAGGCTCATAAGTATTTTATATTGTCTGCTATTATTTTAAATGAAATTTCTTTTTCTATCTTTTGCTGCTAAGTTTTCTTGGAAATATATGGAAATGCTAATTATATGTATTATTCTATGTCCTGAAATTTTAATGAAGTCATTTCAGCCATTTTTTTAGTTGAATCTCTGAAGTTTTCCAAGAATGATAATTTTGTCTCTAGATTGTTTATTTTTATTTCAATTTTGTTGTTTTATTATTATAGGCAGGTTTCTCATAAAATAATTGAATAATAGCAATTGTAGTAGATATCCTTGCTTCACTCCTGATAAGTTTGGGAAGTCTTCAAGTTTATTTCCAGTACAGAAGATGTTTGTTCTTGGTTTTAGATAGCCAAAACTTTTCATTTTAGGCAAGATTACATTGATTCCTGTATTTTCAATTTTTTTTTTTAATAGGAATGGATACTGCTTTGTGTCAAAGGATCTTTCTGCATCTATTGATTTAATAATCATATGATTTTTGCTTTTAATTATATGGTCAATTATTCTGATAATTTATAATATTGAACCAATCTTGCATTCCTGGCACAGATCTACCTATTTTTAATGTATGGTCTTTGGGTATTATAATCATACTGCTATTTAAATTTTTCACCAATATATGAAGGAGATAGCTTTCTGTCTCTGTTTTTGCTCTCCTTATTTTAGGTTCCATATTCTTATTTGTTTCATAAAAGAATTTATTATGAATTTATTTATTAGTACAATAGTTTTCTTAGTTTCAATTTTATTAATTTCTCCTTTGAATTTCAGAATTTCTAATTTGATCTTTAATTGGGGGTTTTTAATTTCTTCTTTTGTCTCACTATTTTAACTGCATGCAAAATTCATTGATCTCTTCTTTTCAGACATATAAAATTTCCCTAAGAATTAATTTGGCTGCATCCCATAAGTTTTTGTTTTTTTCTCATTATTGCCATTCTCTTGGATGAAACCATGGATTGTTTCTGTAATTTACTGTTTGACCTACTCATTATTTAGCATTAGCTTATTTAATGTCCAATTGGTTTTTAGTCTATTTTTCCCTTGCCCTTTAGAGAAAATAATTTTTATTGCATTGTGGTGTGAAAAGGAAGCATTTATTATTTCTTCCTTTCTGCATTTGATTGTGAGGTTTTTATACCCTAACACATGGTCAATTTTTATGTAGGTGCCATGTACTTCCAAGAAAAAGGTGTATTCTTTTCTGCCTCTTATTCAGTTTTCTTCAGAGGTCTATCATATCTAGATTTTCTAGGATCATGTTAACCTCTCTAATTTCTTTCCTGTTTTTGTTGTTGTTGTTGTTGTTGTTGCTGTTGTTTTTGTTTTGTTTTGTTTTGTTTTTTTGATGGTTAGATTTGTTTGATTTTGAGAGGGGAAAGTTGAAGTCCCCCACTAATATTGTTTTGCTATCTGTTTCTCCTTTAAACTGACTTAATGTATTCTCTAGGAATTTGGTTGCTCTACAACTTGATGCATATGCATTTAATATTGTTACTACTTCATTGTTAACAGGACCGTTTATCAAGATTTTACTTTCCTTCTTTCTTTCTTTTAATTAGATCTGTTTTTACTGGTCCTTTATCTGAGATCAGAATTGCTACACTTTTTTTTTTTTTTTTTTTTTTTTTTTACTTCAGCTGAATCACAATAAATTCTGTTCCAGCTTTTTTATATTTACTGTGTATTGTCCTCTCCATGTCATTTGTGTTTCTTGTAAACAACATATTGTAAGATTCTGTTTTTTAATCCATTCTGCTATTAGCTTCCATTTTATGAGGGAGTTCATCCCATTCCTATTCACAGTTATGATTACCACCTCTGTATTTCCCTCCAACCTATTTTCCCCCTTTGTATACTTTTGTTCCCTCTTTCTACCCTGTCCTTAGTAGTATCTTTGTTTTCTTTTGTTTTGTTTTTGACCCAGCAAACCCACTCTTTTATCTCCTATCACCCCCCTTCTCTTACCCTTTTTCCTAATGTTTCTGGCCTTACTTCTATCTAGCCTACCCCTTTTCTTTCCTCGTTCTCTTCCTATTTTTATAAGGTTAAATAAATTTCTACACCCAAATCCAGGAGAGCTCAAACTGATGAAAGCAAGCTTCAGACAATGCTCATCCTCCTTCCTTCTTTCCCTCTATTGTAAAAGAACTTTGTTGTCTCTTCAAGTGATCTAATTTGTACCATTATACCCTTCATCCATGTGGTGCCCCTCTCTGTCTGACCAGTAACAGATACAGTTCTGTAGACTTACAGATTTCTTCTCATCTAGGGATGTAAATAGTTTAATCTTTAAATAATATGTTTTCCATTGTTTTACCTTTTTACATTTCTCTTGAGTCCTGTTTTTGAAGATTAAATTTTCTTATTAGTTCTGTTTTTTTTTTTTTTTAATAGAAATGATTGAAAGCCTTCATTGAAAATCCATCACCTCCCCTGAAAGATGATGCTCAGTCTAGCTGAGTAATTCTTGGTTGTAATCCCAGTTCCTTTTCCTTCTGAGATATGTTGTCTCAGGTCCTTGGATCCTCATTGCAGAAGTTGCTCCTTGATATTTGAATTGTTTTTGTTTGGTAGCTTGAAGTATTTTTCCCTTGTGATTGAAGTTTTAGAGTTTTGCAACAATATTCCAAGGGACTTCCCTTGCGTGATCCCTTTCTTAAACTGATTGATTGATTCTTTCAGTGAATATTTTCCTTTGTGTTTCTAGAATATTGTGGCAGTTTGAATGCTATCTAGGCTCTTTTCTTCTTTTGTTATGGCCTTCAGGTAAAACAACATTTTTAAAATTATGTCTTCTATATTTCTTTTCTAGCTGTTTTCTAATGAGGTATTTCACTCCCCCCCCCCCATTTTTTCATTCATTTCTGTTTGTTTGATTCTTCATGTCTCATAGAGTCATTATGTCCCATTCTAGTTTTTGGTGTGTGATTTTCTTTAGGTAGCTTTTGTATTTTTTTTTTCAATTTGATTAATTATACTTTTTAAGGTGGTGTTTTTTCAGTTTATTTTTTTTCCATTTGACCAATTGTATTTTTATAAAAAATTACCTATTACCTATTTTTATAAATAATTACCATGTTCTTGAACACTGACCAGATTACGCAATAAAGGAGCAGAGCCAGGACAGAGGAACTCAGTTGCTGATCTACTATGTTTAAGACTGTCCCAGAGTTTTCCCAAAGTCCATCTGAGCTTGATTGAGTACTCTTTTCATCCCAGTGAGACTGACCTTTCTTGAAGTTCTTCCAGTCTATCTTGAGGTGGATACTGGTTTCATAATGTCAGATTCTATTCAAAGACTTGGTTTCATGTCGTTTTTGAGGAAAACTAGGACAGCTCTCTACAGTTTCCTGAGTTCTCTCCACCATCTTGACTCTACCTCTGGAATTCCTGCACTGCTATTTCACAAATAATCCTTGGAGTTTGGAAATTTTTGATGAGCTGGAGTGTGGTATAATCATTATTATCTTGGTCTACACTCTGGTCTTTATCCTAGAAAGTCTCCTGATCCCATGGGATTGCAAATAATACTCCTTCCCAGTGCCCTTACTACCTTGGGACTGAAAATGGTGTTGTGTGTAGAGTTCCTGATCCCTTTGATCTAGAACAAATACTATCCCTTAGAGTTCTTTATCTCTCTTGATTAAAAGTGCTCACTCAGCCTTTACATGATCCAGAAGTGGATATAAACAATAGAATTGCCCAATAGCATTTGTTCCTGTGTCTAGTGTTAGTACAGGGGAACCTGATAATCATATTATGTCAAGTTTCTAGATTCTCTTATTTTCTCTGTTGTGGGAGCTTCTGAAGCTGCTTCTGCTTTTGGCACCACCACCTAACTCTGCCACTGATATTTCATGGACATGAGCTCTGGGTCAGCATCCTCCCCCATGTCATATAGTTGTCTTTCTGATTTCCTTTACTGTCTTGGGAAGAAGAATATCTCATTCTGACTTCTTATTGACTCTTCTACTTCAGAATTCAATTTGAGATATTCTTTTAAAGTTGTTTAGTATGAAGTGTTGGGAAAACTCAGAGAAGCTGAATGCTTCTCAATTCTTCTATCTTGATTTAGGAAATATGTTAAATAATTATTTTAAGATGTATCTTACAAGAGAAAATTTCCATATGTTTGACATATATCAAATAATAAATATTTATAGAACTATTTATTACTAAATAACATAGAAGACCATTTCTCCTTATATGAAATAACTCTTATTAAAAACAGGCATCATACTCAATTTATAGATTAGACATTCTCCATTTTATGAAGAGTCACTCTGATTAGTTGACTTTCAGTATTATGAAGTACTATTATTTAGTATCTTAGTTTTTAATGTCTTTGAAGTACCATTGTGTGAACTATAATAATCTGAGAGGGCAGTCAAGGGAGCTATTGAGGTCTAATGAAAATAAGTCAGTATCTGCTTCTTAAAAACAAAATAAAACAAAAAAATCAAGAATTTCTGCTATGTTTATGCCTCTTGATCTTGAGACTTCTTGATCTTGAGGTACCTTGTTCTTGAGAGAGTTCTGTCCTATCAGTATAAATTATATTCTATCCCTTTTCCCTCTAAGTTCCATAACAATATTGAATACCAATAAAGCCTCACAGATGTCTATATCTTGTGATTTCTTTTCATTAGGTACCCATTACATAATGAATTAGACATCCCTTTGATATGTTTTGTAATACTTGTATGCAAATCATTGTTGATGATATGGTAGCCATTTCCCTTGGGTTGACTTGAAATTTTAATTCCTCTAACACTGCTTGGCAGATTGTCATAGTTTATAGAATGCTTGTCTTGGGATTAGCAAAGCATGGGTTTGGGTCTGATTCTTTTGTCAGTATGACCATAGGCAAATCACTTAACAATTATAAGCCTTAGTTTTTCCATTTGTAAAATGGGAGTGACACTTCAAATATCTGATTCATATAATAATTTTGTAACTCTTATGAAATAACATACATGAAATCCCTTTGTAAATTTTAAAGTGATTTAATGATTTCATTATTAAATTTTATAATCATTTAGCATAATTGGAAGAATATCAATGTTAAAAAGAAAGATTTTTATTAAAAGGAAGCTCAGAATTATTGAAAGAATTATAGAATGTTTCTTAAATGATCTATTCTAGTCTTTTCTTCTTGTTCAATTCTGAGCTTGCTTTATTATCCATCTTTATTTCCCTTACCTACTGCCACACAGTGTTGAGTTGGTATATCAAATCAGTAGACTGTTCAGGCAACTACAAGACAACAGGTATTCTTCATCCGTTTAGCTTTTCCTTTATGATTTATAAGTCTAAACCTATTTGAGTAATTAAGTACTTAATTTAGAACACTTCAAATAGTTTCAGGTCTTAATATAATCAACAATATGTCATCTCTTTACCATACTAAGTAAAATTTCCTCTCATTTGAACTCTAGGATGCTCATCATCCACTTTTTTTCATCATATAGTCCTCTATTCTATTTTCCAAGTTATATGAATAATTAGGGGATTGACATTTTGTCTCAATTATTCTATTTTTTAAAGGACTATTATATGATTTCAACATATGCATGGAAGGCATCCTCTTGGATCCGATTCATCAAGGCTGAATTTCGCTTTCCAAATCAAATACTTTTAAGTAGTTCAACAAAAGGTAAGTAAAGATCTTATATTCATTTAAAACTTCAATTTTGTAACTATAAAATATGGTTAACTATAGAAAAGTATTTGTGAAAATCTCCTCATTCCTTTTTAATGTTTTCAGCAAGGCAATATCAATATATGCAAATATTATTTTCATAAAGAAAGGCAAAATATTTGTTTTGGTGTCTTTAATAATTTTAATAGTAAAACTATTAAATTTTTCTAATCTTTTCATTCCTGCATTTCAGAATTCTTAAGAATCAATCCCTCAATATCTTAATATTTTCTGTTTTTTCTTAAATATATCTATATATCATGATCTCACTTAGCAGCACTTTTCTTTCTTGTTTTCTTGTTTCCATAGTCAGGGTTGTGTTGTCATAGTACAGCTGTGGTAACTCTTCTGTAATTGGTGGAGAAAAAAGTTTATTAGAGAAATGTAGACTTAATTGTGCTTTACAACCAATCTTTCTTCAAACTTCTTTTATCTTGAACTATTTTTCCATCTTCTTTAGGATTTTGCAAATGAGTATAGAGGCAGATGGGGCTTAGTAGATATAGTGCTGGATTGGAATAAGAAAGAATTGAGTTCAAATTCTTGTGTGGGCCTGGGAAAGTCACTAAAGTCCTGCTTGCCTCATTTTTTTCTCATCAGTAAAATGGGAATAATAGTAACCGTGAACTCAATGAATCATGAGGATCAAATTATGTTAGAATTTTGGAAAATATAAAGTACTAAATAAGTAATTATTATTATTATCATTAAATATTAAACACATCTGGTCTTGGATGTCACATGTTTGTGCTTCTAAAGGAGATTAAGTTTTTGTTAAATTATTCTTTTGGCTTTTGTATGGTGATTATTTTATAAGTTAAATTTAGAAAATTTTGAGAGTAGATATTCAATATTTATTATTTGATCCATTCACTTTTTTTGTGGGAAATAGTTTATTTCAATATGTCATCCAATTGGGTATTAATTTTTGTTTTGATAAGTTGATGGTCTAACTTTACTTAGAAAGTTGATTCAGAAATTACTGCCATATCAGTTACCAGACATTTACTATTTATTAAGATAATATAAAAATTTAATTTAAATTGTGTTTTTACTTTTGAATATTAAATATGCACATATATGTATATATATATATATTACACTTTCTATTTAATTTATTTTATTGATTAATTTCTATTAATTAGTTTCTATTAATGAACTGTATTGCTATAAAGTTTACTAAGAAAAAAATATGCAAATTATATTAGGATTAACATTCTGTTAGTTTTGGAGTATATGAGGCAGCCATACTATAAGTTTTGCCTAAAAGCAGCAGGGATTGATTGAAGAAAATTGTACTTGAAAAATCTCCAGTCTGAATTATAATCACACTTCACAGAAATTACTTCTGAACATACTACATGTGATACATTTTTTTTCTATTAAATCATGCCACTTTATGGCACAATTCTTGTTAAGCATTTTGTCAATTAAATCAGGATCATCTACTGAGGAAAATAAAATAATACTTGAATCAAATAAAACAAGTGTCAAAGACTGCTTTCAGTTCATTCTGATTTTTCCACATGCATTTGTAGACTTAAGAGAATTTGTTACCACATCCTTGTTTAGGGACCAAAATGCAAAAAATAGTTCCTTGATAATAGTAATAAATACATCAGCTCTTTTTGAATTATTTTATCTATTGTATAAATGACACGAGATTATTTTCAACTAAAATATTTATTTTAAAAAGTTACCACATGTTTGAAAAAGAAAAAGGCACAGAGTAGTGAGATGAAAAGTTAGGATATCAGTTATTTTAGTTATCTGACCATTTGTTAGAGTTCTTTTTCTATCAAAAGCAGTCACTAATATTTCTTCAATTCATATGATACAAATGTCATTGTAAACTTCTCCTATCCTCTAATAACACAATGAAATGAACATCTGATTATTTTATATAGGATTCTTACCAATAAGGAAGGATATAAAAAGGTGGCACCCATTTGTAAAGTGAGCATCTTTGAATATTTAAGTCAACATTTGCTGAGCTTTCTTACAATTCCCATCTTAACAACTTCAATTTGTGGAAATGATTTTTTTTTAATTTCATAAAATAAAATTTTAAAATGCCTTAGGGGCAGAAGCTGTAATAGTGGAAGCAACACCAGCCACTAGCACTGAAAGTGGTACCAGGGGCACTCAGCATCTTGCCATGATAATGAAGTTGCACATCTACTCAGAAAGAGACAACAAGGAACCCTGTACTAGCACTGGTCACACAAGTGGGTGACATTTGGCAATCCCATTGTTTTTTTATCCATTTCTAGGGCAAAGAGGAAGTCCTGATGTCAAAAGGAATCAGAGATCCTTTTTTTGGGCTCACTTCACAGTAACAAGGCAAAGAGAAATTGTGTTTATGAGAGAGTAGAAACACTAGCTGGGAAGGGCTAGAGTGTAGGACAGTTATCTTACTTCTTAGGCAAATTATTCCAACTTGAAAGCACTAAAAAACTCATAGGCTCCCAGAGGTAGTTGTGAAAAATAGCTAAATATAAAAGCCAGAAGCTTTGAATAGTCACCCTACTCTCTCTCTCAAGGTAAGCAAAACCCAACTCTAACAATGACACTAAAGTCAATAAATGACCTAGAAAAGTGAACCAACAATGACAACAACAAAAACCTGAGTGTAAAAATATGCTATTAAAACCCCAACACAAATTCAGAAAAAAATAATAACTTGCAAATATTTACAAGCAAAGCCTAAAAATAAAATAAAGATTGGATACAAGCCAAATAGGAATAACTAGAAGAAGAAAGATTTTTTAAAATAATCAAATGGATGAAAATATTAGGAAAACAAATGAGAATAATGCAATAAAAATACAAAGAGATTAATAAGCTGATAAAATTCAATTTTCAATTCAATTAACATTTATTAAGTGATTTTTGTTTGCCAGACACTGTGATAAAAGAACAAAATTATTAATGAAAACAAGTAAAAAAAATTCAGAATTGGTCATATGATAAAAAAGGTACAAAATCTAACAGAAGAATTTGACTCCTTAAAAATTAGAATTAGGTCAAAGTTAATGACTACCTGAGAGATCAAGAAATAATAATTGTAAAAGACTGAGAAAATAGAAGAAAAAATGAAATAATCTACAGGAAAAAATAACTAACAGATCAAAGAAAGATAACTTAAGAATTATTGAACTACCTCAAATTCATATGTAAAAAAGAACCTAGATGTCATTTTTCTTTTTTTTTTTTTTTTTTTTTTTTCTTTTTTTTTTTTTGCTGAGGCAGTTGGGGTTAAGTGACTTACCCCAGGTCACACAGCTAGGAAGTATTAAGTGTCTAAGACCAGATTTGAACTCAGGTCTGCCTGACTTCCGGGCTGGTGTTCTATCCACTACTCTACCTAGCTGCCCTCATTTTTCATTTTTTTAAGAAAATATGTATCACTTAATTTGTGTCTCATCTTGTGCAGGAGCCATGTTAATCTTCTCTGATTCATTGCCAAAGTGATCACTAGACATTATGTTTAAAGAAAGTAAAAAGGAAAATTGCCCTGTTATTTTAGAACAAGAGGGCAAAATAGAAATTAAAATTAAGACAACTTTGAGATACCACTACACACCTGTAAGATTGGCTAAAATGACAGGAACAAATAATGATGAATGTTGGAGGGAATGTGGAAAAACTGGGACACTGATGCATTGTTGGTGGAGTTGTGAAAGAATCCAACCATTCTGGAGAGCAATCTGGAATTATGCCCAAAAAGTTATCAAACTGTGCATACTCTTTGATCCAGCAGTGCTACTACTGGGCTTATATCTTATATCCCAAGGAAATACTAAAGAAGGGAAAGGGACCTGTATGTGCCAAAATGTTTGTGGCAGCCCTTTTTAAAGTGGCTAGAAACTGGAAAATGAATGGATGTCCATCAATTGGAGAATGGTTGGGTAAATTATGGTATATGAATGTTATGGAATATTATTGTTCTATAAGAAATGATCAACAGGATGAATACAGAGAGGCTTGGAGAGACATTAACTGATGCTGAGTGAAATGAGCAGAACTAGGAGATCATTATACACTTCAACAACAATACTATATGAGGATGTATTCTGATGGAAATGGATATCTTCAACATAGAGAAGAGCTAATCCAATTCCAATTAATCAGTGATGGACAGAATCAGCTACACCCAGAGAAGGAACACTGGGAAATGAGTGTAAACTGTTAGCATTTTTTGTTTTTCTCCACAGGTTATTTTTACCTTCCAAATCCAATTCTTCCTTTGTAACAACAACAACAACAAAATTCGGTTCTGCACATATATATTGTACCTAGGATATACTATAAGATATTTAATATATATGGGAATGCCTGCCATCTAGGGGAGGGGATGGAGGGAAAGAGGGGAAAAATTTGGAACAGAAGGGAGTACAAGGGATAATGTTGTAAAAAAAATTACCTAAGCATATGTACTGTCAAAAATGTTATAATTATAAAATTAATAAAAAAATAAAAAAAAGAAATAACCATAATTTTAAAAAAAGTAAATAGGCAAAAATGCATTTTTAAAGGAAACCCCCCAGGAGCAGGTGGATTTATAAGGGATTATTTATAAAGGATTTAAGGAAAAAAGAAGGGATCCTACCAAATTCCTTCTTTGACAAAAATATGATTTTGATTCCGAAATAGAGACAGCAAAATCAAGAAAGAAAATGAGACCAATTTTCTTAATAGATATTGGACAAATATTTGAATAGAATATTAACAAGGAGATTTCAGAAATATATTATAATGATCATACACTTTGAAAACATTGGATTTATGTCAGGAAATGAAGGTCTGATTCAGAATTAGAAAAATTTTCACCATAATTGATCTTATAAATAACAAAAGAAAAAGTATAATGTAATTATATGCATAAATGCAGAAAAAATTTAACAAAATGAAATGTCCATTCATTAAGAAACATTTGAAAGAATAGAAATTAATGAATGAATCTTTTCTTAAAATGACAAGTGTTTATCTAAATCAAGATCAGACTATTTGTAAAAGGGATAAAATCTGAGCCTTTCCAGTAAGATCAAAATTAAAAAGCAACATTCTCTATTATCACTGTCAGTATCTGATATTGTACAGAAATTCTAGTTATAGCAATAAGACAAGAAAAATACATTGAAGGAATTTGAATAAGTAATGAAGGAATAAAACTATCACTCTTTGCAGGTCATGTAATGATATACTTACAGAATTCTGGAGAACTGATTTAAAAAATAGTTGAAATAATATCTTTAGCAAAAATGTAGGATATAAGCTAAACCCATATATATCATTAACACTACTATACATTGCTAACAAAACCCAGCAGTGGGATAAAAAAAGAGCAATCCTATTTAAAGTAACTATGGATTATAAAGTACTAGGGAGTCTATCTGCCAAGATAAACCCACGGACTGACTATACAAACACAATTTACAAAACACTTTCCACACAAATAAAGAAAGGAGTCAATATAATAAACTACCTTAATTAATTTACCTATTCCGTGCCATAGAAATTAAACAACCAAAGAATGATTCTGTAGAACTGGTATAAATAATAACAAAATTCATCTGGAGGAAGAAAAAGAAATCCAAAAATATCAAAGCAATAAATGAAGAACATAAAGGAAGGTAGCCTAGTAGTATTCAATCTCAAACTATATTACAAAGTGGCAATCATTAAAACAATTTGGTAGCAGATAGCAAATAGAATAGTTGATAGATGGAATACATTAGTTACACAATGTACAAAAGACCCAAACTATTGGGACAAGAATTCACTTTTTGACAAAAACTTCTGGAAAATGTTTAAGTCAGCAGAAATTAGATACAGATTATAGCTTAAATCTATACCAAGAGAAGCTCAAAATGGGTACATAGTTTAGAACTAAAGGGTGATACCATAAGCAAATTACATGAACAGAGTTGGGAGGGGGGATAACTCTCAATAAATGTAAAAGGGAAGAGTTCATGACCAAAAGAGAGAAAATTCATAGTAGGTAAAATGGAGTGTTTATTAAATAAAATTTTAAAGTTTTTTTTTAATAGGATCAAAATACATGTGGGCAAAATTAAAAAGAAATCAAGAAACTAGGAAACATTACAGCAAGTTCATTTCTGAAATATATAGGGATTATACCAAATTAATAAAATTAGTCAATCCCTAATTGATAAATGGCCAAAAGATATGAATAGGCAGGTCATAGAAAACAAAACCAAATTTTCATTATCATTATATTGCTTTCTAAAAGAATTAAATCTTTGTTATTGATTAGAGAAATCCAATGTAAAATGAATCAGGGGTATAACTTCACACTCATCAGATTGGCTAAGATAACAAAAAATGCAAATAACAGATGCTGAAGAGATGTGGAAAACTTGGGATACTAGAGTATGATTTATAGTTCTGTGACTTGGTCCAACCATTCTGGAGAACATTTTGAAATGTCATCCAAAGAGTTATAACATTGTACAGTATTGCTATTAGGTCTATACCCCAATGAGATCATAGAAAAGGGGAAATATATATATATATATATATATATTCATATATAAATCAGCTATTTTTGTGACAGCAAAGAATTGGAAACTGGCATGTTCAGCAATTAGGGGATGTCTGAACAAGTTGGAATATCTGATTGTGTTGAAAAATACTCTTGTGCTGTGAGATATGATGAAGGGAGTGGTTTCAGAAAAAAAAACTGGGAAGCTTTCTATATCCTGTTGTAAACTGAAGTGAACAAATCAAGGAAAATATTATGCACAATTATATTCATGTTGTAATGATAAGCAACTGTGAAAGACTTAGAAACTTTGTTAAATGCAATAATCCATGATAATTCCAAATGGTTTATGATGAAAAATTCTATCCATTTACAGAAAGATAACTAATGAACTTGGAGTGCACATTGAAACATCTTTTTTTTTTCTTTATTTTTATTGTTTTTCCACACAACATGATTAATGATGAAATGCTTTTGCATGATTTCTTATGTGGATATTGTATTTCTTACTTCTTCAGTAGTTAGGGGAGAGAGTAGAGAGAAAGTATTTGGAACTGAAAATCAAAATAAAATTTTTAAAAATTTACAAAGAACAATGCATTTCTGGTATTGTAGAAATGATGGAAAGTTAGGTGAAATTAAACCTCTTTTTAGAATTTATTGCATACAAGAAGAAAACTAAGCAAAAACATGCATCCTGAATTTTGGAAGATCAGATTTCAAAGGATTTAGAAAAAAAGGAATGTAAGATCCTATTGTCTACAATTCTATAAGTCAGACAACCCAGGAGGCATAGGAAGCTCTCAAAAAGGAATTCTGGAAGACATGAAGAAAAAAATTTATTTTTTTTTTAATGATAAGAAAAAAAATGGAGTTGTTTAAAGTGACCAATATGGATATAATGGAATCTTCTTGATCATTTTAGCTTTTAATAATATAACCTAAGCCTATCAATAAAACATATTTACAAAAGTGTATCATGGTCCTGTGAAATAGCAGCAAGCAACCTTTTAACAATGGTGAACAAATTCTCCAAATCACTGATTACAAGACAAATGCAAAATAAAACAATTCTGAAGCTTCATCTCACTTTACAAATTGACAATGATAAGAAAGGTGAAAGTGTTGAAGTGCTAGTGAGATGATAGGTTTATTAGCATATTGTTTGTGGAACTGTGAATCAATACAATCATTTTGAAAAGCCATGTGGAATTATGCATAAACAATTGATTAATATACCCAGACCCTTTAACCAAGGGATTCTACTACAACAAATATTCCAAGGCTATTGATAAGAAAGTCCTATCCAAATACACACACACACACACACACACACACACACACACACACACACACTTTGTGATAAAGTTGCTAATTGTTTGAAGATGGCTAAACAAATTGTGGTTCATAAATCTATAATAGAATGTTACTATATTTAAAAAAAATGAAAGTTAAATCCTGAGAAGCATCTAAAGATCTATATGAACTGATGGAGAATGAAGCAGGAAGAGACAAAAATATATATGCTACATATAACGAATTCAACAATGTAAACAAAAATAAGAATTTTTATTTCTATGATAGCTTTATGCAACTAGATATGATTGTTTTCATTGTTATAACATTAAATTGGTAATAATATTCATAAAATGCTTTAAAATATTTCATTTCATGATTCTATAAATTGGAGAAAGGCCTATTTCTTCTTTTATATATATAGAATCTATTTCCTTAGCTTCATATTAAGTTTTTTTTTTTTTAACATTGTTTTTAACATGGTTTATTCTCATTTTTTATATTATTCTATTATCTCAGACAAATTGAAATGAAATAACAAAAAGCTTTTTCTGAGAGAGAATAAGTGATTAATGCAGAGCATCATTGGTACTTAATGGCAGAGCTGAAATTTTTAACATGTGTCCTGACCCTCTTTGTTCATTGTACTATACAACTCTGTCCCTTCAGGATCATTTTCAGGGAAGTAAGATGCAGTCAAATGCAGTCAAATTTCCAGCAAAATAGCTTCTCTGAGGTATCTGTGTGTGTGTGTGTGTGTGTATCTTTCCTTTCACTTAATAGTATTTTATTTTTTCCAATTATATGTAAAAATTGCTTTCACCTTTTACTTACATAAGATTCTAATTTCCTTTTTTCTCCCTCCTTCCCCAAGATAGCAAGCAACCTAAATTAGAAATATAATCATATTAAACATTTCCGCATTAGTTATGTTTTGAAAAAAAAGAATTGGGAGTAATGGAGGAAATAACAAAAAAAAAAAAAAAAAAAAAGTGAAAATAGTGTTTCATTCTGCATTCAGACTCCATAGTTCCTTTTCTGGATGTTGATAGAATTTTGCATCATGAGTCTTTTGGAATTGTCTTTGATCATTGAATTGCTAAGAACAGCAGTCTATCAGACTTCATCATCACAATATGTTGCTGTCACTGTGTATAGTATTCTTCTGGTTCTGCTCACTTCACTCAGTTCTAAGGTATCTTGATCTTGAATTTGAGTGTTGCAGGGCAACCAGCCTAAGAGATAATTTATCATGGCAACCTATGATGAAATAATGACAATTCTACCATATATCTGTTTAACAATTATTTATTAAGCACTTACTATTTGCCAGGAACCAGGTTAAGTGCTAAGGACACACACACACACACACACACACACACACACACACACACGTGAATGCACTAATGCACCAAAAAACAAACAAAAAACCAATCCCTAAAATCAAGAAACTTACATTCTAAAGGGGATAACTGTATAAATATTTACTATTATAAATATAAGTAATTTCCAGGAAGAAAACCCTAGCAGGTGGGCTTCAAACAGGAAGTAATGATTGATGGAAATTTTCAAGGTATTAGGGACTCTACAAGGTGGTAGTAAGGATGCTTATTCCAAGCATAGATAATAATCTGAACAAAGAAACAAACAAACAAAAAACCAAGTGGAATGTCTTATATGGTGAACTGTGCGAATGGAACACAAATTTGACTGAAACATGGAGAGTAATATTCAGTAAGCCTAGAAAAGCAGGCTGGATCCATACTATGAAGTGTTATAAATGTCAAAAGAAAAACTGCATCCTTCATATTGAATATTGCTCTTGGTCTAACAATTATTATTTTAAAATGAAATTACCAAATTTTAAGGTATTTTGAAGGACCTTAATGTTTAATATTAATATTAATGTTTGTCTAGTTATGTATAATTGAATCCAAATAAAACCTCTATAGAAATCAATACAAGGTAATAATCATTTTATTTCATCATTTTATTTTTTTATTTAATATATATTTTAGAAGAGAAACAGTAACAGACAGCAAAATATGTTACTTATTTATTTGTATGTCTATATGTTATAGAACCATGAAAAAGAATAAAAAGATGCTCCTGCTTTAAAATTTTGTCTTTGTCTTGCTAAAACTATGGCCTATGGGGGGAAATCGTATGATAGGAGCAGTTATTCTTCTGTAAACATGAAATTATACTATTATAGAAAAACGAAGAGATGTTTCTGGAAATATTTGTTCCAAAGATTTCTCCAAACATGTTTATAGTAACTTACTATTTGAATTAAGTTGCAAAATTCAATTTTAGAATTTTCTTCTCTTTCAAGGAACTCTTTTTTTTCTGTTTCATTAGTTACAATTCATTAAATACTCACAATATTTTAGATACTATGAAAAATTGAATAATCTATAAACTTCTCTCTGAACATGTATATTTGAAGATTTTTAAAATCATTAAATAATTTATTATATTATTTCAAAAGAATCATGGGAGCATAGGAGCATTTCCCCCCACTGACTTAGATGGAAATCATTCCACATTATAGTAGATGATTTTGTGGATTATAGACACCAAATTAATTAATTATATATTGGTCAAACAGCATATCTCTAAGTTATATCTCTCTGACTTCAACTAGGCTTTCCCTCAGAAACTAATTCATTATACTTTAAAGTTCTACAAAATCACGATTTGAAGTTATAACTTTAGTTGACTAAAAAATGGAGCATGACACCTTTCTCTTAGAAGAGAAGTAATAGATTGTGGTAAGAGAATGAAAAATGCATTTTCTATACTTATTTTCCAAAAGGGAGAGCTTCAGTTGAGATAGGAGATGAGAGAAGCAAAAAGGAAAGAAAATAATATCAATAATATATTTTAAAATATGTGGAGGAAAGTATACTATGTTATATTTTTATAAAATTAAAAAAACCCAAACTACGTACTATAGGGATATATAGTTGTATATCAATTGTTTTTGAATAATGAAACATTGATGTTTCTTGAAGATAACTAAATTCATTTTAAAAAATACTTTTGTAAAAAAAAGAAAAGAAAGAAACAAAATAATCCATGATAAGGGCTGTACTAAGACTTTTCCTGGATTGTTAGAACTTTCCAAAAATTTGTTTTACAGATTAAAAAAAAAAAGCAGACTCAGATATATAAAATATTTTTGTCCATAATCTCATGACTAGTAAGTATCAGGGCTGAGAAATGAATTCATATTTTATAATCCAGAGAATCTAACAATCAGAGAAATAGAAATCTTGGTAGGAGTTGGAGCATCTTAAAACAAGGCATCTTACCTAATTGGATTATTTTTCTTTCAGGTGCTTGCCAGATAAATAAGGTTATATCTCTTTTGTCTAATGGGATCAGAGAACTTCATGGCCTAAATTTTCCTAAATGCAGCTTAGCCTTTTTATAAGGATAAAGTTCACATGTTTACTTATTAAGTTAGGTATTAGGGATTTTTCATTCCTTCATATTATATTAGGCTGTTATCTTTTGAGTACTGGTGATCTCATTGAAGAGAATATAGAAAATGGTAGGGCTTGATACAGTCAGAAACAATGGAAAAATTATTACTTTTTAAAAGACTATTTCTGCTGTTGTTTGGAGAGATGAATATTAAAACAATTCTGAGATACCATCTCACATCTATCATTAACTAATAGATAATAAAAGTAAAATAATTTTATAAGACATGTGGGAAAACTGGAACACTAACTCCACCATTGGTGGAGCTGTGAATAGATCCAATCATTCTGGAGAACAATTTGGAACTATGCTATAGAAATGGGTATACAGTTTAAAGAATCAATACTTCTGCTAGGTCTATATCCCAAAGAGATCCAAAAAGGTATGGAAGATCTATTTGTACAAAAATATTTATAGAGGTTATTTTTGTGGCGGCTAGGACTTAGAAAGCAAAGAAATGCCCATCAATTGGGGAATGACTAAACCAGCTATAGGATATGGTGGTTGTGGTGAAATATTATTTTGTTCTAGAAGAAATGACAAGCAGGATGGTTTCAGAAAAACCTGAGAAGATATACATGAACTAATATATAGTGAAATGACCAGAACCAGAAGAACATGGTGTATAGTAAATAGCAATATTGAACAATTAGTTATGAATGACTTAGCTGTTCTCAGTAACCCAATGATCCAAGACAATCCTTAAGGACAAATTATGAAGTGTACTTCCCACAGTTGGAAAAAAAATTGATATTGTTTGAATGCAAATTGAGCATGCAATCTTTTACTTTTTCTTTCATTCCTTTTATCTATTTTAATTGAATCTTCTTGTGCAAAATGACTAATATGAAATTATTTTGACTGCAAAAAAAGCATTTGCACACACATATATAACCCCACAAAAATTGTATCTTTTCAACTCATCTAGTTTTCAAGTTCTAAGATTGTTCAAAAAACCAATCCCACTGCTGTTTTGCATAAAAATCTTGATTCCTATTTGTTCCTTCTTAGAAAAACCTGGTATAAACTCACATCTAGAGGCGATGTGAACACCCTCTCAGTATATCCCACTGCAGATCAGAAAATCCAAGAGCTCTTCTAACCTCAGCTTCTCTGGTAACTGGGATTACCAGTGTGCATCACCATGTCAATCAATATTGCTTTTGAAAAAAAATAATAAAGGATATGCAGTAAAAGAATTTGTGTAATGAGCGACAATTAGAATGGTGAATAAGACAAATATTTAGAATGCCTCACTTTTCCTTCTAAAATTTATTTTGCTTTTGTCTTTTTGTAGTTATGTTAATTTTTTACAAATTGATAGGAAATTAATATACAGTAAGACAAACATTTTGAGTCACGGCTAACGTGGAGTTTGTTTTGCTGAACTATGAATGTTTGTGATGAAAGTTTTCTTTCATTTTTGTTGTTATTGAATTGAGGGGAAGCAATAGGAGGGATGAATATGGAAAAAAACATAACATAAATACATATTAAAATATTATATTCAATCCTGTCATTGAACTTTAATATCTATGTGTAGTTAATAATAGGTAGCATTTGTATAGTACTTTACATTTTGAGAATTAATTTTAAATATTTTATCTTATAATAATCCTGAGAGATAGGTGTTATTCTTATTCTCAGTTTACCAATGCAGAAATTTAGATAGACATACATTGAGTGACTTGCCCAGGATCACATCACTGGTAAGTTTCTGGGACTGGATTGAACTCATGCATTCCTGACTCCAGATCCTGTGCTTTATCCATTCTTCCACCTACCTACCTATTTCTATTATTTAATAGGAAAGACATGGACAAGATGGGACATGTGGCCAAGATTAGGAGAAAATTGGAGATTATGTCATCTGTAGATCAATCAAAGAAAGTAGGGGAATATAGCACTGAGAAAGGAGATAGCTAGAATAAGATAATTGTCTTCAAATATTCAAAGAACTGTCATATAAAAGGGGAAACTTTCTATTATCTTCAGACTAGAATTTAAAAATATATCTCTCCTTCTACACTCATCTTTTCTGTCAGTTCATAATATTCCTCCTTGTTTTCTATTCTTATTACTCTCCAATTCATTTTACTCCATGTTACTCTGCATTTTAGCTACACTGACTTTAAAGTTATTTCCTGCCAATAACATTCCATAAGTGGTCCTTTTTCATAAGTGGTCCTTCAAGTCTGGAATGCACTATTTCCTCTCCTCTGTCTCATAGAACATGCTATTGAAATGAACCCTTCCTTGTTTCATTTTACCTATGGTCTATGACTAATTCGTTGTCATGTGAAACATATGGATTATTATATGAAAGGAATTGGTTTTATTAGTTAAGTTAAAGAGTTAAAATCAGTTAAAAAAAAAAAACATAGCTTATTTCAAGCCACTAGTTATGTGCCACTTCCTAAACAGAGTTCTTTGGCCAATTCCTTAGGCCTGTAATAGCACACTTTCCTCTTTAAGTATGTATATTACATTATACACACACACACACACACACACACACACACACACACACACACACACACACACATATATCTTAGTGACTTGAACATAATTAGTTTTTTTTTTTGTTTTGTTTTGTTTTTTTGTTTTTGTTTTTGTTTTGTTTTGTTTTTTTCCCAGCAGCGTACAATTCTTTGGGACTTCATTTGGGGTTTTCTTGGCAAAGATGCTGAAATGGTTTGTCATTTCCTTGTCCAGCTCATTTTACAGACAAGGTAGTTAAATGACTTGGCCAGGGAGTCAGCTAGTCAGCTAGGTAGCACAGTAGATAGAGCACCAGTCCTGACGTCAGGAGGATCTGAGTTCAAATTTGGTCTCAGACACTTAACACTTCCTAGCTGTGTGACCCTGGACAAGTTACACCAGAAGCAAAAATATACAGACATACATAAAAATTAATAAGAAAAATATAAGGGGATACATTTAGGTTTGATATAAGGAAAAACTTACTTTTTAACAATTAGAGCTTTATAAAAGTGGAATTGGTTAACTGAGAAGTAATGTATTAATTTCCTTTCATTAGAGAAAACTTCTCATCAAGTTTCAACAGGTGGGTGACCACTTTTTTGCCATATTGGCTAAATAAATTTTGTTCAATTATGTGCTAGATAGCCTCTGAGATCCTTTTGGACACATAAATTTTCTTTTATATTTTGTTATTTTCTATATTTCACAGGATCAGAATCAGAGTCATTATCTCATTTACCTATACTAAAATAAAATCCACTGCAAAAAAACAAAAACCTGTTAATTGAGAATCCAACATTTCTTGGTATACTCACATGAAAGGGCACCTACTATTTCTTAAGTAATACATTCCACTTCTGGATAGCTCTAATTATTAGGAAGACTTTTTTGTATACTAAGTGTAAATTTATCATTTTGCAATTTTTACTTAAAGCTCTTTCTGTCTTTTGTAGCCAGGCAGAAAAATTATATTACCTCTACAACATTAGAACCCTTATAATATATAAATAAAACCAGAATTTCTTTGCAAATTTTCTTTTCTACAGGTTAAACATTCTCAGTTCATTTTTATTTTATTGGGTGATAAAGTCAAGACCTTTCAGTCATCTCTGTATGTTCTCCAAGCTACCAATACCCTCCTTAAGATATAGTGGCAGGATTCATAAAAATATTCCTGGTGTCATATCTCAAAAAATAGAATATCACATCACTAGACCTGAACTTGTTGCTTCTCTCAAATAGTCTAGATTGCATAAGCTTTATTAGCTGACTTTAAAAAAATTTCTCTGCCATGTTTTCCTTCCTTCTATCTGTATTTTCCCTCTCAGAACTTTATTTCCACATCACTATTTTACTCCACCAACCATTTATTTTTCCCATTTTACCATAGTCCTTTCATTTCCCCATGTCTTGCAAATTATTTTTTTACTCAGTTATATTCATGTATTAGGATAAATATTTTATTCATTATATATTTCATATATTTTATTCATTTATATATTTATTTATTTAATATGTATTTATATATAATATATTTATAGTATACATCAATATATTAATTATTATCCTAATAATATTAGGATAAATTATTTATTCATAACTATCTGCTTGATAATCTTAATCAACAATACTGCATAGTACTTTAAAGGATGTACACAATGAACTTCAATAGAAACTGGGTGGTCTTCCTGATCTAGCAGGGAAGGTATGATATTTACTAATTCTTTTATGCTATAGCAGACAAAAGCTCAGCAATTCTTATTCTCCCAATGCTTTGAAAGAATATAAGAGAGTATCATTATTTTTATTTTTCACCAGAATACCAATTCAAAAAATTCAATTTGGATGATTATTCACAGGACTATATTATGGAATTTCATGTTAATGGCAACTCATAAATAATTAGAGAGCATATTAAAAGTCACATCTAGCTCACTGTCTCAAAATGGAGTGACCTCACAAAATATCATATTTTGATAATAAAATTTTACATTGATTGATCAGATGTATGTTCAGTGGCTTAGCTTACTCATTATTTTCCTTATCTGAATTCTTCTAATCAGAATACAGTTAACTTCTGAATCACAATTTGTTCTGACCTAACTGCATCAGAATTGGTAAACAGATATTTAGTATCTACCTCTTAATAAATTAATCAATCATCTATGGCCATTATACTCATTGAGGGAAGATCAATTTCTAGTATTTGTGCATGTTGTTTCCTCAATGAGTATAAGGTTAAAGTGATGTCCACAGACCACGCTACCATTAAAGAATTGTATCATACCTTACAGGGAAGGAGAAGAGGAGGGGGTTAAATAAAAAAGAAGGAACTGAGAGAAGTGTGGGCAGATTGTGGCAGAATGTGATCAGAAACAAAGTATCAATGAGGAAGGAAAGGATGAAAGAAGAGAGAAAAGGATAAATAGGAGAAAAAATAGGATGTAAAGAAATACTCAGTAATAACAACTGTGAATGTGAAAAGAGTGAAATCTTCTATAAAATAGAAATGGCTAGCATAGTGAATTAAAAAACAGCACCTTACAATATGTCATTTACAAAAACCAAACTTGAAGCAGGGAAATACACACAGAGCAAAGGTAAGAGGATGGAGCAGGATTTATTATGATTCAGCTGAAGTTTAAAAAAAATGTCAGCAACATGATCTTAGTCAAAACAAAAATAAAAATAGATCTAAATAAAAGATACAGAAGAAGACGTGCTAAAATATACTATAGAAAATTAAGTAATACCAATATTAAATATATGAATTCCAAGTAGTAAAGCATTAAAATTCTTAAATTAAGTTAGTTATAGGAGGAAAAAAGACAACTATACTGTAGGGAGCCTCTTTTCCACCACAGAACTAGATAAATTTAACCACAAAATAAACAGAGAAGAAGTTATTAAGTGAATGGAATTTTTGAAAAGTTAAATATTCCGCAGGAGAAAATGGAATAGTGATAAAAAAGAATACCTTTTTCTCAGTTGCACATAGCACTAACTCAAAACTTGACCATCTGTTAGGGAGAGAATTGAAAAACCTCAAAAATAAAAGGCAGATATATTAAATGAGTCCTTTTCAGATCATAATGCAATAGAAATTACATTCAATAAAGGGAAGTGAATGGTACTTTAAAAATTAACTGAAAACTAAATAATCTCATCTTAATAAGTGGATCAAAGAATAAATTAAAGAAACAGTCAATAGTTTCATGAAAGAGAATGGCCACAAGTCAGCATACCAAAATTTATGGGATGCAGCTAAAGCATTACTTAGCGGAAATTTTATTTCTCTAAATTCTTACATCAATAAAATAAAAGATTAAAGAATTGAACATGCAATTTTTAAAAATGCCTCAAAAAGGGACAAATTAAAAACTCAAAATTGAACATCAGATTGGAAATCCTGAAAACAAAGGGCAAGATTTTAAAAAACAAAAGTAATAAAGCTATTGAGCTAATTAATAAAACTATGATTTGGTTTTATGGGAGAAAAACAATAAAATAGATAAACCACTGGCTAGTTTGATTTTAGAAAAGAAAGAACAAAACCAACTTGACAATATCAAAAAATGAAAAGAATGAAAAGGTCAATGCATTGGACAATCTAAGTGAAATCAGGGAATATTTATCAAAATATAAATTGCTCAAATTAACAGAAGAGGATGATACTTTAAAAAATCCCACCTTAGAAAAATAAATTAAACAAGTTATCAATGAACATCCTAAAAAAATTCCCTTAGGAAGATGGATTCACAAGCAACTTGTACCAGATAGCTAAAGAACAATTAATTCCAACAAGATATAAACTCTGGGGGAAAATATATGAAGGAGTTATATCAAATTCTTTTTATGACACAAATATGGGACAGTTACTTCATTCAGGAAGATCTAAAATAGACAGGAAAAATTATAGACTAATTTTCCAAAAGACTGATACAAAGATTTTAAATAAAATGTTAGCAAAGATCATATCAATACATCAAAAGGATCATTAATTGTGATCAGGTAAAAATTAGGCCAGAAATACAGGGCTATTTCAATATTAGCAAAATATCAGCATATCAATAAAAAACTAACAAAAATCATATGATTATATCAAGAGATGTTCAAAAAGCTTTTGACAAAATATAACACTCATTCTTATTAAAAACAATAGAAACCCTAAAAATAAATAGAAATTTCCTTAAAATATTAAGTATCATCCATCTAAAATCATCAGGGACAATTTAGAAGCCTCCCCTACAATATAAAGGGTGAAGCAGGAATGACCATTATCACCACTATTAATTAATATTGTAATAGAAATGCTAGTTATTACAATAAGAGAAATGAAATAAATTGAAAGAATTATAATAGGCAATGAGGAAACAAAACAATTACTGTTTGTAGATGATATGATGGTATACTTAGAGAATCCCAGAGAATCAACTAAAAATCTATTTGAAATAATTAACAATTTTAGTAAAGTTGAAACATATAAGATAAATTAACATACATATTTTAACATTCTTTTTTTATTTTGCATTCAAAATTTTCTCCTTTTCCTTTCATTAAGATGGGCCACAATTTGGTATAGGGTATACATATGCAATCATGCAAAATATATTTCCAGCATCTATTAGTTCTTTGTTTACATATGGATTGCATTTTTCAATTTGGAACTTGCTTTTTAAATTTTTAATTTATTTATTTTAATACACATTGGTTAATGAATCATATTGAGAGAGAAAAATCAGAACAAAAGACCTGATGGTTAAATTATACCTTGTTCACGTAATTTACTTATGGTATTAACCTTTATGCTCAAATCATGTACCCATTTTGATCTTATTTTTGTATGGGCTATGAGTTTTCCCAGAAATTTTTGTCAAATTGTGAGTTCTTATTCCAGAAGCTGAAGTTCTGGGCTTATCAAATACTAGATTCCTACAGTCCTTAATTATTGTGTTGCAATTCTCTAATCTATTCCATTGATCCACTAATTTTTTTGGCCAGGACCAAATGGTTTTGATGACTTCTCCTTTATAATATAGTTTCAGGTTTGGTACTACTAAGCCACCATTCTTTGTATTTTTTTTCAATTATTCTTTTGATATTCTTAACTTTTTATTCTTCCAGATGAACTTTGTTATTATTTTTTCAAGCTCTGTAAAATAACTTTTTTAGAAGCTTGATTGGTATGGCACTGAACAAGTAGGTAAATTTTGGTCAAATTGTAATTTTATTATATTAGTGCAGCCTACTCATGAGTAATTGATATTTGCCAGTTGTTTAGTTCTGACTTTATTTGTGTGAGAAGTGTTTTATAATTGTATTCCTATAGTTGTTGAGTTTCTTTTGGCAGGTAGACACCCAAATATTAATTTTAAATAGAATATCTCTTTTTATTTCTTGCTGCTGGGATTTGCCAATAATATATAGAAATACTGATAATTTGTGTGGGTTTATTTTATATCTTGCAATTTTGCTAAAGCTGTGAATTGTTTCCAGTAGATTTTTGGATGATTTTCTAGGATGCTCTAAGTATATCATCATATCATCTACAAAAAGTAATAGTTTTAGTTCCCCATTGTCTATTCTAATTCCTTTAATTTCTTTTTCTTTTCTTATTTCTCAAGCCAACAATTCTAGTACAATGTTGAATAATAGTGCTGATAAGGGGCATCCTTGTTTCCCCCTTGATCTTACTGTGAGTCTACCCTGCTTCTCTCCATTACAAATAATATTTGATCTTAGTTTTAGACAGATGCTGCCTGTTTTTTAAGGAAAGTTTCATTTATCCCTATGTTCTCTAGTATTTTTAATACGAATAGGTGCTGTATTTTGTGAAAAAATTTTCTGCATCTATTAAGATTATCATGTGATTTCTGTTGGTTCTGTTATTGATATGTTTGATTATGGTGACAGTTTTCCTGATATTGAATCAGTCTTGCATTCTTGATATAAATTCCATTTTGTCATAATGTATTATCCTGCCCCTAAATTGCCATAATCTCTTTGATAATATTTTATTTAAAATTTTTCATCAATATTCATTAGAGAAGTTGTTCCATAAATATCTTTCTCTTTTGGCTTAATTTGGTTTAATATCAATGTCATATTTGTTTCATAAAAAGAATCTAACAGTACTCCTTGTTTACCTATTTTTTCCAAATAGGTTACATAGTATAGGAATTAATTATTTTTTAAATATTTAGGAGATTTCAGTTGTGAATCCATCTGGCCCTGGAGATTTTTTTTTTAGGGCATTCACTAATGGCTTATCCAATTTCTTTTTCTAAAATGGGACTATTTAAATAATTTGTTTCCTCTTCTATTAATCTGGGCAATGTATATATTTGTAAATATCCATCATTTCAGTTAGATTGTCAGACTTGCTCCCATACGGTTGGGCAAAATAGTTCCTAATTATTGCTTTATTTTCATTTTAAATAGTGATAAGTTCATATGTTTCATTTTTTGATGGTGGTGATTTGTTTTTTGTTTTTTTTTTTTTTTTTTTTTCCTTTTTCTGGTCAAATTGACCAAAGGTTTATCTATTTTGTTAGTTTTTTTCATAAAATCAACTCTTAGTTTTGTTTTTAGTTCAATACTTTTCTTAGTGTCAATCTTATTAATCTGTCCTTTGAGTTTCAAAATTTATAATTTGTTATTTAATTGGGGGTTAATTTATTATTTCTCTAGTTTTTGTTTTGTTTTGTTTTGTTTTTTTACTTGCATGTCTTATTCATGGATCTCCTCTTTCTTTATGTTATTTATGTACATATTTAAAGATATAAAAGTTTCCTAAGAACTGCTTTGGCTGCATTCCACAGATTTTGGTATATTGTCTCATTATTGTCATTTTCTTGGAGGAAATTTTTGATTGTTTCTGTGCGAAGAATGAGTTAGCACCCTGGATAACTTAGAATCAGCCAGAGTCAGGATAAGTAAAAGTCCTTGGTCTTTAGGGGTAGAAGTGAAGGGAATGGATGAAGGCTCTCCATGACCTCTCCTTTCCTCTTCTACTGACAAAATGAGTCTAGCTTGTCTTACTCCACCCCCTAATCCTTCCCACAATTCTCTGTATACACCAAAAGAATGAACCAGCACAGAATAGTGGGAAGGGCTATTTTCCAAGCATATGTTAATAGAATATTGTCCAATCGGTAATTAGCCTTAAGTGCTAGATTGTCTGACCTCAGTGCATCAACTCAGAGTTTGAACCCTTTACATTTCTGTGATTTGTTATTTGATCCATTCATTCTTTAGTATTAGATTATTTAATTTCCAATGGGTTTTTAGTCTATCTTTCCCTGGCCCTTTATTGAATATATTTTTTATTGTATTGTGGTCTGGAAAAGAAGCATTTACTATTTTCTGCCTTTCTGCATTTGATTGTAAGGGTTTTGTATCCTAATATATGGTCAATTTTTGTGCAGCTGTCATGTATTGCCGAGGATAAGGTTTATTCTGTTCTGTCTCTATTCAATTTTCTCTAGAGGTCTATCACACCTAAATTTTCTAAGATCATATTAATCTCCTTAATTTCTTTCTTATTTTTTTATTTTTTTTTTGTGATTAAATTTATTTGATTCTGAGAAGGGAAGGCTGAGGTCCCCCAGTAATACAATTTTGTTATTTCTTCCTTTAAATAGCTTGGTGTATTCTCTAGGAATTTTATGCTCTACCACTTGCTGCATAAAAATTTAATATTAATATTATTTGATTGTTTATAGGATCCTTTATCATGATTTTAATTTTCTTTCTTCTCTCTTTTAATTAGATCTATTTTTACTTGTTCTTTATCTGACAACAGAATTGCTACCCCTGTTTGTTTGTTTGTTTGTTTTTTTTTTTTTTTTTAACTTCGGCTGACATATAATAAATTCTGTTCCAGCCTTTCACTTTTTCTCTGTATGTGTCTCTGTGTCACCTGTGTTTCTTGAAAACAACATTTTTTAAAATTCTGTTTTTGTTTTAGTTTTTTTATCTACTCTGCTCTTAGCTTCTGTTTTTATGGGAGTTCAATCCATTCACATTCACAGTTACAATTACCACCTATGTATTTCAGTCCATCCTATTTTCTCCCCTGTTCTTCCTTTCCACCCAGTCCTCAGTAGTGTTTTGTTTTGTTTTTAATCCACCAAACCCACTATCTTATCTCCTATCACCTCTCCCCACTTCTTTTAGTAATATTTTAACCCACCCTGCCCACTACCTTATCTTCTATCTTTCTTCTCCTTCTCTTAGCTTTTTTCCTTAGAATTTCTGCCTCCCTTCTATCCATGTTGTGGCACAGTTCCCTTTTATTGTCCTGACTCAGTTTCCCTAATAGTCCTGACTCAATTTCCTTAAATTGTTCTGCTTCAGTTCCTAATTGTGATGTTCAATCCTATGCCACCCCTCCCCCCTAATCATGATGAGCTAGATAAGGAGAAAGACCTTCTATTTTAGACATCATCAGAATGTTGGGTGCCTCTCCCCATTCTGTAATCCCAATTTATCAGAATGTCCTGATAGTCCTATTCCTACTGTCAGCTCTCTGATTCCACCCCAGCCTCAGTCTACCCCTGTAGCTGAGCTACCTGCATATATACGTCATTGAGAACTCACATTACTTGCTGGATGTTTTGGGCATCAGCCCTGGGGGCAGCATGCCTCCAGCACAATCTTTCCCTTTCAAATAAAATATTAAAAACTCTCTAATCTCTATCTTGCCTCAGTTTCTCCAGCATTACATCCAGCCCCTCCCTTTTCTATCCTCTTTCTCCTCCTACTTCTTTATAGATTAGATGAATTTCTGTACACAACTACATGATTTAATTATTCATTCTTAGAGCCCAAACTAGGGAGTTCAAGGTTCAGACCATACTCATTCACCTCCCTTCTTTCCCTATATTTTAAAAGATCGTTTGTGCCTCTTCAAGTCATGTAATTTGGTCCATTACACTTCTCCTTTCCTCTTCTTCCAGTACAGATCTTTTTTTTTCCCACCCTTTAATGTCTTTTTCTTTATTTTTTCCCTTTTTTTATTAATTTTTATAATTATAACATTTTCTTTGACAGTACATATGCATAGGTAATTTTTTTTTTTTTTTACAACATTATCCCTTGTACTCCCTTCTGTTCCAAATTTTTCCCCTCCTATCCTCCACCCCGTCCCCTAGATGGCAGGCATTCCCATACATATTAAATATCTTATAGTATATCCTAGGTACAATATATATGTGCAGAACCGAATTTTGTTGTAGTTGTTGTTGCAAAGGAAGGATTGTATTCAGAAGGTAAAAATAATCTGGGAAGAAAAACAAAACAAAACAAAACAAAACAAAAAAAACAAAACAAAACAAAAAAAAACAATGCTCACAGTTTACACTCATTTCCCAGTGTTCCTTTTCTGGATGTAGCTGAATCTGTCCATCATTGATCAGTTGGAATTGGATTAGCTCTTCTCTATGTTGAAGATATCTACTTCCATCAGAATACATCCTCATACAGTATCATCATTGAGGTGTATAATGATCCCCTAGTTCTTCTCGTTTCACTCAGCATCAGTTGATGTAAGTCTCTCCAAACCTCTCTGTAATCCTCCTGTTGCTCATTTCTTACAGAAAAATAATATTCCATAACATTCATATACTATAATTTACCCAACCATTCTCCAATTGATGGACATCCATTCATTTTCCAGTTTCTAGCCACTATGAAAAGGGCTGCCACAAACATTTTGGCACATACAGGTCCCTTTCCCTTCTTTAGTATTTCCTTGAGATATAAGCCCAGTAGTAGCACTGCTGGGCCAAAGGGTATGCACATTTTGATAACTTTTTGGGCATAATTCCAGATTGCTCTCCAGAATGGTTGAATTATTTCACAACTCCACCAACAATGCATCAGTATCCCAGTTTTCCCACAGCCCCTCCAACATTCACCTTTATTTGTTCCTGTCATCTTAGCCAATCTGACAGGTGTGTAATGATATCTCAGAGTTGTCTTAATTTGCATTTCTCTGATCAATAGTGATTTGGAACACTCTTTCATATGAGTGGAAATAGTTTTAATTTCATCATCTGAAAATTGTCTGTTCATATCCTTTGACCATTTATCAATTGGAGAATGGCTTGATTTCTTATAAATTAAAGTCAATTCTCTGTATATTTTGGAGATGAGGCCTTTATCAGAACCTTTAACTGTAAAAATGTTTTCCCAATTTGTTACTTCCCTTCTAATCTTGTTTGCATTAGTTTTGTTTGTGAAGAAACTTTTTAATTTGGTGTAATCAAAATTTTCTATTTTGTGATCAATAATGGTCTCTAGTTCTCCCTTGGACACAAACTCCTTCCTCCTCCACAAGTCTGAGAGGTAAACCATCCCATGTTCCTCCAATTTATTTATGATTTCGTTCTTTATGCCTAAATCTTGGACCCATTTTGAACTTATCTTAGTATGTGGTATTAAATGTGCCTAGTTTCTGCCATACTAATTTCCAGTTTTCCCAGCAGTTTTTGTCAAATAATGAATTCTTATCTCAAAAGTTGGGATCTTTGGGTTTGTCAAACACTAGATTGCTATTTTTATTCACTATCTTGCCCTGTGAACCTAACCTATGCCACTGATCTGTTTCTTAGCCAATACCAAATGGTTTTGGTGACTGTTGCTTTATAATATAGTTCTAGATCAGGTACAGCTAGACCACCTTCACTTAATTTTTTTTTCATTACTTCCCTTGAAATTCTCGACCTTTTGTTGTTCCATCTGAATTCTGTTGTTATTTTTTCTAGGTCATTAAAATATTTTCTTGGGAGTCTGATTAGTATAGCACTAAATAAATAGATTAGTTTAGGGAGTATTGTCATCTTAATTATATTCACTTGGCCTATCCAAGAGCACTGAATGTCTTTCCAATTATTTAAATCTGACTTTATTTTTGTGGCAAGTGCTTTGTAATTTTGCTCATATAATTCCTGACTCTCCTTTGGTAGATATATTCCCAAATATACTATCGACCGTTATTTTGAATGGAATTTCTCTTTGTATCTCTTGCTGTTGGATAGTGTTGGTAATGTATAAAAATGCTGAGGATTTATGTGTATTTATTTTGTATCCTGCAACTTTGCTAAAGTTCTGAATTATTTCTAATAGCTTTTTAGCAGAGTCTTTGGGGTTCTCTAAGTATACCATCATGTCATCTGCAAAGATTGATAGTTTGATTTCCTCATTTCCTACTCTAATTCCTTGAATCTCTTTCTCAGCTCTTATTGCCGAGGCTAGAGTTTCTAGTACTATATTGAATAGTAATGGTGATAGTGGGCAACCTTGTTTCACTCCTGATCTTACAGGGAAAGGTTCTAGTTTATCGCCATTACATATGATGTTTACTGACGGTTTTAAATATATGCTCATTATTATTTCAAGGAATAGTCCATTCATTCCTATATTCTCAAGCGTTTTTAGTAGGAATGGATGTTGGATTTTATCAAATGCTTTTTCTGCATCTATTGAGATGATCATATGGTTTTTATTAATTTGATTATTAATATGGTCAATTATACTAATAGCTTTCCTAATATTAAACCAGCCCTGCATTCCTGGTATAAATCCTACTTGATCATATTGTATTATCCTGGGGATGATTTTCTGAAGTCTTTTTTAAGATTTTAGCATCAATATTCATTAGGAAGATTGGTCTATAATTTTCTTTCTCTGTTTTCAGCCTACCTGGTTTAGGTATCAGTATCATGTCTGTGTCATAAAAGGAATTTGGTAGGACTCCCTATTTTTTTTCAAATAGTTTATATAGCATTGGAGTTAGTTGTTCTTTGTTTGGTAGAATTCACATGTAAATCCATCTGGTCCTGGGGATTTTTTCTTAGGGAGTTCGTTAATAGCTTGTTCTATTTCTTTTTCTGAAATGTGACTGTTTAGACTATTTACTTGTTCCTCTGTTTATCTGGGCAAGCTATATTTTTGAAGGTATTCTTCCATTTCATTTAAGTTATCGAATTTATTGGCATAAAGTTGAGCAAAGTAGCTCCTAACTATTGTTCTAATTTCTTCTTCATTAGTGGTAAGTTCTCCCTTTTCATTTTCAAGACTAACAATTTGCTTTTTCCCTTTCCTTTTTTTAATCAGGTTTACTAAGGGTTTGTCTATTTTGTTGGTTTTTTCATAGGACAAACTCTTAGTTTTATTAATTAATTGAATAGCTTTTTTACTTTCAATTTTATTAATCTCACCTTTTATTTTTAGAATTTCAAGTTTTATTTTTGTCGGGGGGTTTTTAATTTGTTCCTTTTCTAGCAATTTTAGTTGTAAGCCCAATTCGTTGGCCCTCTCTTTCTCTATTTTATGCAAGTAGGCCTGTAGAGATATAAAACTTCTCCTTATTACTGCTTTGGTTGTATCCCATACATTTTGGTATGATGTCTCATTGTTGTCATTTTCTTGGGTGAAGTTATTAATTATGTCTATGATTTGCTGTTTTACCCAATCATTCTTTAGTATAAGATTATTTAGTTTCCAATTATTTTTTGGTCTATTTTCCCCTGGCTTTTTATTAAATCTAATTTTGATTGCATTGTGGTCTGAAAAGGATGCATTTACTATTTCTGCCTTACTGCATTTGATTTTGAGGTTTTTATGCCCTAGTATATGATCAATTTTTGTATAGGTTCCATGAACTGCTGAGAAGAAAGTATACTCCTTTCTGTCTTCATTTAGCTTTTGCCAGATCTATCATATCAAACTTTTCTAGTACTCTATTTACCTCTTTGACTTCTTTCTTATTTATTTTGTGGTTTGATTTATCTAATTCTGAGAGTGCAAGGTTGAGATCTCCCACTATTATAGTTTCGCTGTCTATTTCTTCTTGCAGCTCTCTTAATTTCTCTTTTAAGAATTTAGATGCTGCATCACTTGGTGCATATATGTTTAATATTGATACTGCTTCATTATTGATGCTGCCCTTTAGCAGGATATAATGCCCTTCCTTATCTCTTTTAATTAGATCAATTTTTGTTTTTGCTTGATATGAGATGAGGATGGCTACCCCTGCTTTTTTGGCTTTGCTTTTATAGTAGGATTCTGACTTTTAATCCAGTCTGCTAACTGCTTCCTCTTTATGAGGGAGTTTACCCCATTCAGTTTATGGTTAGAATGACTAATTCTATATTGCTTGCCATCCGGTTAACCCCTGCTTATGCTTTTCTCCTTTCCTTCCCTCTTACTCCCCTACCCAGTATTAAACTTGTGAACACCACTTGCTTTTCACAGCCCTCCCTTTTTAGGATCCCTCCCCCACCTTAAAGATCCTCCCCTTATTTTACCCCTTTTCCTCCCAATTTCTGTATTCCCTTCCCCCTTTCTTTCTCTCAGATATAATAGGTTAACTTTGCCTCTTCATGAGATGTAGTACCACCACTTTACACTTTTTTATGATATAATTTCCTTTCCACCTCTAGTTTCTAGGACAAATTATTCATATGTTCTTTACATATTTTTATGGCAGAAGTATAGTTCTCAAGATTTATTTTTACCTTTTTAGAAATCTCTTGTGTCCTGTATTTGAAGATCAAACATTTTATGTAGGTCTGTTTTTTTCATCAAGAATAGATGCAATTCATTTATTTTGTTAAATGTCCATCTTCTTCCCTGGAAAATGATGCTCATTTTTGCTGGGTAAGTTATTCTTGGCTGCTTGCCATGTTCCTTAGCCTTTTGGAATATCTTGTTCCAGGCCCTTCGTTCTTTTAATGTGGACGCTGCTAGATCCTGGGTTATCCTTATTGTGGCTCCTCCATATCTGAATTGCTTTTTTCTAGCAGCTTCCAGTATTTTTTCCTTTGTCTGATGGTTCTTGAACTTGGCCACTATATTTCTTGGCGTTTTGATTTTAGGATCCCTTTCAGTAGGTGATCGATGAATTTTTTCAATGTCTATTTTACCCTCTGTTTCCAAAACGTCTGGGCAGTTCTCTTTGATAATTTCCTCTAAAATAGTGTCCAAGCTCTTTTTTTCCTTGCATTTTTCAGGGAGTCCGATTATTCTCAAATTGTCTCTCCTGGATCTGTTTTCCAGGTCTGTTGTCTTTCTAATAAGGTACTTGATATTCTTTTCAATTATTTCATTTCTCTGGTTTTGCTTAACTACTTCTTGGTTTCTCCTTGATTCATTCATTTCTACTTGTTCGAGTCTAATTTTCAATGATGTATTTTCTTCACTCACTTTTTTTTATATATCTTTTGGTAATTGTCCAATTGTGTTTTTAAGTGAGTTTTTTTCTTCTATGGAATTTTTTTCCATTTTATTCATTTAATTTTTAGAGAGCTGTTTTCTTTTTCCAGCTCACTAACCCTGTTTTCCTTGGAGTTGTTTACCTTTTCCAATTCACTAATTTTGTTTCTCAATGATTTGTTTTCTTTATCCACTCTGTCTTTAAATGCGTGGAATGACTTCTCCAGGCTCTCTTATCAAGCTTCCCTTTCCTTTTCCCATTTCTCTTCTAGCTCTCTTGTGAGAGCCTCTATGATTTCCTCTATGAGATTCTTTTGTTTTGAGGAGCAGCTCATATCCCCCTTAGGAGATTTCTCTGGGGACAGTCTGTTTTTAGTCTCCTCAGTATTTGAAGTCTGCTCTCTCTCCATACAGAAGCTGTCAATGTTTAGAGCCCTTTTGAATTTTTCATTCATTTTGTCAGAGCTAGAATCAAAGAAAACAAATTGACAAGAGAAACAATAGGTCTGTTTTGGGGGTATGGAGCTGGATATTGTTAATGGGCTTCCTCTACAGACTGGGGGGGGGGGAGGGCAGCAGGGAGCCACTAACAGGACAGTGATGGCTGCGCTGTGTCTGTGCTCTGAGGCTCTGGAAACACACTGACTCACTCCAGGTGGGGGTTGGGGGTGGCCGGGTTCTGAGAGATGATAGCTTTCTGGGGTTTTATTCTTCTTCTCTGATGTTTACACCCTCTCCACTGCTCCTGGCTTGCTTCCAAGACAGAGTATCCACACTGGGGTAAAAGTCTTTTCGCAGAAACGAAAGAGATGGCACCCCTCCCCACTATGGTCTGAGCTGTGTGAGCTGCCTGTCTCGCTCTGGTTTGCCTGCCCTCAGTCTGCGCCCAGTCTGTTTGATCCTCCCCCAAGCAAACACAGACCTTCTCTGGCGAATTTCAAGGATGTCTTCTCTTGGTGATTATTTGTGGGTTTCTTTTCTGGTCAAGCATTAACTCAGAGGCTTGTCATGAAGTAAGTCCTGAGAGAAAACATGGAGCTCAAGCAGCTGTCTGTCTCCACGCTGCCATCTTGGCCGGAAGTCCCCTTTAATGTCTTTTTCTTTCATATCATCACATCAGAATCCATTCACAACCACACCCTCTGTCCATGTCTTGCCCCACCCCTCCTCTGTCTGCCCCAGTAACAGATATGGTTCCATAGAGTTATCAATGTCATTTTCTCATCTAGGGATATAAACACTTTAACTTTAAATGCATATATTCCCCTTTTTCCCTTTCTATGTTTCTCTTGAATTCTGTGTATGAAGATAAAATTTTCTGTTTAGTTCTATTTTTTCAATAGAAATTATTGAAAGCCTTACTAAAGATCAATCACCTCCCCTGAAAGGATTGTCAGTCTTGCTAAGTAATTTTTGGTTATAACCTCAGTTTCTTTGCCTTCTGGAACATGTTGTCCCAGTTTCTCAGATCTTTATTGTAGAAGCTGCCAGATCCTAGGTAATCCTATTGTTTCTCCTTGATATTTGAATTGTTTTTATCTGGCAGTTTGCAGTACTTTTTCCTTGAGATTATAGTTTTGGAATTTTGCAATAATGTTCCTTGGAGCTCTCCATGTGGGATCTTTTTCTGAAGGTGATTGATAGATTCTTTCAATGATTATTTCCCCAGTGTTTCTAGAATATTGTGGAAGTTTTCCTTGCTCCCTTGAAGAATACTATCCAGGCTCTTTTTTTTTTTTTTTTTTTTTTGTCATTAGATAAACCAATAATATTTATATTGTTTCTTCTGTATCTATTTGTTCTGTCAGCTATTTTTCTAATGAAGTATTTCACATTTTTTCCATTTTTTCTTTCTTTTCAATTTGTTTCACCAATTCTTCATGTCTCACACAGTCAATAGCTTCCATTTGCCCATTCTAATTTTTAGTGTGTGATTTTCTTCAGCTAGCTTTTGTATATTTTTCTTTTTCATTTGAATAACTCTACTTTTCAAGGTGTTATTTTCTTCAGTGGCCTTTTTTTCCCATTTGACCAATTATATTTGTTATTAATTATATTATTTCTTTCCCATAGTATTGACAGTCTCTTGCATACCTCTTATTTCTTTTCTCATCTTTGATCACAGAGGTCCCTTGTGTTTGCAGGTGGTAGCTTTATCTGCTTTTTTTCAGGAAACAACCTGATTTCCCAGAGTTTGCCTTCTGAGCTGGTATTAGAGGCTGCCCTACTGATCTGCTCCACTACTGACCCAAGACTGAGAGTGTCAGTTGCTGATTTATTGTGATTAAGAACCTCTCACTTGCTTTCCCACAGTCTGTCTGAACATTCTTTTCACCCCAGTGAGACTGACCTTTCTTGAAGTTTTTCCAATCTATCTTGAACTGGAGAGTGGTTTCATTCTCTCAGATTCTGTAAAGATGCTTGGTTTCACATGCTTTTTGAGGCAAACTGGGAGAGTTCAAGCAGCTTCCTGGGTTTACTTCACCATTTTGGTTCCACCTCCAGAACCAACATATATCACTGACATTTCTTTATGTGACCAACAAGGCCCAGAAGCAAGAGATGGAAAAAGAAATTCCAGTTAAAACTGTAAGTAATATAAAATATTTTGGAATCTAGCTGCTAAGACAAACCCAGGAACTATATGAACACAATGACAAAATGCTTTTCACACAAATCAACTCAAATCTAAATAACTGAAAAAATAGCTGTTGGTAGACCAAGCCAATACAGTAATATGTAAATATTTATAATATGGTAAATATAGTATACAATATGTAGTATAATATACTAAATATAGTAAAATGATGATTCTGTCTAAATTTATTTAGTGCCATATTAAACTACTAATAAATTGTTTTATAAAGAAAAAATAATAAAATTCATCTGGAAGAACAAAATGTCAAGAAAATCAAGAGTATTAATGAAAAAAAATGCTAAAGAAGATGACCTTGTCATAACAGATTTCAAAGTATCTTATAAAAGCATAATCATCAGAAGTATCTGATACTATCTAAGAAATGGAGTGGTGAATTAGTGAAATTGATTGGCTAAAGAAGACAAAATAAAAAATGATCATACTAACATAGTGTTTAATAAAGTCAAAAGCTCTAGCTTCTGTGATGAGAACTATTTGAGGAAAAACTTTTGGGAACACTGGAAAACAATATGGCAGTCACTGGATATATAAGAGGAGAATGTCAAAATGTATACATGATTTAGACATAAAGGGTGATATCATAAGAAAATTAGGAGAACAAGAAATATTTTTTCCTGCTAAGTCGATGGAGAAAGGATTAATTAATATCAAAAAATATATTTTGGGAGAGTGTTTCAAAATGTAAAACAAAAATTTGGTTATATTTTTTAAATTACACAAAACCAATGCAATCAAGATGAAAAATAAAAGCAGAAAGCTAGGAAACAATATTTTTAGCAAATATCTTTAATAAATACCTCATTTCTCAAATTATAGATAACTGAGTCAAAACTATAAGAATACAAGTCATTCTCCAATTGATAAATGATCACAGGATATGAATAGGCAACTTCCAGATGAAGAAATAAAAGCTGTCTATAGTCACATGGAGAGAAGCTCTAATAATGATTGATTAGAGAAATACACATTGAAACCAGTATGCAATACCAACTCATACCTATTAGATTGACTAATATGAAAGAAAAGGAAAATAAAAATGTTGGAAATGATGATTTCAAGAAATAGTGAAACAGCTGATGGAGTTGTAAACTAATTAAAGCATTCTGGAGATCAATTTGGAACTTTAGCAAACTGGGCATATCCTGTGATTCAACAATAAAATTTCTAGATCTTTATCTGAAAGAGATAAAAAGGTGTGCTTGTGGGAGACCTATATGTAGAAAACTTATATCAGTTCTTTTTTTGGTGACAAAGATTGGAAATTGCTGAGGTATCCATCAGTTGGGGGATAATTGAAAAAATTGTAGTATATGACTGTAATGGAATACTGTTGTGTAATAAAAAAATGATGAGCAAGTTGATTTCAGAAATACCTGGAAAGCCTTACATGATCTGATAACAGTCAAGTGATCAGAAACAGAAAAACATCATACACAGAAAATACAACATTTTATGATGAATAACTGAATGACTTAGCTCTTCTCAGTAATACAATGACCTAAGACTTCTCCAAAAGACGTATAATAGAAAACATTATTCATAGCCAGAAAAAGAACTCAATTCAGAGTTAAGCATACCATTTTCCCTTTCCTAAATTTTCATAGTTCTTTTGGCCTGTTTTTCCTTTCATAACACAACTAATATGGAAATATGTTTTATAAGATTACACATATATAGGCTGTATCAAATTGCTTACCAGTTTAGGAATGAGGTTTTGAGGGAGGAAGAACATTTGGAATTTTTAAATGAATTATATAAAATGCTTATCTTATTGCAAAAAAATAAGATATTATTTTAAAAAGAGTATTTAAAGGACTCTCCAAGGTCTCTGAGATTATTCCCAGGGAATATGGCTGAATAGGTTTAGACATCTTATTTGTTCTGCACCTAGAATAGCACATTATTTTTTTTTAATGTTTCATATTACTTATAAGTTTTTTTGTATAATAAATATGTTTATACATTTTTATTTCTAAAGTTTTCTTGTAATAGCATTGGCAATTTTTGGGCAAGATTTAGAATAATATACTTAAAACAAAAAAATACATAATTAATGGAAGTAAGATAAAATAATAGTTTGACAGATTAGAAGTTATACATGTATTTTCATTGTTGCAATATAATATATTTCCCTACTTGCATTTTTAATAAAAATGACTGGTTATCTACAAATATTCATAGATTCTGATATTTTAAAAATCCTACTTTTAGATATATTTTATCAAAATTTATTATTTAATTTAAAAAATTACTTTGAAATGTAGAAAACACTACACATTATATCCATGTATTCTATACATGGGTTCTTTATCTTGTTCTACTGATTAGTTTTTCTGTCCCTTTTATACTAAGAGGCTTCAGAAAACATATAACAATTGCTATTTTTGAATTTATTTTAATTTAATAATAGTTGTCCATCATCAGAGTTTCTTTTTCATAGTTCTTAATATTATTACATGCTTAATCTACATTCATTTTTAATAATTTCATTTAATTCATTCAAAAGACTTTATAGTCTTTTTATTATTATATTAAATCTGTAAATAGTTTGAGGAAGTCATGCCATTTTAATTAACTAGCAAGGGGTAGTTTTCTGTTTTTTTTTTTTCCTTGATTTTTGCCAAAGTCATTTTAAAGTTATCTTTGTATGTTTCAAAGGATATTTTTGTCTCTATAGTATTGTCTTTTGCTTCTTATGTAGAAAAGCAGGGTTTTGTTGTTGTTGTTGTTGGATTATCTCATGTCCCAAAACTCTTCTGAAGTCATGAACTAATTATTGCTTGTTTTTGCTGTTGATTATCTTATGTTTTCAAATTATCCAAGAAGAGACATTTTAAATGATAATGCTCATTCTTTATTATGCCTTTCTGCTAACATTTTTATAAGCATATTACATAGTAGTAGACATTTTTCTTTTAAATATCTGTTTTTAATGTAAACTGTTCTAGTTTTCCCATATAATATTAACTCATAGTGTCAATATATATGCTATCTTCTATTAATAATCCTTCTATTAATAAAATTGAGTTATGTGGAAAAATATGTCAACATGGCTTATATTTTATCACAGTCTTTTTATTTTTCTGATTTGATTTAGTTTATTGAACATTTTCTTTATGTTGCCCCTGCATTTACCTTTTCTTTATAAGTTTAAGCAGGTTGAAATAGATAAATATATTCTATTATAACAGATTTGTGAGATTTTTAATTAAGATAAAATATTTATTGAAAATATTAATTTATAATTTTCTTTCTCAGCTTGTCTTTGTTAAATTTAGGTATTGTCAATATATTTGTCTTGCAAAAAAGACTTTTTTACAAATAGATTAATCTATCTATCTGGTATTTAGTTTGGAAGAAATTTATTTATGAATGAACTTTGTCCATGTGTCTTACTACAAGATAATTCTTTAATGATTTGTTTTCCTTCAAAGTTAGGCCTATTTATTTAATATTAATTATTCAATTATTAATTTTACATTTTAAAATCTTCCTTTACTATAAGTTTCTGTTCCTTACCTTTTAGTACATTATAGCTTATATTTAAATTTGGATTACATCTGTTTAAATATCAAAAATTTTCCCATTACAATTTTAAACTCCTAATTCATTGCTCTGGACCCACCTAGTGACGACTTTTAAAATGCATTCCCTTAATGTGTATGTTTTATACTATATACAATATAAAGTTTTATCATCTCTGCAATATAATAGTAGGTAATATTTTACAAATAATTTCATAAAGTTTAAGTTTCCTCTTTTCTCCCTTTATATTATGTACTGTATAAAAAAGTAGATAATCAGTAAATAAATAACTATGGGTTAAATTCTAGCAAAACTACTGAAAAGTATGACATCATTTTTTCCACATCATTCATTCATGAGGCAAATAGGTAAATATATGGAGGCTATACTCTGACTACATTTTTAAATTGAATTTTCAGGTCTTATTTGATGTATGAAAAATTTTATGTTTATTAATATTTCATTTTAAACATAAACATCAACAAATTTGTTGGATATCTAATAAATATTCACCTTCATATATACAAAATATTTAAAAGTGTAAGGTATAGGTATGTTACCAAAATTATATTACAAATTTATATGTTCTATGTCCTAAATAAGTTAAAATAATTGACTTTGTGTAAAGATAAAATGCATTTATTAATTTCATTGACATTTAATTCAGCATCAAAATTTGGTTTAGGTCATTTTGTAATCATTCTTTGACTTAATTTTTTAAAAATTAAATATTCAAAATGTTTTGTTTTAAATCAACTTTAACACTAGTCAGCCTATGAATTATAAACTACATGCAAATCAGAATAAGTAGTCCATTTGAAAATTGGTTTGCTTCTATACATGGGTGCATTAGCACACAAAGAGAAGAGGCAGCCCCTAGACTTGAAATCAGCAAGAGCTAAATTCAAATATTTGCTTTCATACTTACGAATTATGTGAGAGTTACCAAAGTCTTTTAGTGTCCCAACCCCTACTGATAACTGATCTTACACCAATTCTAAAAGTTTTACCTCCAAAATATCTTCTAATCCATCTTCTCCTTTTCATTCCTATTATTACCAAGCTATTTCAGATTCTTAAATTGAATGTCATTTGGTTCTCTCTGGAACAGAATATTATATTCTATATAATTCTTTATCTAAGGAACTGAAAAAATAACTATCAATGTTTACTATCCTGGCATATATATATATATATATATATATATATATATATATATATATATATACACTCAGTAAGATATTGGGGACATATTTCATTTGATATGAATAAATGATCAGGTTTTTAATTTTTTCTTCCTTTTTCATGTATTCAAGGTGCACTTTTGTTTCCTCATTTACTTCATTAGACTGTCGATATGATAGCTTTGTATTTGATTGTTTAATCAGTATTTTTATTTCATTTAAAGCATGTTGTATTTGGGGGGTTAGATATAGTCATTAGAATGCCCTTTATGTTACAGTGCTATTTCTTTTTAGAAGAATTTGCTTACATTTCTTGAACCAAGTAAAAAAAAAAAATTGGCATCTTTAGCACATGTAGTTGTATTCAGTTTTTCACATTCCAATCTCTCATATGTATCATTTCTAGAGTGATAGTGGGAAATTATTAGTGTCTCCATTTAATGCAACATTTTAAAAAATTGGATGAGATCATTATAATTTTTTTTCTTAGTAAATTGTGGGTTACTTTTTCAGTGAAGCAAAATATTCAGGTTGCATATGAACTTCAGCCCTTGGCACAGTGTCACTAATGATTTCTGCAGAACCTTAAACTAAAATAAAAGTAAAATCTATCAACAAAGAGGTATAAATGGATTATTTTTAGAATAAAAATAAAATGCAGTCAATTTTTACTGGAAGAAAAAGGACAACAGTGGTAAAAACATACTTGATCTAGTTTAAAGGCAATCAGAAGTGACATGGGAATATACTACTAGCCTATGAAGAAATGTGAATAGAGCTTATATTCAAAAATAATTATTTCCTTCTTTAAACTAATAAATAAGTTCATTTAACTGAAGAGATGTTAGTTATATAAAGTTTTTGTTTTGTTTTGTTTTGTTTTTAAGATACCAAGTCTTTCATCTTATATTTTTTCTATCTACTAGTACTCACAAAAAACCTACTTTTTCTAGAACATACAATGCATGTCTGGTCACCTACTCCATTGTGGGTTGCTTCTTCTCTAATGATACCCCCTTAGAACACTACCAAAAACAGTGAACCAAGAGAGAATGAGTCTATTATCTATTCCCACAGTCAGGTGTTCTCTGCTGCTATCACTATGTAATATATTGACCTCCAAAATGGATGTGCTGGTAAATGTTAAACACTCACCTATCCAAAAATAATGATGATTAAAAAAAACAACTGTTGCCAGTATGCACTTTTATGATTAGACTGCATTATTAATATTTTTCCATCACCTTCTTTTTTGTTATCAGTTGTTTTGAAGTTTTGTTTGACTCTTTGTGACCTCATTTGGGTTTTTCCTGGCAAAGATATTGGAATGGTTTGTCATTTCCTTCTCTAGCTCATTTTACAGGTGAGGAGACTGAGGCAAAAGAGATTAAGTAATGTTTATAAATGTCTGAGGCCTCATTTGAATTCAGGAAGATTAGTCTTTCTGACTTCAGACTCATTGCTCTCTCTACTGTACAACCTAGTTCACAAAACAGTAAGTTGAATTCTGATTTCAATTGAATGATTTCCGAAAGATAAATATTGCCACTGAAAATTTAACAGTGGACTCTTAGGAATTGGTATGAAATAGCTTAAGCACACCCCATCCTTTAGATTACTTTTTCCTCCTTTCATACATGTTCTCTTTTCTTCTTGTAGATTTCAGTATATGTGTTGATGCCACTCTCAAACAAATGAGCCATTTCGACTTACATTGTCTGCACTGTCACTGCTACCTTTAAGGGAAATTATTATTTAAAACTTAAAACACTTATTTAACAATTTCATTTTCATAACCTTACAGTCTGAGATTCCCCCTTTTTTAGTCACAATTCACTGGCCTTCCATCCACATTTACCTTTCTTTTTTCTTGTATACACTTTATCTAAAGATGATTTATTCAATAAGTAATCTGTCTCCAATGCCCACCACCACTCCTAACTTATCTCAATGATGTACTACATAGAAATGTGGTATACATACTGGCATGTCACAGTAAATTGTAAATTCCTCATAGCTAGATTCAATGGTGCTTTTTAGTACTCACCCTCCATATTATTTCTGCTGTATTTTATATTTGATCATGTTTCTTTGAAACTTTTCTACTCCTGATTCAATGGCAGTAGTCTCCTAGTTCTTCTTTACTATCTCATTCTTCCATTCCTCCAATGATTTATTTCTCTTGATTAATGTATTTTTTCAATTACATATACAGATACCTTTTTCAGCATTCATTTTATCAGATTTTTAGTTCCAAATTTTCCTGAGATAGCAAATAATCCAATATAGGTTGTAGATATATAATCATTTAAAATATTTAAAAATATATTTCCGTGTTAGTTTTGTCATGAAAGAAGAATCAGAACAAAGAAAAAAAATGTGAAGAAAAATATAAAGGTGAAAATAGTATCTTTTATATGCATTCAGACTCCACTGTTTTTTCTTTGGGTATGGATGTCATTTTTTATCACAAGTCATTTGGAATTGTCTCAGATTACTCTATTGCTGAGAAGAGCTAAGTCTATCACAGTTGATCACCATACAGTGTTGCTATGGTATACAATATTCTCTTGGTTCTGCCCTCTTCACTCAGGATCTTTCTAAGTTTGTTTTTTTTTTTTCCTGAAATCTGATAGCTCATCATTTCCTGTAGTATAATAGTATTCCATTATATCTATATATCACAACTTGTTCAACCATTCCCCAATTGATGGGCATCTCCTCAATTTCCAATTCTTTGCCACCATAAAAAGAGCTGCTATAAACATTTTGTACATGTTTGGCTTTTTCCCCCTTTTTATGATCTCTTTGAATACAGACCTAATCCAATTTTATTTTAATCTTAGGTCCCAGTTAATTTTTTTCTATATTTATTATTTTGGCAAGTTCCAACAGGGTTGATTGAGTTCTGATTCAGAGGAAGAATACCTAGGTTCCAAACCTATCTCTGTTGCTTACCATCTGTGGGATATTGGACAAATCAGTTAATCTCAGCCTTGCTTTTCTTACCTGCAAATTTAAAGATATTGTAAATCAAAATTTGCATGTTTGTATGGTTCAGATTTAGTAAAATGAGCTACTTGTGTCACATTTTCATTTTAGAAAAGGTTTGCTTAACCACAGCTCGAAAAGGATATTCAACAAAAACATAACTGATTAAGTTGAGTGCAACAGCCCTATTTCTATATTTGTCATGAAGACTTATTATATTTAAGCCTAATAGAAGAACTCCTGACTACTTGTATGATGATTTTTTAAATTTAAGTTACCAGAAAGTCTTCATCTTATGATGAACTACATCTCACACACGACTTCTAGATATTCACATCCTGATGCATGTAGTAATTGATGTAAATTATTTATATTTCACAAGGGGTCTCCCAAAGTAAAGCAGTGACAATGAACTAAATGTAGGTCCAGTAACATTAGGACACTGGTACAGTTGATGGCACATAGGTAGAGTCATTGATTATTATTAGATATCAAAGTAACCTATCATAATTATAGCCAAGATTGATCATTGGTTCTTGAAAGCACCTTATCAAAATGCTAGTTTGAATTTTGAGAATCATACTATTATCAACAAGTACTTAGTATTCTCTGGTCCACTAACCAGAGATTCTTCCTACCTGGAAAATATCAATCTTTTGCTTAGGAGAGCTTGCCCATTATTCATTAGTCCCTTCATAGATAATTTCACTTTTCTGTCATCAAAAAGCAAAACACCTTCTAATAACACTACCACTTAAACTACTAAACCCTTCCTGAGTAGTTATCTGTTGACCACTAGATGCTGGCCTAAATCATTGGCTACAATGTGAAAAAAACTTTATCATTCCAGAGTATAAGCAAAGAACTATGGCACATGTATTTGAATTGTTGCCCATGTCAATATCTACTCCTCTAGCTTTTGAATTATTTCACACAATGTTGTATGATATATTGGAACTGGGCCCCCAAAATCTGCTCAAGATCTAAAGCCATGGGGTCCACTATGCTGATAAATATGCTAAGAGTAAGTGAAGTTCCACCTATTCCTGGAGCCCAGTAATGTTCAATTTAGTCGGGCTCCTTAAGCAGACATCATCATAACCTTCTCTGGTAGGGTATCATGTTGCCCCTTTGTGCTTAAATGAATGTTTCTTTGGACCTGCTACTTTCCCTTTATTATAGGGTGGTAGTATAATCACCAGCATTGTGGATGCCACTGACCTCTGACCAGTAAGATTCTTGAGCTCAAAGGAATATATGTCCCAGATAGTTCCAAAATCACAATCCTTCAGGAAAGTTCAGCTCCATAATCACTTGTGTGCTATCAAAATCAATTATTATATTAAAATTATTATCCCAAATAAAAAGGCTATGCAACTTCAACCAATAATTTCATATACTATTTATTGACTTCAAGGCAAAGTTATTAAAGATGCAGAGCAATTGACATCTGTCACTGATGGTCTGCTAACAGTGGACTTTCCAAACCCATCATTCAAGAAAAGAACTCTACTAAATACAGGGAATAGAAAGGGAATAAAAATAGTTTCTATTCTAATAGAGAGACAATATGTGAGGAACAAGTTAGATAGATTGATAGATAGATGAATCAATCTATAGATAGATAAATATAAAAAGGACAATGTTTGTCCTTCATTCTCAAAGATGACCATGACATCAAAGAAGGGATGCCATGACATGCAAGTGAGTTGAATTTAATTTAGGCTGGGCTATAGAAAGTCATCAGTCTCACTTTCTCCTCCAGAGCCATCTGGGTCCAGTAGTCATTTATAAATCAGATGACTAGAAATAATCCTCAAATATATAAATAATCTGCAGTGTCAGACACCTATCTATAGGCATCCATTAAGTACTTGTTACATTTTTTGAGACAAGGTATCCCAATCTTGACCATACTAAAATCACATTATTCTTATATCAATATTAATTGTCATGAAAGCTAATACCTGTTTTTCTGAACTGGGCCAGTTCATTTTCTTCTTAGGCAGACTGTTGGTTTTCTATTTCCAGGAGTTGGTGCCAGATTTAGTGAACATAGCCTGTGTAGTAAGGACTGTAGGCCTGTGCCTCTATGTCCAGCTTAATCTTTTAGTTTGTCCTTATTTCTTTACCTAATGTGATTCTCACAAGTACTATTTTAAAAAAGAATGTCTTTGATTTCAGAACTATCTTTATAACTAACTTATATAGTTACATTATTAATGCTAAGACTGTTTGAAACTTAATTGGTGGCCCTAAATTATAAGGCAATTTATAATTATTAATCATTCTCTCTTTTATCTTTTTGAAAGTGAGATACCATAAGCATTATTTCCCCCATTTTATAGTAGAGACCTTGGTATAAAATAACACAATAAAATTTTAGTTATACAATAGACACTCTATAAATGTTTGTTGACTGAGTAAGTGGAAGAATTATTGGAAGGATGGGTGTTAGAGAAAGTAATTGGGTATGAGACTGTTTCAGTTCTGTGCAAAAATCTGCTAAATCATTTTTTTTCTCTGTCAGATCACATTAAGGCAATTGTTTTCATAACAAAAAAAAAGCTACTTATGTTTGATATATTACAATGTTAAAGAATATTTTAATGTTGACTTTAATAATTGCAGTTTTCAATTTTTCCCACATGATTTGAATCTCTGGTAGCTTTTATTTAGCTTATTAATTTTGCAGTAAGGAAAGATAACATGATTGTTAATTGTATCTCAATAGCTCCTAGAACAGTGCTTTGCACAAAGTAGGTATTCAATTAATAGTTTATTTATTTATTATATTCCTCTGAAGGGCATAGTGAAATTAAAAAGGGGAAATCCTCATTACATGAAAATTATAAAGGCAGGGGCACTCATTACACCAAACTAAACTAATTCAGTAAAAAAGGAATTGAATTTAGTAAAATTACTAGTAATTTTGAAAACATTTGGTGTTAATTGGTTTTGACTACTTATTTTATTCAATTTAATTATTTTTTTTCAAAATTAAATTCAACTAAGTCAGCTTATTTATTAAGATATTTCCTCTTTTCTTTCCTTCCTCTGATTAATGAAAATGAAGTTTTGATATATAATTTAGCAATTATAAACAAGTTGTTAATGATACAGCACTAATATTGACCATTGGCAGGAGGGTAATTAGCTCCTTGAATTATAGTGGTAGGAACATGCTATTGACTGAAAGAACTTTCAATTCACTTTTCAAACTGATGGTAGCCATACATAGGGTTGCAGGATTTAAAAACTTTTAGTAATATTATAAATCATCTGTCTCAGTACTGTCATTTTGTAGAGAAGGAAACTAAAATGTCCTGTAAGGGGTATATTATACCCCTATGACATAGATAATAGTAAGGCTGGAACTCTTGAATCCTCCCTGAAAGAACGTTTACATATTACAGTATTAGTATTTGTATTACAAGAGGGTAGGCATCCTTAATTTAGTTTCAAATTATCCATTTATTATTCCTTGTACTAAGTTCATAAATATTATTACATGCCCTATTTCTCTTTCCTCTGCTCCCTTAGAAGCTCAGGCATTCCCAAGAAAGACCATCACATCTATGTGTGCTCTTAATCCCACATCTCTCATCTTCTCTAGGAGTTTCCCCTTCCAGTCATTAAATTTTAAGTCTACTGGTTTGTTCCCTGAATCACTTGATTTTGCCTATCAACTTTGATTTATCTCTACTAATCCCTCATTACCATTTTATATCTCCTTTTGCAGATAAATCCCTTGTTTGGGGAAGGAGCTATAAACCTTCCCTCCCTTCTGCACCCCCCCCCCATTCTCTTTTACCCCTTGTGATTTGGCTTAACCCCAAGGGGTTAAAGCTCTTCAAAAATCTGACTTCAATATATTCTTACATATTAATTTTACTGTTAATTTCACTTAATTTAAAGTGAATAATACTAATTATTCACTTTCATTTATCTTACTTTCTAGTCAAAATGTCCTACTTGTTCTTCACCATTCAAATATGCACCATTCACATTACCTCTCTTGCCACAATACCATTGTACAGACTAACTTCATGCTTGGAATACTTTTCATACTTATCATCATATTTTGAACCTCTACTTCCTTTCAAGGCTAAAGAGTTATCTCCTCCAAGAGGACTTTTTTGATTCCCTATTGCTAGTGACCCTCTCCTAAAATTATTTTGCAATAATTTGTTTATATCTTGTATAATTTATTAAATCAGTAATTTGTTGATTTAAAATTTTTTAAATTTAATTTTTATTTTATTTTATAATTATAACTTTTTTTTTGACAGTACATATACATGGGTAATTTTTTTACAACATTATCCCTTGCACTTACTTCTATTCAGATTTTTTCCCTTCCTCCCCCAACCCCCTCCCCCAGATGGCAGGCAGTCTTATACATGTTAAATATATTATAATATATTCTAGATACAATATATGTGTGTAGAACCGAATTTCTTGTTGCACAGGAAGAATTGAATTCAGAAGGTAAAAATAACAGTTTACACTCATTTCCCAGTGTTCCCTTTCTGGATATAGCTGATTCTGTCCTCCATTAAACAATTGGAATTGGATTAGCTCTTCTCTATGTTGAAGATATCCACTTCCATCAGCATACATCCTCATACAGTATCATTGTTGAAGTGTATAATGATCTTCTGGTTCTGCTCATTTCACTTAGCATCAGTTTATGTAAGTCTCTCCAAGCCTCTCTGTATTTCTCCTGTTGGTCATTTCTTATAGAACAATAATATTCCATAACATTCATATACCATAATTTACCCAACCATTCTCCAATTGATGGACATCCATTCATCTTCCAGCTTCTAGCCACTATGAAAAGGGCTGCCACAAACATTTTGGCACATACAGGTCCCTTTCCCTTCTTTAGTATTTCCTTGGGATATAAGCCCAGTAGTAGTATGGCTGGGTCAAAGGGTATGCACATTTTGATAACTTTTTGTGCATAATTCCAGATTGCTCTCCAGAATGGTTGGATTCTTTCACAATTCCACCAACAATGCATCAGTGTCCCAGTTTTCCCACAGCTCCTCCAACATTCATCATTATTTGTTCCTATCATCTTAGCCAATCTGACAGGTGTGTAATGATATCTCAGAGTTGTCTTAATTTGCATTTCTCTGATCAATAGTGATTTGGAACATTCTTTCATATGAAATAGTTTTAATTTCATCATCTGAAAATTGTCTGTTCATATCATTTGACCATTTATCAATTGGAGAATGGCTTGATTTCTTATAAATTAAAGTCAATTCTTTGTATATTTTGGAGATGAGGCCTTTATCAGAACCTTTACCTGTAAAAATGTTTTCCCAATTTGTTACTTCCCTTCTAATCTTGTTTGCATTAGTTTTGTTTGTGCAGAAACTTTTTAATTTGGTGTAATCAAAATGTTCTATTTTGTGATCAATAATGGTCTCTAGTTCTCCCTTGGACACAAACTCTTCCTCCTCCACAAGTCTGAGAGGTAAACCATCCCATGTTCCTCCAATTTATTTATGATTTCATTCTTTATGCCTAAATCTTGGACCCATTTTGATCTAATCTTAGTATGTGGTGTTAAATGTGGGTCCATGCCTAGTTTCTGCCATACTAATTTCCAGTTTTCCCAGCAGTTTTTGTCAGATAATGAATTCTTATCCCAATTGGGATCTTTGGGTTTGTCAAACACTATATTGCTATTTTTATTCACTATCTTGCCCTGTGAACCTAACCTATGCCACTGATCAACTAGTCTATTTCTTAGCCAATACCAAATGGTTTTGGTGACTGTTGCTTTATAATATAGTTCTAGATCAGGTACAGCTAGACCACCTTCACTTAATTTTTTTTTTCATTACTTCCCTTGAAATTCTCCAACTTTTGTTGTTCCATCTGAATTCTGTTGTTATTTTTTCTAGGTTATTTAAATAGTTTCTTGGAAGTCTGATTGGTATAGCACTAAATAAATAGATTAGTTTAGGGAGTATTGTCATCTTAATTATATTCGGTCGGCCTATCCAAGAGCACTGAATGTCTTTCCAATTATTTAAATCTGACTTTATTTTTGTGGCAAGTGTTTTGTAATTTTGCTCATATAATTCCTGACTCTCCTTTGGTAGATATATTCCCAAATATTTTATACTATCGACCGTTATTTTGAATGGAATTTCTCTTTGTATCTCTTGCTGTTGGATTGTGTTGTTAATGTATAAAAATGCTGAGGATTTATGTGGATTTATTTTGTATCCTGCAACTTTGCTAAAATTCTGAATTATTTCTAATAGCTTTTTAGCAGAATCTTTGGGGTTCTCTAAGTATACCATCATGTCATCTGCGAAAAGTGATAATTTGATTTCCTCATTTCCTACTCTAATTCCTTGATTCTCTTTCTCGGCTCTTATTGCCGAGGCTAGAGTTTCTAGTACTATATTGAAAAGTAATGGTGATAGTGGGCAACCTTGTTTCACTCCTGATCTTACAGGGAAAGGTTCTAGTTTATCGCCATTACATATGATGCTTACTGAAGGTTTTAAATATATGCTCCTTATTATTTTAAGGAATAGTCCATTTATTCCTATACTCTCAAGCGTTTTTAGTAGGAATGGATGTTGGATTTTATCAAATGCTTTTTCTGCATCTATTGAGATGATCATATGGTTTTTATTAATTTGATTATTAATATGGTCAATTATACTAATAGTTTTCCTAATATTAAACCAGCCCTGCATTCCTGGTATAAATCCCACTTGGTCATAGTGTATTATCCTGGGGATGATTTTGTGAAGTCTATTTGCTAATATCTTATTTAAGATTTTAGCATCAATATTCATTAAGGAAATTGGTCTATAATTTTCTTTCTCAGTTTTTGATCTACCTGGTTTAGGTATCAGTACCATGTCTGTGTCATAGAAGGAATTTGGTAGGACTCCTTCAATCCCTATTTTTTCAAATAGTTTATATAGCATTGGAGTTAGTTGTTCTTTAAATGTTTGGTAGAATTCACATGTAAATCCATCTGGTCCTGGGGACTTTTTCTTAGGAAGTTGGTTAACAGCTTGGTCTATTTCTTTTTCTGAGATGGGACTATTTAGACTACTTACTTCTTCCTCTGCTAATCTGGGCAAGCTATATTTTTGAAGGTATTCTTCCATTTCATTTAAGTTATCAAATTTATTGGCATGAAGTTGAGCAAAGTAGCTCCTAACTATTGTTCTAATTTCCTCTTCATTAGTGGTGAGTTCACCCTTTTCATTTTCAAGACTAACAATTTGCTTTTTCTCTTTCCTTTTTTTAATCAGGTTTACTAAGGGTTTATCTATTTTGTTGGGTTTTTTTCATAGAACCAACTCTTTGTTTTATTAATTCAATAGTTTTTTTACTTTCAATTTTATTAATCTCACCTTTTATTTTTTGAATTTCAAGTTTTGTGTTTGTCTGGGGGTTTTTAATTTGTTCCTTTTCTAGCAATTTTAGTTGTAAGCCCAATTCATTGGCCCTCTCTTTCTCTATTTTATGCAAGTAGGCCTGTAGAGATATAAAATTTCCCCTTATTACTCTTTTGGCTGTATCCCACATATTTTGGTATGATGTCTCATTATTGTCATTTTCTTGGGTGAAGTTATTAATTATGTCTATGATTTGCTGTTTTACCCAATCATTCTTTAGTATAAGATTATTAGTTTCCAATAATTTTTTGGTCTATTTTCCCCTGGCTTTTTATTAAATGTAATTTTGATTGCATTGTGGTCTGAAAAGGATGCATTTACTATTTCTGCCTTACTGCATTTGATTTTGAGGTTTTTATGCCCTAGTATATGATCATTTTTTGTATAGGTTCCATGAACTGCTGAGAAGAAAGTATACTCCTTTCTGTCTCCATTTAGCTTTCGCCAAAGATCTATCATATCAAACTTTTCTAGTATTCTATTTACCTCTTTGACTTCTTTCTTATTTATTTTGTGGTTTGATTTATCTAATTCTGAGAGTGCAAGGTTGAGATCTCCCACTATTATAGTTTTGCTATCCATTTCCTCTTGCAGCTCTCTTAATTTCTCTTTTAAGAATTTAGATGCTGCACCACTTGGTGCATATATGTTTAATATTGATACTGCTTCATTATTGATGCTGCCCTTTAGCAGGATATAATGCCCTTCCTTATCTCTTTTAATTAGATCAATTTTTGTTTTTGCTTGATATGAGATGAGGATGGCTACTCCTGCTTTTTTGGTTTTGCCTGAAGCATAATAGATCCTGCTCCACCCTTTTACTTTTAGTTTGAATGTCTCACCCTGTTTCAGGTGTGTTTCCTGTAAACAACATAAAGTAGGATTCTGACTTTTAATCCAGTCTGCTAACTGCTTCCTCTTTATAAGGCAGTTTGCCCCATTCACATTTATGGTTAGAAGGACTAATTCTATATTGCTTGCCATCCTACTAACCCCTGCTTATGCTTTTCCCCTTTCCTTCCCTCTTACCCCCCTACCCAGTATTAAACTGGTGAGCACCACTTGCTTTTCACAGCCCTCCCTTTTTAGGATCCCTCCCCCACCTTAAAGATCCTCCCCTTATTTTACCCCTTTTCCTCAAAATTTCTGTATTCCCTTCCCCTTAGCTTACTCCTTCCCTTTCACTTTTCAATGAAGTGGAAGAAGTTTCACCATAAATCGAATATATCTATTGATACACACTATGTTCATCTCCCTCCTTTCTTTCTCTCAGATATAATAGGTTACCTTTGCCTCTTCATGAGATGTAGTACCACCACTTTACACTTTTTTATGATATAATTTCCTTTCCACCTCTAGTTTCTAGGACAAATTATTCACATGTTCTTTACATATATTTTTTTTTTTTTTTGGCAGAAGTATAGTTCTCAAGATTTCTTTTTACCTTTTTAGAAATCTCTTGAGTTCTGTATTTGAAGATCAAACCTTTTATGTAGGTCTGGTTTTTTCATCAAAAATAGATGGAATTCATTTATTTCATTAAATGTCCATCTTCTTCCCTGGAAAACGATGCTCATTCTTGCTGGGTAAGTTATTCTTGGCTGCATACCAAGTTCCTTAGCCTTTCAGAATATCATGTTTCATGCCCTGCGTTCTTTTAATGTGGATGCTACTAGATCCTGGGTTATCCTTATTGTGGATCCTCCATATCTGAATTGCTTTTTTCTAGCAGCTTCCAATATCTTTTCCTTTGTCTGATGGTTCTTGAACTTGGCCACTATATTTCTTGGTGTTTTGATTTTAGGGTCCCTTTCAGTAGGTGATCGATGAATTTTTTCAATGTCTATTTTACCCTCTGTTTCCAGAACGTCTGGGTAGTTCTCTTTGATAATTTCCTCGAAAATGGTGTCCAAGCTCTTTTTTTCCTCACATTTTTCAGGGAGTCCGATTATTCTCAAATTGTCTCTCCTGGATCTGTTTTCCAGGTCTGTTGTCTTTCTAGTAAGGTACTTGACATTCTTTTCAACTGTTTCATTTCTCTGGTTTTGCTTTAGTACCTCTTGGTTTCTCCTTGAATCATTCATTTCTACTTGTTCCAGTCTAATTTTCAATGATGTATTTTCTTCACTCACTTTTTTTATATCTCTTTGTAATTGTCCAATTGAGTTTTTATCTTCTATGGAATTTTTTTCCATTTTATTCATTTAATTTTTAGAGAGCTGTTTTCTTTTTCCAGCTCACTAATCCTGTTTTCCTTGGAGTTGTTTACCTTTTCCAGCTCACTAATCTTGTTTCTCAATGATTTGATTTCTTTATCCACTCTGTCTTTGAATGCATGGGATGACTTCTCCAGGCTCTCTTGCCAAGCTTCCCTTTCCTTTTCCCATTTCTCTTCCAGCTCTCTTGTGAGAGCCTTTTTGTTTTCCTCTAAGAGATTTTTTTTGTATTGAGGAGCAGCTCATATCGCTCTTAGGGGATTCATCTGGGGACAGTCTGTTTTTAGTCTCCTCATTGTTTGAAGTCTGCTCTCTCTCCATACAAAAGCTGTCAATGGTTAGAGCTCTTTTGAATTTTTTGTTCATTTTGTCAGAGTAGGAATCGAAGAAAACAAACTGATAAGAGAAACAATTGGTCTATTTTGTGGGGGATGGGGCTGGATGGTATTATTGGGCTTCCTCTACAGACTGGGGGGGGAGGGCAGCAGAGAGCCACTAACAGAATAGCAATGACTGTACTGAGTCTGTGCTCTGAGGCTCTGAGAATGCACTGAATCAGTCCAGGTTGGGGATGGCCGGATTCTGAGAGACGCTGGCTTTCCAGGGTTTTAATCTTCACCTCTGGTGTGTACACCCTCTCCACTGATCCTAGCTTGCTGCCAAGACAGAGTATCCACACTGGGGAAAAAGTCTTTTCACAGAAACTGCAGAGATCGTACCCCTCCCCCTCTGGTCTGAGCTGTGTGAGCTGCCTGTCTTGCTCTGGCTTGCCTGCCCTCAGTCTGTGCCCAGTCTGATTGACCCTCCCCCAAGCAAACACAGACCTTTTCTGGCGACTTTCAAGGATGTCTTCTCTTGGTGATTATTTGTGGATTTCTTTCTGGGTCAAGCATTAAGTCTGAGGCTTGTCATGAAGTAAGTTCTGAGAGAAAACAAGGAGCTCAAGTAGCTGTCTGCCTCCACGCAGCCATCTTGGCCCCACTAGAAACTTTCTCGATTTAAAAATTTAATTTACTAAAACAACACATCATTTAAAAAAACTTTTGAAACGTGAGATCTTTCCATTAAAATCATTCAAGATTTCTTGAAAGACATTAGCAACAGAAATAATTTTTCATTGAACCTCTGATAATAAACAATATATGAGGCCTAAAATAAGCATCTATATGTTCAACAGTATTATTTGCCACAGTGAAAGGGGAGGTTCAGCAGAGAGTCTAAATTGAAGAGGAATTATGGGACAATGAGAAGGACTGCCAGATGTTCCTGTTTGCCAATGGCATTGTTGCTAGATGCATCAAGCCCCAGAACTTTTCAGAATCTCTTAGAGGAGATATCTATCTAATGAATGATTCAAAAGTGTTTGACCTAATTAATCACATACAAGAGGCTAAGTAGACTAAGAATGTCTACTGCTCACTCTATAATATATATTTAGATGGATAACCCATACAGAAAGTACAAATGAAAAATATATTTATCCTTGGTTGATAAGGAATTCCCTTTTGAGATTCCTCATCAATGAATAGCTTCCATACAAATATTATACCTGTATTTTCAATGGCAGTATAGAGTACTGAGCCTCTGTAAAGTCAAGCAGATTCATCTTTGTGAATTTAAATATGGCCTCAGACATCTATCTACTTATTAGTTGTAAGACCCTGAGCAAGTCACTTATTCTTGATTACCTCAGTTCCCCTTCTGTAAAATGAGCTGGAGAAGAAAATGGCTGACCACTCTAACATCTTTGTCAAGAAAACTTCAAATCATATCATAAAGATTTAGATATAACTGAAATGATTGAACAATAACTTATATTTCTATAAAGTATCAAGACATTAAAAACAGTAGTCTCTAAAGAATTAAAAATGAATATTATATGAAAAGCAAATAGTACTAGTAAAAGTAGTCCTATTATTTAAAAGTAATTCTAGGAGTGCTTAATTCTTTCATATTTTTGATGAATTCAGATAAAAATGATCCTGGGACAATTTCATTCCATGTAATTTGATGATTATATTTAGTCCATAATGTCTCTGGAAAATGATCTTAGCTTTTTTATCAATCAGTGATATTATAAGGTAATTTGGTGGTAATATTTTAGTCCATGTTAATGGTTCAATTCCAATGCAGTTAATTGATAGAGTTCACAAAGATATTTTGAGGTCAGTATTTATATTAAGAAATCTGTCATCTATATATCATGGTGAGCTTATGAATTGTAATCACCAGGTTTCTTGCAAGTTATTCAAAGGTGCAAAATTGTTAGAGCCTACATTGGTCTGTTGTATAGATTCAACTAATTCTTTAACACGTAGTTACTTATAATTATTTGTGTTTTATCCTTTCAAAAATTATTCTTTAAAAAAGAAAATGGAAGAAAATTAAACATTAAGTTGATTTGATTTCCATTATCTTGGAAGAATTCTAATCTGTCCATTATCAACATATAGTTGCCCCAAATAGCAATGTTATATTGTCATCCTCTTTTAGTAATCAGCAAATATATTTTATACATATGTAGAAGCATATATGTGTGTGCATATGTAAGCATATATGTAAATGTTTGTGTGTAGGTATAAAAAATATATATGTATGTATACGAAGGTATAAAATCCTTTTTTTGGAAATGTTCTACTGTCGTGTTATAGGCTGCAATTATTTTTTACTAATATTTTGACAATTTTTAATAAATTGCTATCACTTCATAATATTCTCTCTCATTACATGAAATTAGTCTTTATAAGAAAAAAGGATTTTTTTAATGACACAAATTATCAGCCATATCTGATAATACATAGGTACTTTTAGAGCTATTAATCACCTCTACTGAGACAAGAGAACTATATCTCATTGTCAGTCTTTTGGGATCAAAATTGAGGATTCAATTGCTTGGAGTGCTATTTCATTTCAGTGGTTTGTTTTTAATATATTTATCTTCATTGTGTACATTCTTACAGATCTTAATTTTTTTCTATATCAATTTACACAACCCTCAATTTTCTTCAGATTTTTTCTTGTCTATAACTCCTTATAGTACAAGATATTCTATTACATAATCCAAATTCAATCATTCCACATTTGTTAGGCAACTACTGTGTCTATATTTTTATTGTGGCAAAAATGCTCTTATAAATACTACAGTCTATATAAAATACTTATCTTTTCTTTTATCCTCTTTGGATATGTGCAGTTTAGTGACTTTTTTTTTCTTTTCTTTTTTTTATTATAGCTTTTTTATTTACAAGGTAAATATGCATAGGTAATTTTTCAGCATTGATAATTGCAAAACCTTTTGTTCCAACTTTTTTCCTCCTCCCCACTCCTTCCCCCAGATGCCAGGTTGACCAATACACGTTAAATATGTTAAAATATAAGTTAAATACAATATGTGTATACATGATTTAGTGACTTTTTTAAACATAGTTTTTGGTCCATAAAAAGAGCATGAATTAATGTGCCTTCCATATTTTATTATTTTTGTCTTTTGTCAGTTTTGCCAGTCTCAGTGGTGTGAGATGAAATTTTGTTAGTTTTGATTTGCATTTTTCTTTTTTTTTATGATTGGAGCATCCTTTTATATGATTATTAATAGTTGATATTTTCTAGCCATAAAAACTTGTATATATACATTGGCTAATGATTTTTTGCTGAATTGTTCTAATCCTTTTACATTGAACAATTCTATATATATTTTTTCTATATCAGGCATACCTGGTATACATCTTGCCTTTGTCATAGTGTATGCTCACTTAACCTCTCAGTGTTCAGGACATCTTTTGGAGTTGTTTGTAAAGAAGTGTCAACTCCAAAAGATGAATTGCATTGAAAAGGAGAATTCTCCCTCAGGCATTTCACTATATCATTTAAATCACTAGAAAAGCCCTTGGATTCATTCCCTTGGAGAAGTTAAGCTATTTGATGTAAATATTCCTCAATTGACACCTTATCTTGATATTCATTTGCATTGATCTTGTTCACACATAGGTTTTCATCCATGAAATAAAGTTGCAAGTTTTATTTTTTGCTTCTTTTCTATCTCCAGGATTTAGTACAATGCTTGGCACATAATAAAAGTTTATTGATTGATTGACTAAACCTGATATTTCTGTCTCTTATTTGTTTAGCTCTCTCAACAGAGTTGTGATCAGAAATTCATACTAGGCAATACTTAAAATGTACAAATTAGTGTCAGGTCAACTGCTATATGTTGGGATTTTAGTAGAGGTAATAGTTGGCACCTCCTAAAATGGCTCCCAAGCTTTCTCCTTCTCTGCAAGAAAAATTTCTGATATGTCAGTTACTTTTCTTCCCAGAAGTTCCAGAGAGTGATTATTGAGAAAGTAAAGTCCTACTTATTCCTCAAAGTATGCTTTGGGAATTGCAATTGGTAATTGCAATGAGGACCCCTCAGCACAAAGTAGGGACTTATTGAATAGCTTGTGGATTTTTATTGAGGAATATAATATTGAAATAAATATTCATTTACTCTGTCATTACTCAAAATCCATTAACAGGGGAATGTGAATTTTATCTGTGATTCCAGGTTTTATGTAGCTTCTTGGGCCCAGATCTTTGTAGTCAGAATTTATGGAAATATGAAAAAACCTTCTCAGTTGGTTTATGGGAATAAGTCAAAGATAAAGTGAAACAATTAAAAAACGTATGAACTTGGAAAATAATAAACAATGCCTATCAGTACAAGTATCCTCAAAGAATTCTATATCTAATTTATTTGGGAAGTATCAGGAGTACAGCCTCTGGATGTCTTTTAGAGGGAGAGGACAAAGGCCCTTTGATGCAAGGGCTTACAGCTTTCTCTTGGAATTCTACATATGAATGCCAGGCTATAGTCTAGATCATAATATTACATACACACACACACACACAGACACACACACAATGGGCCTTAATTATCTATACTATAGGATTAAAGATTTAAAGATAGAGGGAACTTAGAAGCTATCTAAGTTAGAAATTTTGGTTCTAACAAGTATATAAATGAAGAAGCATTTAAGTGGTTTTATTTATCAGGGATACAAGTTTTTCAAAGTAGACTAATTCTAAGTGAGAGATGTTATATAAAATGATCTCCAGGTATAGAATGTATGGGATGGCCTAGAAGACCTAATGATATAATAATATTGATGATATAGCTGACAGTTTAAAAAAAAAACAACAAAGAGGTCAGATGATAGTACATAAGAATTTAGAAGGCATCGAAAAAGGACATCTCCTAAGGAAGGCCCAAAAGACCTCAAGACAGGAAGAGGTAAAGGCCAGCTGGTTCTTCATCTCACCATTAAGGATCAGCACTGGTGGTCACAGTGTTATCATTCCATCCTATCCAAGCAGATTGGACAGTCAGAATTTAAACACCGGTTCTTTGACTCCGAATATACTGGTTTTCCCACTTGTATTGAATTGCTTTTCTTTTTATAGATATCTGTAAATGTGAACATTCATGTTCTATTTTTAAAACTCAGTGGAATTATATTCCCAAAGAAAAGGTGGCACTTACAAAATCCTAGATAACAACACAATATCCTTATAAATCTTGTAAAAAAAAATAGCTGCTGCAAACTAAGATTTATGGAATGAAAAGTTTTGCTGATCCTAAAAATCACCTAATAATTTTAGTTTTAGTATTATTATTTTCATGATTTCTATTTGGAATAAATTTGAGAATTTATAATTCTCTAATTTTTTTTAATTACAAGCTAATTATTGATATCTCCTTTCTTTATTATTGAAGTAAGTGTATAATTGATTAGGTTGCATTCCATGCTTTGGTATTACTTCCCATTGTTATAATTTTGTTTGAAAAATATTTCTGTTTTTCTGACATTCTTTGATCCATTTATTAGTATTAGATTATTTGGCTTTTGTCTAAGTATTTTACTCAAATTTCTTATCAACATAATTTTTAAAGATTACATTGTTAGAGGCAACGAGATAATACAGTGGATAGAGCACTAGTCCTAGAGTCAGGAGAACCTGAATTCAAATCTGGCCTCAGACACTTAATATTTCCTAGCTGTGTGACCCCAGGCAAGTCATTTAATCCCAATTCTCTCTCTCTCTCTCTCTCTCTCTCTCTCTCTCTCTCTCTCTCTCTCTCTCTCTCTCTCTCTCTCTCTTTCACACACACACACACACACACACACACACACACACACACACACACACAAAATTACATTGTAATTTGTAAATCATTTTAAAATTTCTGACTGTGCTTTAGTTTTTGACCCTAGCATATGGTTGGTTTTTCCAAAGAAGTCTATTCCTTTTTATTGCAATTCAGTTATTTGTAAAGTTTTATCATTTTTTAAAAAAATTACCTTTTTATCATAACATATTTCCTGATTTCAATTTGTCTAGTTCTGAAAAGGGCATATTAAATTATTTTGGTTTCTTATTAAAATTATACTTATGAAAATTTAAAAAAAGCTCTTAAATTACAATTTTTCATTTAGGCTGATCATAGTTTATATATGTGCATATGTATATGTTTATATATATATATATATATGTGTGTGTGTGTGTATTCAATATATATATATGTGCGTGTGTGTGTGTGTATGTGTGTATGTGTGTATATATTCAAATTCTGCCTCAAACATTTATTAGTTGTGTGATTCTGGACAACTTACTTAACCTTACTTAGCCTTAGTCTTCTCATATATGAAATGAGCATAATAGCACCTATCTTATATGATTCTTGTGAGAGTTAAAGCTTTTTGCAAACTTGAAAATATTATCAAAGTGTTTGCTATGTGGCTATATATTTATAATGGCTTTAAGTACAATATAATTTCTCTGTCTAACAATCTTAGCTTTGTCTCTTTTTATTCTTGCCTTCATTGTGATTTCCATCTCTTTATGACAAATGACATATTCAAACAGCACTTCATTTTAATTGTAGTTGAGTCTTTACAAGCTGTAACAAAATTTTGTTTTTTCATCCATTCTGCAATCCATATTTTTCCCCTTATCATCCATTTGGGAAATGATCAATTGTTTATTTTTCTGTTCTTGTTTTGTTTCACAGGCAAGTTTTGTTGTTGTTGGTTTTCTGTTTTTGTTTTTTTTAAAGTAGGTACACAGTATAGGCTCATTTTTTGGTCATTTTTTTCTTTGCTGTAACATTTTTCAATCAACTGATGAATTATTTTTGTTATATCTTCCACTCTCTTTTTCAGAATATCCTCTACTTTGGTACGCTTATCCAGCTTCTAGTTAAATCATTTATTTTCCTTCCAAGTTTTTCATTTAGACTTCTAATTATGCTTCCAATTCCTTCCTTCATCTCTGCATTCATTTCTTTTAGTAGACTTTCTATTTACTCTCACAATTCTACTTTTAGTGTGTTGTTTTAATTATTGCAGAATTACATTCTGGAATTTTATTTTGGGGGGCTCTTATCCTTTAGCATTTCTTAATTATATTAGGGTTTTCATTCTATTTTCCCATTTCTTCTATCTCTCCACCACAGATGATTACCATATTTCACCTTAAATTCTCCTTCCTATTTCCATGTCAACTAAATTGATCTGAGCTCTCCAAATGCTGTGACTGTTACTCTTATGCTGGACCATCAGCACAGGTTACAACATGTAAAAAGAGGGTTGCTAGCACAACAAAGCTTCCAGTTCTTATTTTGAAGTGAAGAAACCAGCAGATCCTGCTGATAAAAGTGTCTTGGACCTTACTTTTCTGCAGTAGCTCTTATGGGATATATGTTGAGCTGCTTTAAAGCAATCTCTGTTCCCCCCCCCCCCACACACACACACACTTTTGATTTTGTCTAGATTGGGTAATGATTGGCCTAAGTAACCTTCTCCTTAAGGTCCTAATGAAACAGAAATTTGGTAATCCAAGCCAATAATGTGGGTTTTTGTTTATAGTTTTTGTCTTTTATTTTGGAAAGGGGATTTTTAAAAATTCACTGATCTTTTGTTTCAATTGGTGCATTTCATTACTGTTATTGTTCTTGAGGTATGTTTATGAAGTGTCTAGGTTTATCCGGAGTCTTTTATATGTTCATCTTTATTAAAAGTCCTTAAGTAATCTTTCTGATGGCCTTTTTGCTTATAATGAAGAATATAAGATGTGATGGTGATATATCCAATAAAATTACTTTTATTTGGACCTTTCTTCTCATGCTGAAACCAACTCTGAAGACTATTTTCTTTGCTTCTCTAAGAGATGTATGTAAAACATCTTTCTCTTTTTCTATTCTCATGTCATTGCTGGAACTATAGTTTATTAAATAGTATGTCATCTCATTTTTCATTGAACAAATATCACATTTGGAATACCAGTAGTTAGACAAAAGTTTATAATCTATAGCTTCCTCTTCCCTTTTTCCTGATACTTCACCACAGTTCACTACATTAGGTCTTTTTTTTTGTAAACAAATTTATAATCCTAGAAGTCAAAAATATAGTCTATTAATTTTTCATTTGGTTCCTACCTTACATAGATTTTATAATCACATTATTTAGAGAGTGATTGGAGTGAATCTGGATGGATGGTTAAAATCTGACTGAATTATCATAAGTTTATGTATGTAGCCTAAAAAACATGAATTAGACAAATATAAGTAAAAAAAAATTATAGCCACAAATAACAACCTATGGACTTCTGATAATGAGTAAAAATGTTTGCATCAGAAATTTGGTCAGGATAAATTCATGAGCTATGATCACTTGTCAAACACTAAATCCTTTTTGCTAGAAATAAAATGTGAAATTAATATCTTAACTTCAAATTGGAAAACAAAAGGGCTTATCAAAAGTATAACTATAAAAATAAAAACATATTTCTATTAAATTGTTTTTTCATTTAGGCTGATCATTGTTTCTTATATACTCAATATTACCTTTGTTCTTGGGATTTTAAGATGAGCCATGCCTCAGAAATAGATCATTTAGGCTAACTGTCAGTTTTTACAGATGACAAAACTAAAGCCAACAGAGAGGAAGTGAAGCTAAGATCTTATAGGTGTCAAATAATAACCATGGATTACTGTCTTTCCACCACAATATAGTACTATACTTGAAAGGTTTTGTTTTTTGGTTAGTTGTAACATCATGTTTATAATACCTCTTTTCATCAGGGAATATATACTTTTCCCCATTAGGAATCCTATTTGTTTATCAACAAAAATGATTTAAATTGCCTCTAGCACACTCTGAAATGATAAATAGAATTGCTGAAGTAGCTATCCTTTATCTATGAATTTTATATTATAATTTAAAAATTCATTTGAGGTTTGGATTTTTTATGACCATTTGGAGAAGGGAACTCCAGGGAAACAAATCATGCTATAGGTTCTACTTTTGTTTTGATGAATATGTAGACTAAAGAAAAGTAATTAATATGCTCCAATTTACTGCCACAATGTACAGAGAAGTTGACTTTTTGAAGAAACTAAGACTGGGGGGGTTATATCTTAGTCTCTTTTTAACACCTTGCCATTGAACTTGGAATTTACTTTTCAAAAGTAATCAAATATCTAGCATATTGTAATAGTCTGCTCAAATGAAGTACAGTAGTGGACTCTTGAGGTGCTTAGTGAATAGTTCACAGATTTACAGTGATTATTGTAGAGGACCACAGATAGTGGGGAAATTCTGGGTGAGGTATAAGACACTTCAGCCCAGAGGGAACCTGCTAACAATGCCTGGTTTGGCTTCTCATCTCCCCTAAGGTCTCTCAGCCTTCCAGAACAGTGGGGGGCAGTGACAACCTGTGTTGTGATTGAAGCAGAATGCTTCACCTATACCAGGTGGCATAGAGTGATACCAGGTGGCAATATACATGCAATGGCAAATTTTTCATGTGTTCTCATGTGTGCAATATATACTTAGCACATGCCCAGTGTTGTTTTGGTTACATAAGGGTATTAGGGTATATAAAGGAGGAAGGTCTTGAAATAAATGAACTCCATATTTTAACTATTCTTAGGAGTTTCACCTCATCACTCCTCCACTAAGATAGTATGCTTTATCCTCCCCAGAATGGGAGCTCTAGAAAGCATGGCATGTTTTGTCACCCCAATTTGGGGGCTCTAGAAAGCAGGACACAACAGACACACACACATATTTTTATATATATATATATATATATATATATATATATATATATATATATATATGTATATATATATATATATATATATATACATATATATATATATATATATATATATATATATATATATATATATATATATATAATGTTTGTTTGTTTTTGCTGCCACAATTGGGGTTAAGTGACTTGTCCAGGGTCACATAGCTAGGAAGTGTTAAGTGAACTCAGATTCTCCTCCTGAATTCAGGGTTGTTGCCCTATCCACTGCACCACTAGCTGCGCCGAATTTTTATATATATATATATATATATATATATATATATATATATATATATATATATTTAATTTCAATGCTATAAGTAGCAAATCACATAGCTCCACACCAAAGAAATGACTTGAACTTGTTCATAATTCCTCTATTTTTGCATTCTTATTTGTTGGAGGTTCAATCTTTTATACATTGCTGAAGTCTGATCCTTATATTTCATTAATAATTTCAAATAATATGCTAATACAAGATAAGATTTCTACACACACATACAAACATGCACAAATCAAAATTGTAGGCAGGATACAAGTAACAAAAAGGAAGAAAAGTACACCAAATTACTTCTTTCATAAACATACTCTTTATAAACCTTAGAATTTTACAGCATAAATTGTCTCCAAGGTGAAAAAGAAAGCATAAATTCATTTAAAATATATTAAGAAATGTTGGTGACACATACCTAAAACTGTAGCTGAAGAAGAGTTAAATCTGAACTTGTTTATGATCTTAACAGTTTCTGATATTCTCTTTGAGAATTTTCCAGCAGTGTTCTCTGGAAGATCTTATATTTCTTTAGCCTGTGTGAGTCTCCTTTTCTTTCCTTTTTTTTTTCCTATTTGCAATAGAAACAACAAAAGCTCAAAAGCACATTTCCCTACATTTATTTTACTTTTTATAGTACAATTGCTACAAAAACACAGGGAGAATGAAAATATAGTTTTATGATGTTTCTTTTGTTTGACTTTTTTTCTTTCTTGGAATTTATATTTGTACTGCTACATCTATAAGTTTATATAATGTATGTATGTTACCAATACATTTTTATACATGTGTAAATTTTATTTGTTAAATTTTGTTTGCTTAATTTCTAGTTACATCTCCCTTTTGATCTCCTCCTCATATTTAACATTTTGGGACATTTGCTATATCTAGAGTAATTAAAACTTTAAGCTTTTCACCTTTCATGTAATATATTAATTTCCTTGAATTATTCCTCATAAGTTTTCTATATCCAGTGCATTTTAATTTGTTTGAAAATATATGAATATTTTATTTTATTTCTTTAAACCTTTAGCATGAAATTAGCAAAAACTTTTTTTTTTTTCTTTATAATGTTTCAATCTTTTAATCTCATCATTTTAATATATGGTTTACACATTAGGGCATAGTTTTTAGTCCAACTTGATTCATATTTGGTTGCTATTATGTTGGCCACTAACAATAAAACAAGTTGAAATTTCATCACTATCCATACATATACACGAACGCATATTTAAAATAATGATTTTCACGGATTATGCATTTTGAGTTTAGATATAAAGTTCAGGTAGCGTGGTGAATAGAGACCTGGCCTCAAAACAGTAAAAGTCTGTAACGTATAATGAATGACTCTATGAGCCTGGACAAGTCACTTAACTTTTCAATGTTTTAGAAAATTATCATAGGGTAATGAATCACTAATGAACAGAGATCTTCATATTCTATTTCATGTGTTCCATATCAAAAATCAATTTAAAAAACTCTATTTAGTAAACTGTCAAGAAATGTTATTTTTAAGCACCTTAAGGTTCTTAATTTAGAGCTTGAAGAAGCCCTAGAGGCTTTCTTGTCCAAACTCTTCATTTTATAAACTAGGAATTTGAAGCTCTGGGAAGTCAAATTACTTCTATGGAGTCATAGAATTAATAAATTCTAGAAGTAGAATTTGAACCCAGGTTTTGCAAATTCTAAGTCCAATACTCTATCCACTATGGCATGACTTTAACTGGAATTTTAAATATCAATTTTAATATGTTTTGCTCTAGTAGTATCAACATAATGGCAACTATAATTCTTTTTACAAAATGTTTATACTTTATAGACAGTTGCAGATCTTGAATTTTTAAATTTTTCATCCTATCCTCAGAGATTGATACTGTTATTAAGCTCTTTGAGTAATATTTAACTTTTCAAGTAATATAGCCTACTTTTTCTATTATATGTTAACCTTCTTAAGGGTAGGCAGTAAAGATTCACTCTCCACCTGCTCCCCTTCCCAGATCTGTATCAACTGACATGGCACCTACCTACAGCTTAGAATATTTCCTGTCTATGTAAACGAATAGTCTCCATGAATTCCAAGTTTACATATATCATCCTTAAAAAAAAAAAAAAAAAAAAAACTTTTTTTCTGAAATGACTTTCAGATATAATTACTGCCACTGATATTTGAAAGATTATAGAAAAAAGGAGAGAGACCATAGTATTGAAAAATAACAAATATTTTCCCAATTTAAAAAAAAAACAGTAAAACTATAAAATGTATTATTAAAGGAATGGTGAATGAACAACTAGAAAAGGAAATTATGAAAATGGTGATTCCAAAGTGCAAACATACTTGCAATGAGACAGAGAGACAAAGAAAGACCAAGAGAGAAAGAGACAGAAACACAGAGAGAGCATGGCAGAAAAACCTCATATCATTTTTGATGGAATTATTAAACTTATAGACAAGCAAAATGTTGTAAATATTGTTGCACTTAATTTTAGCAAAACAATCCATAAAGTTGTTCATACTGTACTTATGGAAAAGATAAAGGATATGGGCTAAACAACAGTTATTGCTCAGTCATTTCAGTTATGTCTAGCTCTTTGTGAGCTTATTTGAGGTTTTCTTGGCAGAGATATTGGAGTGGTTGCCACTTCCTTCTCCAGCTCATTTTAGAGATGAGGAAACTGAGACAAACAGGATTATGTGATTTTATGTGGCTAATAAGTGTCAGAGGCTGGATTTGAACTTAGGAAAATGAATTTACTTGACTTCAAGCCTGATACTCTTTCCACTGAACAACCTACCTGCTGAAACAAAGTTAAATTAATTCAGAACTGATTGAAAGGCCTGACACAAAGTAACTATTAATGATACTACATCAGTTTGGGTAAAGGTTTCCAATGTAAGGGCTCAGGGATCTGTGTGTGACCTTGGGCTGTTTAAAATATTTATCAATGACTTAGACAAAAGCATAGATAACTGGCATCTGAAATTTTCAGTTGAGAGAAAGGTAATAGGGATAGCTTCTAAATTATAGCGAGTAATCAAAAAGACTTCAAAGGACTAAAAAGTTTGACTATATCTAATAAGGTAAACTTTAATAACAGTGATTATAAAATCTTACATGGGTTCAAAAAATTAAGATGGTGGAGAGATGATTGGAAAAATGTATTAAAATATTTTATTAGAGTGAAAATATGATATAGCTACCATTAAAAAAACAAAATAATATTGGACTATATTAAAAACATAAACCATTTTATCATGTTCTGTTCAAGTCACATGTACAGTATTTTGCATTTTTAAAAGATAATTGCTTTCAAATACATCTTTATTTCTCATATCTGGATAAATTAGCCAGTGCAAACTTCCTTTGCACTAACAACTATCTTGCTGTGATTATTAGAAAGCAACAATGTGTCTCAATGACTGAAAAAAATAACTGTAGCAGGATAGAATATTATCTGATTTTTTTGGGTAGAACTTTTGCTTTCCTCATTGCTACTTTTTTTTTCATTCTCTTGCTTCAATTTTTAGACTTTCATATCTTTATCTTATCCTATATTTCCATTCATATCTCCTTAGTGAGCCAAGAAGTGTTCAGTGGAATGCCTTAGAGATCTGTGATATATAGTTGTTTATAGTAATGACAAAGTCATAGACAACATTTTTATTGATTTTTTTTAAATTACACAAAGCTTGTGGATGATAGATATCACAGTATAACACAATGTCAAATTCTCAAAAATATCTAAACAGTCTATAAAATTAGACTGAGTGAAATATAAGGAAATTTAGTCCAAATACATTTAAAACAATGTTTACCTGTGTTAAAAATTTTGTTCTAAGTATGAGATAGTGTAGATAAACTTTTTAAAAGTTATGAACATATTAATGGACTAAAAACTTAATTGAATTTTAACATATGATAAAAGCCAAAAAGTCAATTTATCTTTGGGCTTCATTCACAGGTATAGTTCTAGTAATGAAGAGTTGGTTGTCCCATTGTACTAGACCATATCTTTAGGATTGTGTCCACTTCTATGAGCCACAATTCTGGAAAGACAATATCTGTACCGTGTGATCCAGATGTCATCATGATAGCAGATGGAAAAATGTCCTTGAGTCTATGTCATGTAAGTTTCAGATAAAGGATGTTTATCTTGCAAAAAAGAAGGCTGGTGTGCAAGGGAGAAGTGGAGGAAAGGAGAAGGCATATGATATGATAGCTATCTTAAAAATCTTAAAAGACTATCTTGTGGAAGACATATTTAATTCATTCTGTTGGTCCAAGAAGGAAGGAATACAAACAATAGATAGAAAGTAAAAACCACAAAGACTTCAATTTGGTTTTACATAAAGACAAACTTCCTATTAAAGCCACAAAAATGGCATGGGCTGTTTCTGAAAGAAGGGGATTATTCTTCATTAGCTGTCTTCAAGTAAAGATTGCGTGCCTAACTTATCACATATAATACAGTATAAATTGATTTTTGAATAGTTTGTACTTCACATCCACTAAAATCTTTTCTAAATCTGAAATTCTATGATTTTGTGATTTGGAGAACTCTAAAGTAAAATAGCAATTTATAAGATAATATCTCACTAGGTTGTTGGAATATCATACATAACATTTTATAAAGTATTTTAAATGTTTATCTACTTGTTTGGAGAGTGTTTCACCTGTTTAAGAGTGACTTGAGCATAAATGATGATATTAAAGAATAAATGCTACTATAAAAATACTTTACATCACATACTAAATGAGAAATTATATGGATTAGCTGGAATAGTACAATTAATTTATCCAAAACAAAACTACTAGAACATTTTGAAGTTTATATCCCTTTTGGTAAATCTATTTAAAAATCTAATAGTTTTATCAATTTACCTTCCAAGGATTCAAATGAGGAAAATTGCCCCAGCTAGTTTAGAGTAGAATAGTTAGTGTTATTCTAATTATCTATTAAACACAGTACTGGATATAAGTACCAATGCAAGCATCTGATTTAAAAATCTACATATGAATAATCTGAAAGCTCCTGAAAAGAGACCCAGAACCATATTGGGTTTCTCATTTAGTACTAATTAATTCTATGTTAAAAATATATCTCAAAATTAAAAGAACAAGGTATAAAAGATTTAACTCCAAGTACTAACTCAGACACTGATTGATGTAGAATAGTCACTTGAAATAATTTTTTTTCATTATAGGCATGGCTTCAGAACTAATACCTTCTTGGTTCAGATTCAGTGTTTGGATAAATGAGGCACTCAAAATTAACTGAATATTTAATAAATGAGGAAGCTTTCTTGATTTATCTAGAATAGCAAATATATACTACAGGGAATGAGTAGTACTGAGCTTCTCTGGACACAGCTCCTATCATCTCCATCTGGAAATGTGTCTAGTCAGACAGTGATTGTAACAGGATCTCATATGGTCTCAGCACCCACCAACTCTGAGATGTGCCAACTACATGAAGATGATACTTTTTTTGCCCCCAGACCAGGAAGCTGTGGTAGGAAACTGCTATTCCTATCACTGTCTCCAACTCCCTTATCTTAAGATTAAAAGAAAACTTAACCATTACATACCTTGTATTGCCACATAATGTAACAGATATGAAACTGAGAACCTTATAAACTTCTATGTAAATTTGAAATGTTATTATGCTTATTATATTGAGAGGCAACATAACATAGTGAATATTGAAGTAGTCTTTGAAACTAGGAAGACCTAAATTCAAGTCCCATCTCAGATATATATTGTCTCTGTGACATAGTGGATATTGAAGTAGTCTTTGAAACCAGGAAGACCTAAATTCAAGTCCCATCTCAGATATATATTGTCTCTGTGATCCTAGGCAAGTCACTTAATTTCTAGGGAGTTTTTGTTTTGGTAGAAGTTCTTTACCTGAGATTTTCTTTTTCTAATGAAATCATAGATCCAGTGCTTATCCTAAAATGTTAGTTACACATAGGTTTTCTTCAAGCAAACTTATTTTATTCCAGGTGCATTCTAAGTCCCTGAGTATGATTAAAAAATTTCAAGACAATGCTTATAATCATATTTTAAAAACTTAATTTAATGTTTTAGACATCTAAGATGCAGTCATAGAATTCTTTACATTTATCTTTGATATATGACACAAATAAAATCAGTTGGGTTTTATTGAATCTGAAAAAGTATGCCAAACATACTAAAAAGATGGTCACCATGCCTTTAAAACATAGTTTAAAACATCAGACTCATAAAAGTTTTTAATTTTTATCTATCCTTCTGACCTTCTAGATTAGAGTTGCAGATGCAGCCAAAAGTAGAAGCTGTAGTAAGACATAGCAAGCTAAGGCCGCACACAACTAAGCAGCTTACCTTTTGGTTACTATCTTTGTTTCTATCTTTATACTACACTATGTCTTGCTACTCTCCCCCTTAGTTCTTTCCTTCTTATTCTGTTTCTTGACTCTAGATCTGCCTTCTCAATGTAACATACCCTCCCCTTTTGTTTTTTTTATTAATATTAAAAAAACTGAAACAAGATTCCCAAATTAGGCAAATTTATACAATGTTATTTTTAAAGAAAATTATTTATGTAACCTTACATCCATAATTCTTTATATTTTGATACCTACTCCCAAAAGGAGATCATTTTGTTGAAGTTTTGAGTTTTCTCCAAGCTTTTTAAAGGTGGAGAGTGTCTTTTAGCCTCATTCTGAACAATATGTATATAGACTCTTAAAAATTAATAAATGAAAACACTTAAACCATATATTACTATAACATTATCTGCCCAGAAATAGTTTCATTAAAAAACAAGATTTGAGACAAATTGCTAAAAAGAATACTGTTAAAGTAACCATCACTATCCTTATCTCTTCAGCTAACCCTACTAGAAACACATAGCTATCAATTTTTGTCACATACCATGATTAACTGCTTTGCCAAAGTAGATGATATTTTATATTTTTTTTATTGTTAGTACTTTAACTATATTATAGCATGTTTAAATCCAGTTTAATTTTGATTAGGGATCACATTCAGAGATATCCATGCATCTATATGCACACATATATGTTTTTTGCAAGATTTATCTAAGGAGAAAATTAAGAGATAAAGTATGATTATTATATCTTATGCTTGTTACTACCAAGCATATCAATGAATTTTTAACGATATCAGTGGCTTGGTGAAGATGGAGATTAAAAAATAAATCTATCAGTATAAAAAGGCTAAAAAGTGATAGGTACTATTTTAGGGAGTATGTGAATGTTGCGTGTGTCATTTTGTATGTCTAAAAAAGTAAACTTGCTGTCTGCCTGTCGCCAGGAAAAAAAAAAGTGGGACCTAATCAAACCACTGTGGGGTCAACCCTTGTGGTTTTAAAGGCCCTTAATGTTGTCCAGCTGCTAATAAAAGGAATTGGGAGGGGAAGTTGGAAGGAGTGGGGGGTGGGGGGCTGGTGGAAAAGAACAGGGAGTCTGGCTTTTATTTTTTTTAAAGTGAGTTCAGTGCCAGCCTGGACATTGGCTGCTGCAGACTATTGAGGCCATTGTCTGCTCCATTTCCAGAATAGCCCCCAGTTAATCACTTCGGCTTTGAAGGGAATTTCCTCGTGGAATTCTCCACAGAAAATCTAATCAACTGACCTGCCCTCTCAACAATGGAAGGCTTTTTTTTTCTCTCTTTCCCTTATTGGGGCGGACTCTGTAATGTAGCCTTTTGTGCAGAATGAACCCTCCCAGTAGGAGTGGAGGGAGAGAAAAAGGAAGGGAGGGAAAAAGAGAGAGAGAGAAAGAGAGAATGAGAGACAGAGAAAAAAAAAAAAAGAGAGAGAGAGAGAGAGAGAGAGAGAGAGAGAGAGAGAGAGAGAGAGAGAGAGAGAGAGAATGCACAGTCTTGTGTTTGTGAGGGTGTGCTTACTCTGACCAGATGCTGCAGTGCACGGGGATAGTCATCTGTGTGTGTGTGTGTGTGTGTGTGTGTGTGTGTGTGTGTGTGTGGTGTATGTGTGTGTTATGTGCCTCTGTCATTTCATGTCAAAGGTACATTACCTGATTACCTTCCTCATCTGCCAGATTTTTATCTAGATAATTGGAACTGCTATGGAGGCTGTTCTCTGCCAGCCAGCTTAGAATCTGTAAAACCATAGTTTGTCCACCTTGTTATCTGTGGCTGCCTGGGCAGAGGAAATTAAAGAGATCCACCGCTAAGGGACTTAGCCCTGTTCCCTCCTCTCAACCACCCCCTCCCCCAGCAACCAAAAATCAGAACAAATCAAAAGTTATTACTATTTGGGGAGGTAGGGGGTGATTTTTGTTGTGTTTTATGTGTGTTATTTTGGGATGTGGATACCTATTCCCCTTCACATAGCACTGATGTTTTATGGAGTTTGGAGCTGAGGAAACTTTGGCTGTGTTGCCAGGACATTCGCACCACTTTGTGGAAAGCAAGAGCTAACAGTGAGACGGACAGAGTGAGTGACAAGTTGTTTACAGGTTTCCTTGAAGGGGCCTCTGCTATATTTCAATCTGTCAAAGTTGCTTTTCTTCCCTCAGAACAATGCCTGATTGTTGTGTGTATATGTATGTGTGTGAGTGTGTGTGAGTGTGTGCTTCCGTGTGCGGGCAAAGAGAAAGGCTGGGGGGGGGAAGAAGAAATGAATGTGTAAAAAATACTATTGCTGACATTTCCATTTTTTCCCCTTTAATTAGTTAATAACTGCAGTTTAATCGGGTGGCTATTATTATAGATTCTTTTTTAATCCACTGTTAATATATTTTTCTTGATTAATATTATTTGTATATGCATTTTATTAATGGGGAGAGTGTGTATGGGGGATGTTAAATGAGTTGACTTCTCACATTCTCTGATGACTGGATGATAGAATTAAAAGGAAAGGACAGGCACCCTGAGGTTGTCTAGTGCTTAGCAGCCGCAGCGTGCTGCTCAGCTGTGGGGGAAGCTTTCTAAACACTCTGTGCCGTTAAGTGTGCTACCCCTTTAAGAGACTGGTCAAGGAGTCCTAGTTCACAGAGAGGGAGAGGAAGAGGGAGGGAGAGGGGGAGAGAGAGAGGAAGAGAGAAGAGAGGAGAGAGAGAGAGAGGGGAAGAAAAGAGGGAGAGGGAAAAGAAGGAAGGAAGGAGAGAGGGGAAAAGAGGGAGAGGGAGAGGGAGAGGGAGAGAGAGAGAGAGAGAGAGAGAGAGAGAGAGAGAGAGAGAGAGAGAGAGAGAGAGAGAGAGAGAGAGAGAGAGAGAGAGAGAGAGAGAGAGAGAGAGAGAGAGAGAGATTGAGGAGGAGGGAGGGAGGGAGGAGCGGGAGGGGGGAAGAAGAGAAGAGAGGAGAGGAGAGAATCAATTGGTTTAGAGGGTTTGGACTCACTTGACAGGTTCAGTTGGAGACGATCATAGGTGGCTGCTGTGACAAAGGGAAATTGTGCTTTTCCAGCATGCTAACTGACCCTGATTTACCTCAGGAGTTTGAAAGGTGAGTTGAGTTGTTTTGTTTTGGATGTTATATTCTTTTTAAAAATATGAAAGTCTAACTCTCCCATTTTACAGGCTTAGAATCAGTTGTGAGATGCTTTTTAAAAATCATGCTTGCCGGAGAAGCTTTTATATGATTCTATATGTTAGCTGAATCTTCTTGTTCTCTGAACCAAATTGAAGGAATTTACAAAGTCTCCAAGCTTACTATTGATGATTTTAGGTTTTTTCCTATAAGGTAGATTTTAATGAATATCAAGCAACATACCCCTCTCATCTCTTGTCTTTCTCTAAATCTTTTTAATGCAAAGCATTCACAATTTTAGCATCTCTGTCTCAGATGTATTTTCTTGGATGACAGAAGAATTTAAGGATGATTAAAACTAAGGCTTTAAGTTCTGCAAAACTTTGGAAGTAGCTCCATAAAGCACATGACCTTTTGTTGATATAAGGGAACAGGGTGTGCATTTAAAAAAACAACAAGAACAACAACTCAAGTTAACATCACAACAATCCATCAGAAGATTTTTTTTAAGTGTCAAAAAAGTTTAACACTGATGATTCCTAAGTTTCAGTGGACACTTTTTGCACTGACTGTCGAAAGCTCGATTTTGATTTATGATGTTTCTCTTTTTTGCCAAGACAGAAGCATGTGTATTTGGAATTAAGTTGTTACTATTGAGAAAAGTATTTTTAGCTCCTTTAGTTGTGTATTATTTCAAATTGAGTTGGGCTTTCAAAAATGTTAGTCCCCCTCATGTGCATCTTAATATATACTGTAATTTTTTTAAAAATTTTTATTCTTATTCTACCACAAGTTCAATTTTTTGGGAAAACTATAAATAGGATCTTGTTTGCCATTTAAAATAATTCAAACTTTGCATTCTCTTTGGTGAATTTTTTGTAATCTAAAAAAAGACAGGATGCATGATACATAGGCTATATTTTTTTTCATTTTCATGAAAGCTACCTTCTGTATAAACATTTGTTGTATCTGACTATGCAATGCAAGCTAGGTGCTAGACCAGCTGGTTAAAAATATGCTAAGTCAAGCTGTTCATCGCTCAAATGACTGAATTTGATATGAAAAGGCGAAAAAAGGAAGACAAAGATTAAAACATTTTAAGATTGCAGTAAATCAGTGAGCAATGGAAGATGAAAAAGAGTACTGAGAGTAGAATGCTTCTTGAATTGGTTATGTATTAAGAGGTGCATACTATGACATTACAGAGAAAAGTAAAATAGCACAAAATATATTTTAGCAGTGGTTTCTTTTTTTTTTCTTCCTACAGAGGGATTTATTGACCAGATATACTCATTTAAATGGCTGAAATTCTTTAATGGTTTTAAGTATTATGTTTTCTCACTTTACTAATAACTACTTAAGATGGTAATGTTTTACTTGGGAAGAATACTTTATTTTACAAAGGCAGATTTGCTATTTATCCTAGAAATTATTAGTGTTTGAAGTAACGAATACTTTCCCAGTTCAACAGAATAACAGCTTCCTATGTGGTACAGAGTAAGAGTTAAACTATAATATTCTTTAACTGTAATTGTATGTTATGAAAATGATGCTGGAAATCTGATTTGTGTCAGTTAAATAATTCTTGTAAAAGGTAGTTATGTATTAAAAAAGGTTATATTCTATGTCTATACATAGGAAAACATTACTTCTGTCAGCTTTATTTGTATTTTTTCAATTATCTCCTTATGAGTTACTTAAAAACTCTCACTCCAAATCCCCAAATTCTAAAACTAGAATCTCTTAACATTTTACTGCTGGCTCATGTTTCATTTTTGCTATCACTCAGGGGCATGCACTTCTCACTGACTAGTTAAATAGGCAAGTGGTAATCAATAGTATTGGTATTATTGCTGACAATTTGAAAATATTAACAACTTAAATATTTTAGAAAGATACCCCGTGATGTAAGATGTCTTAATTATAATTGGTAATACAACCCCAAATCTTTATAGCTCATTACCATCTGTTTACATGATGAATATAAAGGTAAATGTATGTATATCTAGATATAGTGCATATCTTATAGAACTGACAATCTCCACTTAAAAAATTTCAAAAGATTTGTACATAATATCCCTACACTACTACATGTATACAGCGGAATTTTTTCTGCTTCTTTGATTATTTGTAACTGTTTCCATATAAATTACTTATAGTGCATAAAAATACCTGTGATAGAAGCTTTAAAAAAAATCTATGTTCACCAATGAACTCATAAAAGAAGCCTTCTAAAATAACTTGTGAAATAGATCACTGAAGTCAACAAAGTTACTTACTTTTAGTTTTTTTCTCACTAGAAATAGAAGTTATATCATCTTAGATTATTTCCATTGAGAGATTCCTAACTCTCTTTCATTGTTCTCCAGACCTCCATATTGTTTTGAAACTTTACAGAATAGTTACAAGCTGTACAATTAAAAGTTAAATGTAGAGATGACAACTGTTTGATTTGGATCGGTACATAACTGTGATAATAGCTCTAGAGGTGAAAATGTTCAGGACTGTCATTTAAATGATTGTTAATTCATTCAAAAGTTGTAGCAATTGCAGAGACTGCTAAAAATTGTCCTTTAGGATTTATTAAAAATTTATCAAACTGGACAGTTTTTTCTAAAAAGTAAAGTGAATTCCATCTTTTAGTTTTTATTTGCAAGTAAGTATTCACTCCCTTAACTAAAATGATAATGTAGACTCCATGTGGGAATGGAAGTCAGGGAAGCATTTCTAAAGAATTCTTGGAAATATTATTGGCAATTAGGACCTATTATGTCTTCTTAGAGTCAGTATAATTGACAGCATGCACTATATGTTAATAGCTATCACATTAAATGCATACTAGAACTCTTACAATATAAACCTTTGCAGACTTGTAGATTTGTTCATGTAATTAAATACAAACGAATCTGACTTGCTTGGAGTTTTTTTTTTTTGTTTGTTTGTTTTTTTTAGGACTCTGCATATCCATTTAAAAATTTCTGGAAATACAAAGAGCTACCAAAATAACTATCAAAACTTTTAAAAAATGTTTTTGTGATATTAATAAATAGGAAAATAAATATTTAACACTGTCATACATATATTTGCATACTATTACTCTTTTATTCTCCAAATATCTTTTGTATATATAACATGCAACAGTTTGATACCTAAGTTAACTGTACTTTTCTCTTAGTTATGCTATGTTAGTGTTTAATTAAGTATCAAATGTGAGATGATTGTTTGAGAAGAAAGGGTATGTTAGTGTTTGTGGAGGGTACAAATGACACCAGGTTCAACATTTGGTGTCACCTATTCAGTGATATCTTTCAAAACGAGTGCTTACTGAAGAATGCCTACATAGATAGATGTGGAGTGAATGGCTATAGGACAAAAAGTCTCTGATGGGAGGATAAGAAATAGGCTTAGCTATTGTTCATTTTAGATTTACATCAAATTTAGTTTGATCTTTTGTTAGCACTTGCCTAAAGCAAAAATCATGTCCTTAGAAAACTGCTTTCAAACATATTTCTTACAAAAATATACTAGCAACTTTTGTGACAAGTTAGTTGTCCTATCATGTATTATTTGGAAATGATTTTCTATATCCTAGCTAATTGTAATAGAACACCTTGTCAGTGACACTTTCAGATTACCTCAAATTTGCACATAAGTATGCTCTTCCATTACTAAGGTAAACTTGTTTATAATGGTTTATGTATTTAATTTGTTCATAAGATAAGGATGAAAGAGAGATCTCTAAATTGGATGCAAAGTTATAGTTTCATATTCAGAATATTTCCAGGGTGTGCTGCTTTGTTCATTTCATTTTTTGTACTTATACTTGTTTATAAAGGAAAAGTTGACTGTAAAATATTATAGATTTTAAATAATTTACCACTATCTGGAATGAAGCTATAAGTTTGTAATGCAATAAACAGAAAAAAAAAAGATGAAAATGAAAGATTTGGTAGGATTGTGTTCTGGATGACTATCAAGAGCATCTAAGAGTTAAAATATTAAGCAGCATCTTGTAGTGTTCACTGTGAAATAAGTTTGATAGATGTATAAATGTATGGGGGTCATTGTTACTTTTTTTTTTATTTTTGCAGAGTTGTTATATCAGAGCTCACAGACATAATAAGCACATGATAAAGTATTTTTACCTGTTCTTAGGGAGCTTTTTGTTAAGAACCATATATACATCTTGCATGAGAGCCAAATAAGACCTGTTCTGTTACTTAAGCACATTATTCTTCCATAGAGTTGGGAGCTGTTTCAAATGGATTAAATTCATAATGCATTTAGAAAGTGAAATTACATTCATGGGTAAAGTCTGATTTTTATTGCTTAGTCTTCCCACTATTCATTTTTCAGCAACCTAATGATTATATAGTGTGCTGAAAATACACATTATGTAGGTTGAATGTCTCTCCATTTACAAACTAGGTAAATAACTATAACTGATGGATTTTCTTTTTCTCCTTCATAATGTTAGTTATTTATAATTTAAGTCAAGTTAACCAGCCCACGTTGCTGTATTCTATTAACACAGACACTGTCAATATGTAGTAGATGTGAATGTTATATATTAGTGTCCAGTGAGAAAGTATTGTGTAATTTTAAAGTTGCATTTCCATTAGAATAAAATAAGAAGCTCTCTGAAATCAAGCAAATTTGTATTCTTCATATCTATATGTTTTACATGACATTTCATTGTTAATTACTTTATCAATTCTTTATGATTAAATAATAATTATAATATCTAGACAGGCCTGATCAGATGATAATGACTTGTGAAACAACTTTTAAAAAATATTGTACTTTACTTTTACTCTTAACTTACTTACTGGGGCATGTTAAATAAATACTTAATATCCTTTGATAGCATTCACTGACAGCAGGTCAGACTTGAAGATGATAGGTCTTTGACCATTTGCTATTTCAATTTGCTTATTAATCTGTCCCTCTGTCTCCAAGTCTATATCTGCTTCTTAGACATCACTAGTATAACCTGTTCATCTTTACTAAATATGTTCATGTGTCCTGAATTTCCTCTCAAAAGGAAATTGTTTTAGTTGTTTAGTACTAACTGTCCAATAGGGGTTTGTTTTGAGCACCACACTCAGTATCCATTCCCTCTAGAGACTGAGAGTAAAAACTCAGCGGTACTCCCAGCCTTTGCCAGCTTGAGTCGTTAGAGACTCAAAGTTGTTCCCAATCTTTTGCGCCTCCAATATAGCACTGAATTCTCCTCAGTGGACTGTAGAGGACCAGGCAGGAACAAGATCTAGAAGAATTCTGGTGAGAACTGTTTATGGGGATATGGTATTTTAAAAGAATGTAGTAAACAAACAGAATTGTGGCATAAACAAAGATAATTAGCATAAACAATATCATTTTAGGACAGGTGGTTTAAAAAAACAAACAAAACAAAAAACCCAAATATGAACCCAACTTGAATGCTGCCAGTTTGGAACCACTGAACCTTAATCTGTACTTCATGAGATTTGCCCAGGTTTGTTGATAAACTTGTCAACATGCTTTTGCTTTTCCTTTTGTAAAATTTTCCGGTCATTATGCCCTTTTGTCACCCAGCTTGAAAGTAATTAATCTGTTACAAGGTGGTATAATGACTTTTTTACCCATAAAACATGACAGAAGTAAAATTAAAAACAAAAGCTGGTGACTGTTCATAGACACTTGAAATTAGCTTTGAACAACAAATCTATCCAAACCCAAACTGGATTGAGTGGATTTTAGATTTCTCTCTTTTCAATCAAAGTAATAACTCAATCGCTTGACTATATAATAATTGTACTTTTACTTTTTCCTTATATTTGGATTCAGAAACACTTTTGTTATTGCTTAATCCTTGGTGAAGTTGCTTAATCTTACAAAGAGGTATATCTCACGTGTTATTTTCTCACCAGTTTTCCTTGACAACTAAGGAATGTAACATAGTTGAGTATAAAATGTGATAGGTAATCATGAAACATTAGGATATTTATTCTGCTATCATCTTAAGTTACTGTGATATAGTGACAGTATTTTTGTCTGAAAACAATAGTTTTTATTTTTTTTTTGTTTTTATCAAATGACTATCTTTTCACATAGGTAGATCTATAGTATAGCTGTGTGTGTGTGTGTGTGTGTGTGTGTGTGTGTGTGTGTGTGTGTGTACTGCTTTAAGCCAAATGTGAAGCATGTGATTTGTTTTCCTTCACACTAAGGACCAAAGTTTCTTACTAATGTTGAAAAAGTTATTCTTTCCTTGTCATGGAGGAAATGCAGGTGGTATCTCTGTGTAGTTTTTTTCCTTGCTAAACTGAATGCAGTTTTCAATGACTGTTAGTTTTGGAGTTATAGGGATACATGTAAACTAGTAAACTGTGTCTCATTTTTACACTTTTTAGATTTCTCATACTTCAGGGACAAAAATAATTTGGCTACCAGCAAATTAGGGCTACCTGCCAGAATTAACACATATAGTAGGTAAGAGTAACACTATAACCAAAAGCTTCTGGCAGGGAAAAAATAACACTGAAACTTTCATTTGTAACAGCATTTCTATATCTGTTCTTATTTTTAAAAGAATATATATATATATATGCATACATGTATCTGTATACATAATATTAAAGTAAGTATAAAGAACATATTATTTTTCTTAATTTGTGTATATGTATATATTAGTGTGCATATCTATCTATACACATATATACATATCTATATCTATATAAATGTACTTTTACCATAATAGCTCTTTTCATGGTAGCATAGAATTCTTCACCTTATTACATGATTCTCGATGTACTCTTTGTATTGGGAATATGCCTAATATACAGAAATGAATTTCATAGACCAGAGATGAAAATTAACAAAAACATTTTTTAACTTTGTTTGAAATGATGACTTTAAGGATATGTTTAGTTTTACCAAGAAGATTCAAGGAATCCAAGTGTGAATAGTTTCTAGTTCCTTTCTGGCTATGAAAATTTTTGCAAAGTTAGGAAACTAGATACAAAAGTAAAGTTATTTAAATGGTTGTAACTGCCTTGTGTATGTTTCTTTGATATTATAGTAAAGAGAAGATATCAAATCACATAATTATTTTAGTATTTTTGTAATAATTAGTTTCAAAATGTGGTACAACATTTACTTTCATACAGATAAGTATATTAATTCATAAAGTTACCTTTTTGCTATTTAGTAACTGAGCTGTAATTAATCCATTTTTGGCATACATTACATTCAGCTTTTTAAAAATTAAGAATCAATCATTTTATAGTACTACAATCATCCCTTTGTACAATACTGTTCTAAATGAAAACAAGATTCATTATCTACTCTATTAATATTTTTGCTCCTTCTTGCCATGAATTATTTAAATATATAATTTTAAAACATTTTTATAATTATGTGTTAAGATGGACAAATAGATGAATTCTACTTGCCATCTATCCTGGGACCTTATTCTAGAGTGTCTTAGACAATAGTTTGCAGTGAAAATATTTTCCTTTTTTTTCTTGCTGACCTTTTGTGTGTGTCTCTTTCATTATATGATTTTATTATTGAGTTTCATAAGATTTTAAGGGGAAAGGGAACATTTGTATGGACATGTCATATAAAATTAGGGGTAATCTCTTCCCTAAGTTTTGCCATCTGGATGAGAAATCTACATTGAACATCTCATAGGATATATAAAGTGTCACAGTGTTTTAGGAAACAGTAGAATGCACTGGAAGTCAAAATATTTTATTTCTAGTTCTATCATTGACTCATCTTTGACCATGAACTAATCTCTGTTTTAATGACTACATGTATAAATTGGCTTTGCATTATTTGTAATCCTTCTCACAGCGACATCATGCGATTTAATCACATAATATTTGAAAGGTGTTTGGAAGAGTTCAGAAGAAAGCTTTTATATAAAATTCAAAGTGCTATTAATCAAATTAGAATAAACAACTAGGAACAAAAAATCAAGTACAGTAAGGAATGTTGTGATTGAGTGAAATGTACCCCTCTATTCCAATTCTATAATAATAGCTGAAAATTTTAGTAGTCTTAAAGGATTATAGTGTACAAGTATCTAGAAGCCTGCTGACATACAAATTTATAATTCTCAAAAAGTCAAATGCATGAAATTTTGCCTATAATTTAAATGCTTTATTTTATAGGCATTTTCACCCAATTACAAAGATTAGGTTATATTCTAATGAATATAAAATAATTTCAATTCTAAAAGGTATTATAAGAATCAAAGATAAAGGGCAGAAAAGGAACATTTTATAAAAAAAATTAAAAGTCTGCATTTTTTATGGATAAACTAATTGTCTAAAGTACAATGGTCAAAAGACCAAAAGATTTTAATAGGAGGAAGATAGTGATAGCTGATGCTTATTTTCATGTCAAGTTTACAAAGTACCTTATATATATATATGTATATATATATATATATATACATATATATATATGATCCTATTTGAACTTCTTAGTGAGTACTAAAGCACTATTTTCAAATTTTCACATATCATGAAATAGAGTTTCATAAAAGTTAAATGAGTTGCCCAAAGTAAAAAATCAACTACAGTTTATAGACTTTGAAGTAAAGTGATTCTTACCTTTAAGCACACAATGAATACAAATAACATTACATATAAATAAAGTTTACTTCTACCACATAAGTCTATGGCATGGATTACAGAAAAAAGTAATAACACCTGAATTTTCCAAACCTAAATTGGTCTTAAAGCATGTAGTTCTAATCAAAAATTTGTTTCCAACTGGCTACATAAATCACAATACTTGATATTAAAACTTGAGTGTAATATTGGAAGTTTGTCCTTAAAAGGAAAAGTTTAACTTTTCTAAAATACTTCCCTAAAGAAAATAAACATTCTATATGATAGGTATTTTCTTTGTTACTAATATTTATTGCATTAACATGATCAATAGATTGTATGTAATGTGTTCATATAATGAAAACAAGAAATTGAGTATAATATGATGTAGAAAGAGGAATTTTAGCCCTGAATTTAATGTAATGAGTTACATGAATAATGATATTATTTATTGCCTATAATTGTTATTTCACACATTTTTTTTTTGCTCAGAAAGGGTGACTAGCCTAAAGTTATATTAGCTCATGTTGTCCATTCCCAAATGATGTTTTTTCTTTTGGATTACATAAGCATTTATACGAAGTTTTCCCTTCTGTAAAAAAGTTTTTTTTTTTTTTAATAGACCTTTCATTGTTTGATGTTGATCTTTTTTATTCCTTTCTGAATTTCATATCCTCACCTATAAGAATAAGGATTTGGACTAGTTAATCTCTAGCCCCCACCCCTCTAACTCTAATATTCTATGTTACTATATTCTAATATATCTATTTCCAAAGTTTCTATAATGATTGTACAATATGCAGCATTTTTGCTGCTAAAACAGTCAGAGTGCATACATTTCTGCTTTTTTATGTGAAGGGAGCAGCATTTCCATAATCAGCCAGGAATTTAGATTTTAAACTATTTCATGTGAATTGGGGATTATTATACAGGGGCAAAGTACTTCAACAATATGGAATTCTGGATGCTTGGTGTCTATATATTTTACAAAATACATGGCTTTATTTTCAGAATTAATAAAAAATTATTGTACATCGTATCAAAACAATTAAACATACCAATCAAGCAGCAACTTTCAGTGCCTATTATGTGTAAATTACTTCTCTAAAAGCTATGTGATTTAGTTATATATAAGCTAAAGTTTCTGTTATATAGATAAATGTAACATTAAAAAAACAGGGTCTGCTCAAGTGAATTTCATTAGCTGAACAAGAAAATCATAAAGTCATGCCAAAGACAAACTTTAGAACGCAGCACATCCTTTGATTATTAGAGAATATTAATAATAGGAAAACTAGTTTTATGTTGTTATTTTAAAGAAAAGGAATGTACAGCTACTAAAAAAAAGGAACAGAGCACAAATAATGTTCCTTAAGGATCAGTTGTATATTATGAGAAGATAAACTTTACACGAGAGACATTTTAGGCTATGAGAATTACCACTGGACTCAGAAAGAATGGTTCTCCTAATGTTAGAAAATATGTTAGAGAAGTCAGACAACCCAAGTTCAAGTTCTGACACATTACAAGTTGCTGACTTTAGGCAAATTGCCTACACTCTCTTTGTTTCAATTCCCTTACCTAGAATGTGGGGATATTGATTACTCTTACTATATTCACTTCATAAAGTTGTGAGTTAAAGATGAGATAACATAGAACAGAGTATCTTGCCACAGAGTACTTCATGCAAATGAATTACCACTATTAAAAATGATAAATACAATATAACAATTACTGAGGTATAGTCTGGATTCTTTTTTTTTTTTTAAGCATTATCCATAGCACCATGAATATGATACCTGAATCTGAACAACTTTGTGTATTCTCCACATGTAGCAGTCATAATCAAGTATATTTAATTTCAAAGTGGACAGGTCAGTCAGTCAGGGTATGGGCTTTATGCATAAAAGGACTTTTCAGACCATCTAGTGAACCCCCCTCATTTTACACATGAATACATCGGATTTTAAAAGTCACATACATGCATGCATTGGTGAAATTTTAAAAATAAATATTATTGGACTATTTGAAAGAATTAGAATTAGCTTCATGTTAAGGTTAATTCTTTGTGCTATAATTCAGATGATGAATTATTGACTATTAAAGCCATCTTTAATTTTGGAAAGAATAGTGAGTGTTCTTCCTTTGCTACAGAACTAGAGGCTTTTGTTTTTTAAAGTTTGAACCCAACATGTATTTAAAATGAGGACAAAAAGGAAATGTGCAAAAATCCTACTTTTAAAACAGAAAGAAAATCTGGAAACCATCCAATCAGGCATCCTACTGCTAATATATTTTATAATCTAGCACCTAGTGCTATACAAGGATGGCATATGTTCCTGTAATTTCTCAACCAAAAATTTAAAACTATGTTGGGAAAGTTACTTAACTTATTTTCTTCAACCACACATCTATAAAATGGGCATCCCCACTAACTTACCCCCTCATGCTAAAGAAGAAACATAGCTAATTAATTATTTACAAAATATTTAGATATCTCTGGCTGAAAGCCACGGAGCGCAAATTGTAAGAATTATGTTCACTTTTTACCAAATATAAAACAGTTAACATATTTAAAAGTGAAAAATTATGGGATTAAAAAGTTTCAATGAGTAACTGCAGTGAAAAGATTACCTATCTACTTTATTATGTCCTCAGAGACCACTATTTGTTAATAAAATAAATGATAAAAATCATTATGGTTATTATTGTTATTACATGAAATTAGCATATTATCATCAAGCCCAGATTATATTTAATAATAGTGAAATATATTGGAAATTATATTTTTTGTTTTTAATATATAAGAAATATCCATCGTAAAATGTTACTAGCAAGTATCTATTCCTCAAATAAGAAAATATCAATTACTCTGAATCAATAGATGATCATTGAACTTAAAACTCTTATTATTTTATATATATATATATATGTTATATGTATATATATACATATATATATACTCATATATATATATACATATATAACTCAGTTTTGAGTTATTTTTAGGTTTTATATATACATATATATATATATGTATATATAAAACCTAAAAATAACTCAAAATTGAAATTATAAAACCAGATTGAAAAATTGATGCTTACCTGAGGGAAAAAGGTATACCTTTTTTTAAGGCCTTAAAAAATCACAAAGGAAACCAAAAAAAAATCTAAAACAAAAATGAAAATAAGAAAAAAGATACTTTTTATGTGAAATTGTTTTTCACACATATAGTGTATTGAAAGCCAGAAGCCATCCAGAGTGCTGATACCAATTTAAGATGATCTTTTGCCTTAATTATGCATCTGGGAAATATTAACTGAACATTGTGTGGAGAACAGTGAATACCTTAGTTGCCAGTTGTCTAAAATGCTGCTAATGATGGACACAGTGCCAGTGTTTTGATGGCTAAAACCTAGGTCTGAATATGAATACAAAGAACACAGTTTTAAACACACACATACACACGCACACACACACATTTTATACAAAACAGATTTCAACCATCTGCTTGGCACTTAAGTTTGTGACTATAGGCAATATATGAAAGAGACTACTGTCCAGGTTATGAATGGTATCACTTTTATTGGTAACTTAGAAAAACCATAGGGTTTGGAAAGCTTGTATAACTAATGATTTTTTTCAGCTGAATAATGAAAACAAGTACTTTAGCCAAAATTTTGTTCCCTCCATAATGTCTTGAATGTAACAAATGAGATTTTCTTAATAAATAATTCTTTCTGCTGCACCTCAAAATATTCAAATGTTCCAGTCTACTCTAGGCAAGTAGCTCTGAGGATGAGAACCCCAGATGGTTTATGATATAAAATATTGTTTGCTTATAGGAATAGGTTGTATCATCAAGTCTGTTGCCTGTATACTATGGAGCATGTCAAATCAGCATGCAAGTTAATGAAACAGCATCACTTCTGGATTTCACACTTTCCTATTTGATCTGAATTTATAGCATTAAACCAAAGCAATATTATTCCATTATTGCTTCAGTGAGAGAAAAAAAACAATTTCTGTCATAAATTAGACAAGGTATTCTTATTTGACCTATTTTACTCACCTTAACTTCAAGGAGAAATCCTAAAGTCCTTAGTAGGTGAATTTTAACAAGTACACTCCTATCTTAAACTGTGGACCAATTTATAAAGATATTTTCTGTGACTTGTACCTATACGAAATATACATGCTGTATCTTCATATTTTAGGAAAAATAGAATACAAAGCAAGCAATTTGTAGAATCAGTTGTCATGTTATTTAACATTAATGTTTGACTTATCTAAATTGTCCTGTGGTTTTCAAAAATATATATTAATTTCTATTCTCCATGGAGAAGAATAAACTAGACACATTGGCGTGTGAAGATGTTCCTCATCTTTTTTTCATAATTATTTGCAGGGAGAAGAGAATTGAGATCTCAATCCATATTATTATTCTTGTAGTTTGAGTCAGAAAGATTCAAACCAGGATCTCTCCAATAATGATGAGCAGAAAAATACCACAATGGCTGCTATTGTCACAACTCTTGCCTTTTTTGAAAATAGTGATGATAGTAATTTTGAATTTTTTTTGCATTTTTAACTCTGTATCACTATCTAAATTATTTGAAAGTTGGAACACAATTGATTTTACCAGGTTTTCCAAATTTTAAAGGAAAGGGTTTATGTTATACTTTTAGTGGTTAAATAGGAGATTATTTATCTGTGAAAAGGTATTCTGACTTTTAATAATAATAATTTATAATTAGGCAGTGAGTTAAGGTTTGCAAAACACTCTAAAATACAAAATCCAGAGGCAGAAATTGAATTATGGTCCCTTCTAACTTCAATTCCTGCATTCTTTGCATTGTCATATTTTTTGAGGTTATGTGATATTATGGATATATATTTTTTTTCAGTTTTTGTAACTTATTTTCTCTTGTGAATGTCTCAGTATTTGTTTCTCGTTGTATACTATTAGTTTGAATTTAAGAGAAACCAAAGAGACTTGATATTCATTTTTAGGTCAACCATAAATGATATCTGGGTCATTTTCTATTAATTTCATTGGGGGAAGAGGGAAAATATCATTGTTTTATGGTATTTCCAGTATCCAAAGTTGCCTAGAACTGTTTTGGAAAGATATTCATTACCCCTAAATTTGACTTAGAATTCTAATTTCCTTGATCTTAGAGAACTCCGAGGTACACACTACCACTACCACTACCATCACCACCACCACCACCACCACCACCACCACCACCACCACCACCACCACTATCACTACCACTATCACTTTTAATTCTACTGGTACTTCTGCTACTACTGTTTGCTGCTTCTGCTACTACTGTTTGCTGCTGCTGCTGCTGCTGCTGCTGCTGCTGCTGCTGCTGCTGCTGCTGCTGCTGCTGCTGCTGCTGCTGCTGCTGCTGCTGCTGCTGCTGCTGCTGCTGCTGCTGCTGCTGCTGCTGCTGCTGCTGCTATCACTAGCAACAATAGCTGACATTTATATATTAAGGTTTTTAAAAGTGCTTTAAATACATTATTTCATTCAGCTGTTACAACACTTCTGTTAGGTTTTGCAGGTGTGATTATTCTAATTTTATGGATTGCAAAACTTAGGCTCTGAAAAGTTTAATGACTTGTTTGTGGTCATAAGTATGAGAGGCAGAATTCAAACAGAGGTCTCTTTTGACCCCCAAGTTTGTTGTTTTTTATTATTTTTGGAGAGGAGTCTTACTGCCAGAATTCTTGAGGTACATTAACTATTTTGGATTTTCACAATGGGATATTTGTCTAAGTATGCCACCTTGTGATGTCAGGGATTTTTTGAAGTATATCAGGCAATGAATTTGTTCAATGTGTTTTTATTTAACTGTAGTACTATGAAAAAATTCAAGTTTCAGAAATTAATAAATATGATAACACATCATGGATGTCTCATGAATTAATGAGGAACTAATTATATATTATAGGCAAAAGATTACCTGGCAGATTTTCAGCAGAGGATTAATGTAAGGTGTGACCTTAAATTAATGTCACTAATTCCACAAAAGTCATAGTGAAAATTGTTACATCAGTTAGGGTAACAATTGGCTAAAGATAATTGGTTTCAGAAATTACAGGATCTTTGTGAATGAAGATAAACTTTTTTATTGAGAGCACATCATCATCCTCTTAAATTAGTGTTAATCAGTTAGTAAAGATGTGACATGATCCATGCAAATTGACGTTAAATATTCCTTTTCAGTTTGTAGTTCTTGTTAAGCAGTTTTTTTTTCTCATATGCAGATAAAATACTTGACTTGTTTATTTTATATAGTTATCCACAATAACTTTCTGTTTTAAATGAATAAGGTGGATTCCTTGCAGTAGGAATGAATGGGTTAATTCAATAGCAACAACAACAAAAACAAGATGTTTCCAAGATACTCCAGGTTAACAAAAACTTGACCAACTTTGAACTGATTGTATCAGTGGCTGCCAGTTATCTGTGCTTCTTATGAAATTATGAAAACATTTATGAATTAGATAAGATGATGTGCATATGAAAATGTGCCCCATTTAATATTTGAGGACACCATCTGGGTATTGCCTCTTCAAGATATTACTTTGCAAAATTTTGAGAAGTAGCAGTTGCCTTTTTAGGGCTTCTATAAACTTTCAGAGGCCATGGCTCTGTAGATTTACATGAGCTTGACCTTTAAAGTAGAAGACAGCAAATTACATTCAATATTATTTTGGTAGAATTTTTCTTAGGTACATAAATAAGATGAATTTTGGAGAGAGCACAAAATAGCATTTCTGAATTTTTATATTCAGAAAAAGCATAAAAGTTATTGAATGAATTCAAAATAGAGCTGTCCACCAGAGTTCTTGGAAAGTTTAGGTAACAAAGTCAGCTTCATTTCTGTGAACAATTGAGTCATTTTATCTGCATGTTGTCTGCCTCCTTACTTGACTAAGTAATGCAGTTACATTTATTGGTGGTTTACTTACTTTTAATACTTTCCAGTCCAATATGGTTTGGGGGGAGCTCCAGAATGCATGGGTAATATGTTGAATTGAAAAGAGAGATTGTATGTGTGGAATGAGGATGAGTATTAAATAGAAAGACTCAAGTCATTGCAGGGAGAGTAAATTTGATTAAACTGTTAAGTTGATGTTGCCCTGCCCATTGATGGAGACCAAATGGAAATCTATGTCTTTTTTCTTACCACAAAATTTTTTAAATGTACCATTTTCTGTTGGTTTGAAACAAGTAGCCTTATGTCCCACTTTTCAACTCTCAAATAGTACAGTGACTGTTTTAAAACTTTTTTAGAAAGAGAGACTAGAATTTTTAGATGAGAAGATGTGTGTATGTATATGCCACACATATATGCACATATATGTTGAAAAATATTATAATAAAGATAAATGTTTCATATATCATCTGATATCTAATGACATTTATCTGATAACTCAATTTAAGTAATTTTAAAACATGATAAAAACAAATAATTTATGAATTAAGGAGATTTCATTTTTTTGCCTTTTTGAATACATATTGGTAAATATTTAGAAAAGGACCAACTTAATGACTTATAAACTTGGCTCATCTTTTAAAACCTTCCAGATTTTAATTACCATTTGCATGTCATTCAAATCCCAGGACATATTTTACTTTTAATTTTTAAAGAAAATTATGAAATAAAGAGAAAGATATAATCAGGATAAACATTTCTGCAACCTTTGATTATTTTAAAATATACATTCTATTGTTAACAGGAATCATTAAGTATAAATATATCATAATTAAATTTATCAAAATTCTGAATGGGAGCTTTGTTTAGTTTTATTTTGGCAGCCTTTGGACAGATTTTTACATAAATGTAAAGCCATATTTGGAAAAATATATAGATAAAGGGGGGGTTTTGCCATTTGAACAAAAGTATGGATCATGCTCATATTAAATAAGCTATTTTTCCCTTTTCTCTAACAAATCTTGGAAACAATATTGTTAGAATTTTCTTTGTAAATTTGTATGTATCAAATTCTGAATTTATTTGTGTGAATAAAGATAATGTTTTCACCACAAAGAGAATCTTATATTCATATCACTTAATTCAAATTTATTTCTTTGAACTATAATTGAATATAATATATTTATGGATTTATAATTTAATTATAGTCCTAGTTAAATTAATTTAAATACATAAATAGGCTAACATTATTTTCTTTTGATACCTGGATTTTTAAATTGAAAAATTGCAACTTTTATCATTTTGTTAACTGTATAAATATAATCTTTTGCCACTTTTATGGAGGATTTTCTATCCATGCCCTAATGGAGAAAGAATTCCCTTATAGGTCAATGATTCTAGGGTCTTTGAATTTTTTTTACATATTTCAATAACTATTCCACAAAATTAGTTTCTTTTATAATCTTATGTATTTTATGAATTTTAAAACATTGTTTGGGGGAGTCCATAGAACTCACCAGACTGCCAAAGAGTGACACGCACAAAAGTTAAGAATCTCTCTCATAATTATTGTCTTCTAGTTTCTATTGCTTGAAGATAGTCTTTCATTTCTGATTGGAAAAAAAATGGCAGAATGTTACAGTGCCTATTCAATGAGTTCCACAATTGTTCAAAAGTGATCGATATAACAACTCCACAAGACAAAACTCAATGGATGAGAAAAGCTTATTATCTTTGTTACAGCCTAAAGTTGAATGATCATCAGTCCAGTGAATTAGTAAATCAGAACATTTGTGAGGAATAAAAACTACAAACACACAAATCTAGAACTGAATATGAGACAGAGTTTGAGAATGATTGTAGATTGTAGATTGCAGTACTTTCAACAATCCCAAGCTGTTGTGCCACTGAAAAACGCATCCTAATAAGACAAGTGTAGCATATTTCATAGTGTGGAATAATGAACACTTATGATGTGCCAAGCACTGTACTAAATACTGGGAATAAAAATGCAAGCAAACAAGACAATTGTTTGTCTCAAGCTTACATTCTAATGGAGGAAGACAACACATAAAGAGAAGCTGAAAAGTAAGCTGACTGGAGGAAGAAGATAAATAAGAAAGTACCACATTACAAGTTATGATATAAGTGCCAATGAGAATGTGAATAGAGGAGCTAAGAGATCTATAAAAAGAGAAATTGTATAATAGCTGGAAAAGTCAGGGAAAGCTGCAGGGAAAAGATGACATCTGAGGATGGAAGGAAAATAAGGGCTCAACAGGCAGTCATATGAGGGACTATTTCTTACATAAGCACACTGGGCAGGGTAAGATCCAGCAATGCTGAATAGCCTGCTGTGACTGGAATGTTCAATTTATGAAAAGTATGTATAATGAAGTATGTAATAAAGTTGAAAAAATAGATTGCAATTAGATTGTAAAGGATGTTGGATGCTAAGATATTTTTGTTTTGGTTTGTTTTGGTTTTATTGGTAAATAAAAGATAATGACTAAATCTTTTTCATGGTAAGAATGCTGGGGTCTGAATCTTGAAGTTCTAAGCAGAAAAATGATAGAGAAAGATACTAAAATAGTCCATATAAGAGATAATGAAGTCCTAGACAGATTAATGGCATTAATGAGAGTAGAAAAGAAGGGACAGATATGAGAAATAATGCATAGGGTAGGTGCAATAAATAGGTCTAGGTAGGTAATTAAAGGTGAAACATAAGGAAGAGGAAAAATCAGAATTCACTGTAAGGTTCCAAACCCAGTTGACTAGGAAAATACTATCAATCTGAAATATTGGTATTGGTATTGGATTTTTGTTGTTGTTGTTTTGCTCTTTAACTTTTTGATAGCAAAAGTAATATAGAAAATGTGTTTTGTTGTATTGTTTTAAATCCTAAAGGAATTTTTTAGAGATTTCAAAAGATGTAAATTTAGATATGTCACAACAAGGAGGGCAAGTAGTATTAAACAAGAATATCAGGCACATGAGAACTGGGAACAATCCCTAGGCTTTGGCATCTTTCCCTGCAATTAAATCTTTAGGACTTCTAGTTAGCAGCCCACAACTGAACTTTCTTTTATGTCCTGTCTCTTATTGTTTACAGTGGGAGTTACTTGAGGGCAGCAATTGTTCACTTTTCTTACTTGTATTATTAATACTTTGCATATTGTTTGATACATTTGTTGTTCATTTCAATCATATCCAACTCTTCATGAAAACATTTTAGGTTACCTTGGCTAGGATACTGTCATTTCCTTCTTCAGCTCAATTTGCAAATGAGTAAACTGAGGAAAACAGGGTTAAGTGACTTGCCCAGGGTTACACAGCTAATAAGTATCCGAGGCCAGATTTGAACTCAGTCTTCCTAACTTCAGGCCCAGCACTCTATCCACTAAGACACTTAGCTGCCCCCATTTGATACATACTAATTGCTTAATACACATTTTTTCATTCATTTGCCTGTACTGTTTATGTAATTTTGTAAGGTTAGGTACTTTCTGTCTGAGCTGATGATTTTCCAGAAAGTCCTCAACTATAATTTCCATGCAGCTGCTCAAAGTTCAATCATCTCTGGAGATATACATAGATTAGGATCAGATGGATTGGAAGGTCATATGCAATGCAATTGAGCAACCATAGATTAAGTGACTTCAGCAGGTCATAGATGAAATCAGAGTTCTCTTTAAGTATGTGGTAGGGCCAAGTTGGTCCCATGAAAAATTGTTGATTGCTCACTTACTAACATAGTTCATTTTGTACTTATACAATATCCTTATAATGGCAATGAAAGGGAGTCTGCATTTAATGAACTTTTATTAATAAACAATGACTAATTATATCAACATAATGGGATGCCTACTAGAATTATACCATTGACCTAACTGAATATTTTAATTTCAAAAGTATATAGCAACACATTGTATATGGTAAACATTGAGTAAATCACAAACCAAGTTAGTTTATTTCATTCAGTGTAGTGGGACAGATATCCAAGTGACAGAGGCCCCAGAGATTATCCATATAGTTTTGAAAAGAGGTTGGGACAGAGAAAGAAATTTGGGAGTCATATACAGAGGTAATAGAATTGAAATTATGAGAACTGATAAAGATACTGAGTGATCTATTTTAATTTTTCCTTTGAAGTTTATAATTTAAACACTTAAATAGGTTGTAATCATCTTTCTGTGTTTCTGACACAGCAAATATATGTAATATTTTTCATAATAGGAAATTCATTATTTCCATATATTTAATTGTCTTTTATCCTCATTTATGACAAAAGGAATTAGAAAAGGAAATAGGCAGACAGACAAATCCTTCACTTGAATTCAAACCAGCCTTTTTAAAGTGCCTATTATAAACTGCAAATTTTGTTGCATATAAAGATGAAAATAACAGCAAGTTCCTATTCCTCAAGTTGTTATCAGTCATCATAGGAAATGATAGATTTTTATATTGCATATAAGAATGCAGACTTGAATGTGATGAGAGCAAAAGAGAATTCATATAAATTTGAATTGGAGAATTACCTCTACTTTTAGAGATGAGTATTTCATTATAGTTCCCTTTTCTGGTGATGCATTGGTGTGCAATGGTGCCATGATGTTAGGCAGTTTTGTTATTGAACTAACTGCCTTACTCAAAACTAAGGAGAGGTTTCCCTCCTACTTTCCCTTCTTTCTTCTTCTTTCTTCTTCTCCTTCTTCTTCTTTCTTCTTCTCCTTCTTCTTCTCCTTCTTCTCCTTCTTCTCCTTCTTCTTCTCCTCCTTCTTCTCCTCCTTCTTCTTCTCCTCCTTCTTCTTCTCCTCCTTCTTCTTCTTCTTCTTCTTCTTCTTCTTCTTCTTCTTCTTCTTCTTCTTCTTCTTCTTCTTCTTCTTCTTCTTCTTCTTCTTCTTCTTCTTCTTCTTCTTCTTCTTCTTCTTCTTCTTCTTCTTCTTCTTCTTCTTCTTCTTCTTCTTCTTCTTCTTCACTATCCTTTCTGTCTTTCTTAATATTTTTCCTTCTCCCCTTATGAAGAATGAATGGGAAATTGTATTGGCAGCTTCTAAATTAAGAGTATAAGGAAGGAGGAGGGATACTAGAAAAAAGTGAAAAACAAAGATTTCTTTGGTATTTTTTTTAAGAGAAGATCAAGATTTTTCCTCCTCTGTTAAAAGTGAAAGCCCAGGGGGGAATTGCCTTGTTTATTTGACCAGACCTTCCTTTATTCCTTCATATAATAATCGGTCCTATGGTATTTGCTTTAATGGTATAATTAGTCTTCTTTGGAAGTGAGTGAGTATAGTTTTAAGTAGAATGTAGGAGTTTTTCTTCAGGGAAAATAAATAAGTAAGTAATGGATTGGCGGGGAAGAAAAGACTGAACAGCTTTTCTGTTTTCCGGTTTGGATACTGTTTGTGGCTTTGCTGCCTTGCCTGAAGTGATAGGTATTGCCAGATTTTAGGGAAAAACAAAGCTTAAATGGCAATATCTCTTAGAAAAATCTGTACGATCATGAGAAGGAAGGGTGGGTGTGGGGAGTGTGAGTTGGAGAGCAGATGCCTCTGGTCTGAGTTTCAGTCCTCACAGTCTGTTTGCTTTCTTGCTTTGAAATATTTCTTGTTTTTACCTCCCTGGTTTTCAAGGAGCTGAGGAGGCTCGTTTTTGTTGTTGTTTTGAAATTAAAGTTTGCTGACAAATGAAATAGAAAATAACTGTGATAGGCATGTTCCAAAGACCTCTGATTCTAAGGAAAATAGCCTTGCTTCACGTTACTGGACAAAGGTCCAGAGGTTACACCAATTTCTTTCTGTATGAAGCATCATATATAAAAATTTAGAATTTTTATTGTTTTATTCCATCACATTATCTCTGAGTACCTTTGTCTTGCTATATAGTATTGCATATTTATTAGTTTTATTATTATCTTCTGTTATTTTATACTCTTCTACTGTTTCTCATCTTTTTTTTTAGAGTAGACTGTGCTTAATACTCAACAAATTACTTGAATTCTGCTTATAGACATAAATTAGGAAGTTTTTAATACACAGATTTAATCACATTTGACCTGCTATGATTGCAATGTTGCTTCTATTTCCACTTGCTACAATTCTTTTAGAGGATCCCTTGGCATTACAGAAACTATTTATTTTTTTTTTCCTTTTGAAAGGCCATGAAAAAAAAAAGCTACATACCTTGAACTGTCCTGAGTATTTTAGCCATAGAGATAGATGTATATTTTTCATGCTTTCTTCAGTATTTTGTGGATTTTTAATCTTTTTGGTATGAGTAGTTTTTCCATGAACACAATCACAACATATTTATTAATACAAAGGACATAAAAATGGCTGTGGTTGAAAAATTTATCATCCTGTAGCCAAGTTGGTGATGAGAGTATCCAAATTTAGCTAGCCTGGTCTTGAAGTAAAACCATAATCACATATAACCCATAATGAACATCTTTCTTAGTTTGTCAGGACCTACCTGTGATGTACTGACACCTTCAAGAAATCAGGCATTAGTGTTGGACTTAATGGGAGGCCTTTTAATAGAAAGATATCAAATACTTATTCAAGGTATGTTACTGTTATGTATTAGAAAAATACTGGATTTGGAATCCAAAGATCAAAATTCAAATCTCACTTCTGTCACTTACTATTCAAATAACCTCAGATAAATCACCTATCCTCCAAAGGCTGATTTGCTCATGAGTAAAACAAAGACTTTGGATTATTAGAGCTCTTTGTGGTCGAAGATCAAGAATCCTCTGATCCTGATCTTTGTTACCTTGGGGGATTACCTGGCTACATATCAACTAGCTGTAAAGGCTTAACAACATTCCTAAAATATCCCTTCACAGTAAATATAAGATTATTTATTTTATAAGAATTTTTATTGTTCTACCAAATTAAAAAAAATTATAGATGATTTTTGAGGGCTAATCTTTCTCTTGAGGTGACTTTGGAAAGCCGAAGTCCAACTGATATTTTTAGGAATTGAGCTTATATTTTATTAATTTTACCTACTTCTACTAACTTGTCTTCATTTTTTTATGCTTTCAGATATGAATAGCTCTGAAATCCCTGCTTAGAATATTGAGGAAGTAGGTAGTAAGAGTTATAATTTGATATTACTATTACTAATAGATCCCTAGTCCTAGGGACTAAAGTCATTATTTCATTGATAATAGGAACCTTTCCAGGAGAAGAAACTCCCTCTATCAGTGAAAATAGGCACCATTAGACAATTATCTTGGTCACAGAAAGTTTAATTGACTTGCCCAAAGACATACAGTCTCTATGTATAAGATGTTGGATTCTTATTGGCTTTAAGACTGACTATCAATGTTCTGTTGTTGTTTTTTTTTTCTTTAGTATTACCAATAATAATAAACAAAAATGTATCATTATTAATAACATTAAGGAATATTATAATAATTAAATAATGCTAATTAAATGGTAATTATTGTTACTAAAAGTGGATAATTTTCTCTCAAAAAGGTGGTAAATTATCTTAAAGAAATATAAAGTTTACATAGCTATTCAATGAGCAAATAGATTCTTAATTAAAGATACCCCATGTGTGTATTGCTCTAGAATGCAAAGGATATATGGTCAGAAAGTCACTAATACTTGGAATAACTCTAACTTTACTTTCTGACAGTAAGTTCCATAAGTTTTCAAGCAGTGTAAGAAAACTCAGCTCCAACAAGTACATGCCATAGTGCATTGTCAAATCTATTGCTTACTACTTAGTGTGATCCATAATGGAAAAAAAAAAAAAAAACTAGAAATAAGAAAACAGATATTTTTTCTCAAGTCTAAGCTTATATGGCATTAATATCCTCCAATGAGCTACTTAAGGTCTTAAAACAATGTAGAGACTAGAAAAATCGACAGATTTCCAACTGTCTTGCCATTCCCATGAATTAGGAAATCCATGAGCCAGAAAACCACACCCCCAAGTGACCATTTATCAGCAATAGTAATAACAATCATCAATTGGGAAGTGAATTAGAATTAGAAGATGTAGAAGGATTATCCAATAGAGCCTAGTGGGGAAATTTGAGAAGTACTAGGTAGGATTTGTGAATGTAGGGCAGCCAATGAAAATAAGAAATGATGAAAGGATAGTAGATGAAATTTCTTTTAAAATATCAGAAGTTACTGTTATTTTCCTCAAACTTTCCTTTTTAACATTAACTATATTCCTATAGTTTTAGAAGGAGTACAAGGAGCAAAATGAAAAGTTGAATAAGATAAGTCAAAAGAATTGGCATTTTGTGCACATTGTGTATAATTATGTACATGATGTTTTACATGAAAAGTCAGAAAATACAGTTTCATCTTTCTTTCCTGAAATGGAAAATTCATACTAATTCATTAGGGGAAAACTATTTTGAATAGTCTGAATATTTGTGTGCATCTAGTAAAATAAAATTTTGAACATAAATAAACTCCACAAGGAATAATTATTTACCCCAAGTTGCTGACTAACTCTCTGGCAGAGCATAGAGAATAATCTATGTCCTTTGACTATCAGACAAGTATTATCCATTTCCCCTAAGGACAGAAACCATAAAATCAGGTCTATCTTTTCAGTGAAAGTACATATTATGCCAGATCCAAGGTTAAAAACATCAAAAATATTTTTAGAAATCCAATAATTTTAAAGTGAGGAAGCTAGTTACACAGGTGAAGTGACTTTTCTAAAGTCACACAGGTAGCAGGTAAGAGAATCAGGATCTAAACAGAACTATGATATTACTCCTTCCAGCCTTCTTTTCACTCATAAGACCTAAAGTAAATTTAGAGTGAAGAGTAGAATACTCTTTACTGGTATATTCTAAGACTTATATGTAAAATTTGAAATTATATGCTTAAATTCAAAATTGAATATAAAATCTGAAAAGAAAATGAAAATGGACAATATAATAAAATAGAAATGTCCATTAGCAGGTATGTTAACATATTTTTTAAAAATAGGAGGAATGTTATACTAAAAAGGGCTAGATGCTGAATGAGCAAAGACAGAATTTAAGTCTTCTCTCTTTCAAATGTTGGCTAAATGACCCTAGTCAAGATATTTGACCTTCTCAACATCCTTTAGGGATCCTCTAAAACTACAAATTAGAGAACAATTTTTGGTTTATACTGACAGAAGTTTTCTTACTGGTGATTTTCTATATTAATTACATCTCATCTATTCAACCTATCATGCAACCAATCAATAAAATTCAGAGAGAATTTTTTTGTAATATGCATACTAAATATACCTATGGGTAAATTGGATATATGCTGTGCAAAAAAAATGAGAATGGATAGGCCAATGCAAATTTATCCCTGGTACTAAAAATAACTCAAATATGATCTTAGTAGGTCAATATTATAATCTTAAAAATGAAACAAAATATTTTATTCAAAATTTAAATACTCTCTCCCATCTTGCAGTTACCTACATGTAGAATATCAATAGAAATGAGCATATAGTAGGTGCTTAAAAATGTGTTGATTTGTTCATTTTTAGTGAAACCCTTTGTTTACAATAGCACAGTTTATTTTCCTCTTCCCAATTTATACTTTCCCTCAAGGCTCATTATATTCTTAGCTAATGTACAATTGCAATACAATTTTCAGAAGTTCCTGGAGTGTAATTCCCAAGAATTCCCATTTTGCTCTTCAAAGCTAGTTTCACAGACAAAGTATAAGATTATAGCTGTGCTTATTACATTATTTAAAATTATCTTAGTTCCATAGACAGGGATCCCTAGTTAAGGTGTTAATAAAGCGATTAACACCTTTAAGGATATCCCTTGAGTTGTACCTAAGCTAAATTGAGTAAAGAATTAGTCAACAAGCATTTATTTTTAGATAAGAATGTATTTGTTATTCACATGTAGAACCGAAAATCAGAAAATGTATTACTTAAACTGACTTTACAATCAATGTAGAAAACTCTTGAACAGCAGTACTGACAGAGTCAGCCAGGTTTGTGTTTAAATAACTTTAATAATGCAAAGTTAGAATCCTAGACAATTTATTCCATTGTTAGTCAGCTAGAGTTCTTACAAACTCTTTTTATATTGAAATTATCTTTATCATTGTATTTTTTCTTGATTCTGCTTCCTAGAATAGTACAGATAAGATTGTGCTCTCTTTTTTCTTATAACCCTTCATTAAAAGATAGTTATCATGTTTTTCCCTTATTTAAAGTAAACATTACCATTTCTTTTGATCACTCTTTCTTTATATGATATTATTTTCTTTTATCATTCTCATGACCAATTCTGAACTATCTTAGTTTTCTAATACAGGCATACCTCCTTTTGGCGTGTTTTGCTTTATGTATTTTGCAGTCATTGCATTTTTACAAATTGAAGGTTTATGTCAACCTTGCATCATGTAAGTCTATCAGCACCATTTTCCAACTGCATGTGTTCACATTGTATCTCTGTCACATGTTGGTAATTGTTGCAATATTTCAAACTTTTCCCCAATATTATTATATCTGGTATAGTGATTTATGATGAATGACTTTTGATGTGACTCTTGTAATTATTTGGAGACACCATGAACCATGTCCATATAGGATGGTGAACTTTTTTTAAAATTTTTTAAAAATTTTATAATTATAAAAATTTTTGACAGTATATATGTATGAGTAATTTTTTATAACATTATTGCTTGTATTTATTTTTCCAAATTTTCCCCTCCTTCCCTCTACTCCCTTCCCTAGATGACAGGCAATCCCATACATTTTACATGTGTTACAATATAACCTAGATACAATATATGTGTGTAAATCCAATGTTCTTGTTACATGTTAAGTATTGGATTCCGAAGGTATAAGTAATCTGGGTAGATAGACAGTAGTGCTAACAATTTATATTCAATTGCCAGTGTTCCTTCTCTGGGTGTAGTTGTTTCTGTCCATCATTGATCAACTGAAAGTGAGTTGCATCTTCTTTATGTTGAAGATATAGGATGGTGAACTTAATAAATGTGAGCGTTCTGACTGCTCCACCAACTGGCTATTTCCCATCTTTCCCTCTCCCCAGCATTCCCAATTCCCTGATATACAAAAATATTGAAATTAAGCCAATTAATAATCTTGTAATAGCCTCTGTGTTTTAATGAAAGGAAGAGTCACACTCCTCTCACTTTAAATCAAATGTTAGAAATTATTAAGAAGGTATTGTCAAAAGGTGAGATAGGCTGAAAGCTGGGACACCATGCAGTTAAGTCAGTAGCAATCAACTTTGAAGCAAGACTCTACACAAGCAAAAAATTACAACTTGCTGAATGTTCACTCAAGTGACAGCATTGTTTAATAGTGAATTATTTTAAATTAAAATATGTACAATGTTGGGGAGAGTTTGAACATAATATAATTACATACCTTATAGACAACAGTGTAGTATGAACAAAACTTATATGTTCTGGGAAACAAGAAAAGGTCATGTGACCCATTTTATTGTGGCATGTGCTTTATTATGGTAGTCTGGAACCAAATCCACAATATCTCTGAGTTATACTTGTACATAAATATTCAGAGGAGGGATCTATGGTTTTGTCAGTCTGGAAAACTCCCAGTATCGGAATTCCTTGTATCAATAGAGAGCAAACACATCCATGACTTATTAAGTTTTAGGAAAAAAACATATTAAAGATTCTACTATTATTCTAATTGCTATTTGCCTGGGAATAGAAATAGAAAAGAGAGTCCATATTTCAAGGAGCTTACATTTGTTTGTGTAGTATGAGAAGAGGTACAAAATGTCCGAGTAAATATAGAATATGTACAAAATAAATACATTGATTGGGAGGTGAGTGGAATATGACACTATCAGCTAAAGGAATTGGGGAAGTTTCCTTGAAAAAAAAAAGGCATTTGAGCTGAGTGTGTAACATATAAGCTTTACCATTACTACTAACACTAAAATAAAACATCTCCCTTTTGACATAATAATTTTATTCAGCTTAAACTTTTTTTTACCTTGTTAACACATTATCCAGTTCAGTCCTCTGAAGTATATAATTAGGGGTGATTACTTTATGATTCTGTACAATCAACACCACACATTTTGTTGGTTGAGTATTCTATGTATTCAATTGTCTTTGGGCATAAACTTCATGTGAAAAAAAATAGATAATAATTTAATTGTCTTGAAATCAATTCATTTGTGACTTCCTTGGTCCTAAGAGCAAAGTATGCATTTTACCTCAACTATATCCATATATATATATATATATATATATATATATATATATATATATATATATATATATATATATATATATATATTATTTTACCCCCTTTGATTTTAATGATGAAATATTCTAACCAGATTGTTTATGAGGGGACATGCATGATGATCTACCTTTTCTTAAGATTATTTCATAGAAGTAAAAAATAATTAAGTGAGCTAATTTGTCATTTTGAAAATGACTGTGGTTAAACAAATTGATGATATTTTATAGGGAAAAAGTAGTGAGAGTCCATCCCTTTAGTTACAAAACAGTCATTTAGATTAAAAGACAATTTTTTCTAGTATAATATTTTCCTGTTCTTCCTATTTTATCTTGTGCTATAGATTGCTTTCTTGTAGACAAAAATCATCATTTTTATGTTCAGTTCCCTGTCCATTAATGCCCCACAAAATGCTAGATATCAATCTAATTCAAACTCTGCATTTTTTTTAACAATGCAAGTGCAGTGAGTGCACCTATACAACAAATCTCTTTGTAATACATCTTTATTTATAATAAAAACCCATTTTTTTTGCTTGAAAGATTTAAGTCCTACACAATGACTCGAGGAACAATTTACATAAACAAGAGTCACTAATGAACTCTTCATGAATACTGAATTTTATAGTAATGGCTCCTAACTTTCTTGGATCCTTAGCAAATTCAATTTCCAATAAAGAAAATGATGGTAGCATTTATCTACAAACTGTTAAGAATGAAAATATATGAAGCAATACCATGTTCCAAGTCTTGGATCATTCGACTTAATTTAAAAAAATTATTTATTGAAATATAAAAGGCAGTGTTCTAAACACTTGACAGTAGGAGTAGGTAGAAATGGACTCTGCCAAGGAGTTTGCAGGGCACAATTGTATATTACAAGGAAATTTCAGAACTTAGGGAATGCTAGCAACTAATTTGAATAGGAAATGATTTTAAGTTTTGGAGGAAGCAAAGTATTGCATTTTAAAAGAGAACAAGTGCATTCTAGACATGGGTGAGCATCCTATGGAAATGTGCAGAGGAAAGAGGTAGAATGCTGTTTGAAAAACATCAAGTAAATCATTGAACTGAGATTTAGAATATGCAAAATGGAGTAATGTGAAATGACTCTGAAAAGGTAGTCTGGAACCTGACTGTCAAGGACTTTTAATAGCAAGGTAAAGGGTTAGCATTTTATTCTAGAATAGGGAGCAACATAATATTTTTGAGTAGGAAGTGGGATGCTCAGCCATGATGTTGAAGGTGCTGCTAGACAGCACAGAGAATAGATTGCTTGGGCTTAGAGTCAAGAAGACTCTTTTCATGAGTTCAAATATGGCCTCAGACTCTTACTAACTCTGTGACTCTGGCAAGTCACTTAACTCATTTTTCCTCATCTGTTATATGAATTGGAAAAAGGAATGGCCAACCATTCCACTATTTTTGCCAAGAAAACCCCAAATGAGGTCATGAATAGCTGGACTCTAAACTGTAAACAATGCAGTAGCAACAAAATGTTGTAGGAAGACTATTTTGGAAGCTTTTTGAGAAATTGTATGGAAAGAGGAAAGATTGGAAGCAAAAGTCCTATGAAGAAACTATAAAAATAATTTAAAGCAAATTTTTGATGACAGCTCTATTATTGAAAATAATTTTGCATCCAAATATATGCATTTGACTTCTTTGTAAGTTATATGCATATGCTATTTCAATAATAATTACTAGAAATTTAGGAATAAAACAAACTTAAATGGAAAATAAAAGGATGAAATAAAAATGTAATAATATGTGATCTTAAAATCGATAGATTTGCTGATCATTTTTCAGTTAGTAATTAATATTTGTCGGAAGCACCTTATTCTAGCACAGTAATTCCCAATCTTTTTTTTTTTTTTTCTTTTTCTTTTTCTGAGGCTGGGGTTAAGTGACTTGCCCAGGGTCACACAGCTAGGAAGTATTAAATGTCTGAGATCAGATTTGAACTCAGATCCTCCTGAATTCAAGGCTGGTGTTCTATCCACTGCGCCACCTAGCTGCCCCCTCAATCTCATTTTTAAAAGCTCAATTGAATCTGATTTTTTGTTTCCAATATGCTAGTTATTATGTTTTGCATATACATATCTGTGCCTAAATTAAAATGAATTAAAATAAGTTTTAAAATTGTGAGATAATCGGAAAAGCCCGAAAGTGTACACATTGAGGGTTATTAGTAACTGTTCAACCATTAGCATCTTTCAAATAAAACTGAAAATAAAAATGTGTATTTGGATGTATCTTGGGAAACTCTTGATATTTTTATTTGTAATACAATCAAATATTCACCTTGTTTTTCTAATATCACTATTCAAAATTCAATTAAATTCACTGATAAAATTACCATATGCTTAGATCATAGTTGGTCCTTAGAATCACTTAATCATTGAATAAATGTCATTTTGTTTGTATATTGGAAACTTAACAATCATAGGAATAAATAATATATATACATATATATATGTAACTTTACCATTATAGTAGCTTATTTGCACTTATATGAAATAATATTAAAGTAAAAATTAAGACATAGTCAATAAACTTTTAACTTAGAAAATTTTATAGTAATATTGGTTTTATTTATGTATTTCTAATAAGGCTACAATTTTTTTTTTATTTTAACAGTTTCTTGGGATTTTATCAATTATTATATCTTCCCGGGTCATATTTGTGAAAATAATGTTTTGTTATTTCTCAAAACATGTCATCATCCTTTTAAGTCAGTACATGCTTTCCATTATGCTAGATTATTTCTATTTATTAAACTTGGGAGTGATATTGGAAGTACCTTAAATAAGCACTATATAGGCCCTAAATTGGTTTAAAGTAACTTTACTGGACTAATCAATGTTTATTTTATTAAGCCCAAGTTAAATTGCCCTAAATTAATTATAGACAATAAGTGAGTGGCATCATAGAATTTTAAATTAAATATTAATAATTGAGCATCATATTCTTCCCTCAAAGTGATGGAGAGATTGGATATATAAAGTACTGGAAAACACATTTATAAAGCACAATCTACTTGTTCTTTCTAATCCTTCCTTTATAATTTCCCTATTTATTAAAAAACTTGATCATACAGCTTATTGTAATATTCAGGCTAGCTTTCTGGGGGTCTTCTGGAAGGGCCTTGGTCTCAGTAGGATAAACACCAAGAGAATGGATAAGAATAGAGTCCAAAATCTTTATTGTTTCTTACAGTCTGTGTCTGTCATAGTCTGAACCAGTCTCAGTCTGACCCAGTCTCCTCCAGCAGTCTGCCAGTCTGCCAGTCTCAACCAGTTTCCCCCCTGACTCTGACTTTGTCCCCAGTTTAAATACCCTATTATAATTGCATCATTACAGTATACTGAATATGTGTGAACTAGAGAACCATTATCTCATCAATTCCACTGAGTTAACACCTTGTTTCAAGTATACTTCTCCAGCATTCCAGCTCTCTACAGCTAATAATTTCCACAATAGTTGATTTTTTTATGAAATAATCTCCCAGTGCTTCTTATGGAAGAAACATACAATAAAAACTAATGATTCATAATTAATTTAGAGAGTTATTCGACAAAAATTACAAATGCTTTCTCTTTCAAGTCCTGTTGAACAAACTGAACTTTAATGACCTGCCTATGGCTTTTACTTTTTGCTAAACAGATAAAATCCATGTGCGTTTAAAGTGATACCTAATCAATACAAATCTTTTTAACTATTGAAATTAGTGAACAGAGAATAGTAATAAAAATTGACTGCTGTCACTTGAACAGCTAACACCTGTCCTATGTGACAATTATGGATAAATTAAAATATGGTAGGCATTTTTCATTAAAAGTACATGTTAACTATTTGATAATCAAAAGAGATATAAATATAAATATGGGGTTTTTTGGAGTAAGACAAATATCAATTGAAATAAATAAATGATGCCTTTTTGAGGGAGAAGAAATTTACTTAGTATGTATCTGTCTGAAAATATGTTTTCCTACACATAAAATTATAGAAATATATGACACCACACATGGAGAGTAAAATCACAATTCTAAAATATATTTTGAATTTTTCCACGACAAGAATTTATGTAATTTGAAGAATATTGATATTACATACAAATAATATTTTCAGTAATTTTTAAGCATGTTTCAGCAAAAAATAAAATTTGTCTATTGTGCCTTTGTCATGCTTACAGTTTCTTACTAGTTTGGTTTCATGTTTACAAAAGTAGAATTCACACAAAATATTTAAAAGTATTTATAGAACAATTTAAAAGATTCAGAATAGTTGGTTTAGTTTACAATGCAATTAAATTCAGTAAGAATTTATCTAGCAGATATTACATTTGAGACATTGCTATGCCAAAAATTCTTAAAAATGAGATATACAAAGATTAAAAAATATATAAAAAATTTGAATCTAGAAAAGTAAATTTTTGCTGCTTGTTTCTTGAATAGTAAGCAATTGTGAGTGCCAAAAGGGTATACAATAAGAACATACCTTTACTTTATGGAAAAGTATCTAAGGAAGAGGCAGAACCAAGATAAATGAAATAACAGAAGGATGTGCTGGAGCTCTTTCAAATTATCCTCTGAACAACTGTAAATAGTGCTTAAAAATAATTCTAGAGTGCCAGAACCTACCAAAGAATAGGAATTTTTTTTTTCAATTTCCTGTCTATGACAATTTAGAATATTGACTAGAAAGATCTGCTGCATGGGGATCAGAGTGGAATAGTCAACAAAGCAACACCTGGTAAACCAGCAGCAAGAAGAAGTGTTTAGGGCAGCTGAATATATAGCAAGTAAATCAGTAGCAGAGGCTTCCAGAATTCCTAGCCAACAGAAGGTAAGGGGTCAGAAAATTGGTGAGAAGAAAATTACAATAGTCCCTTTGCTGCATATCCCTTATGCACATCTGGGTCATAGTTGAAGAGAAAGGAGGAATACTAACATAGTAAATCATGTGGCCACAGGTGAACCAGGACCCTTGTCATACTTCCAAGGTAGAAAAGAGTATTTAAGTCCCTCAAAGACCAGAGCATAGTTCAGGAGAGTAGTGGCACAGCTCTCCTTAGAGAATAATACCTTGAAAGAAAATGTGATGATGCTCCAAACTAGCTCTGAAAAGAACTACACAAAAAACCTGAAATTTGGGACAGTCCCCCTCCATCCTGAGAGTAGAGACCAACTTTAATATAAAGCTAAAAGTGAATGAATGGGCTGGGAAAATAAGCAAAAAACAACAAAATTACTATGGAGACAGAGATGTTCAAAGAACAAAGTCAGAAGAAACAAAGTGAAGACTTCTATACCCAAAGTAAAATTTGAATTGGTCCCAAGTGCAAAAAGAAATTCCTAGAAATACTCAAAGAAGCTTTTAGAAACCAAATAAGTAAGGTAGAAAAATGGGAAAAGAAATGAAAAAGGAGCAAACATTTACTGAAGATAATTTTTTTAAAAAAGCAGAACTGACCACATGGGAAAAGATGTAGAAAAATTCATTGAAGAAAATAATTCCTTAAAAATTAGAATAGGACAATGGAAAGTTAATGACTTCATAAGACATCAAGAAAAAATAAAACCACATCAAAAATGGAAAAAAAGAAACTTGTGAATTATTTCATTGGAAACATAACTAACATGTAAAATAGATTGAAAATAGGAAATTTAAGAATTATTTAGACTTCCTGAAAGCTATGATCACAAAAGAAAAAAAAAGCCTCAATACCATCTTTCAAAAAATCATCAATGAAAACTGCTCTGATATTCTAAAATCAAATATTAAGATAGAAGTTGAAAGAATCTATTAATTATCTCCTGGAAGCAGTCCCAAAACAAAAATTCCCAAGAATATTATAGCCAAAGTCCAGAGACCAGGGATCAAGAAGAAAACTTTGCAAGCACCCAGAAACAATTTAGATATTATCAATCTATGGTCAATAGCACAAAATTTAGCATCTTCTGTTTTAAATGACTGGAAGGCTTGGAATATGATATTCCAGAGGACAAAAGAGATAGAATTACATCTAAGAATCACCTATGCAGCTAAATTGAGTATAATGCTTCAAAAGGAAAAAATGGATATTAAGTGAAAGAAAAAGTTTAAACATTCTTAATATAAACACCAGAGCTGAATAGAAATTTGAATTTTCAGATATAAGACTCAAGAAAAACATAGAAAGGTAAACAGGAAAATGAAATCATAAGGGATTTGATAAGGTTGAAAAATATTTACATTCCTACAGGGAAGATTATATTTATAATTCCTAAGAACTTTATCATTATTAGGTCAATTAAAAGTAATATTCATAAACAGAAGCACAGATATGAGTGGATTATGATGGGATGATATATTAACAAAATAGAATTAACGGGTAAAAGTTGCACTGAGAAAAGGAGTAGGAGAGGTCAAATAAGGTAAAGTGTCTCCCATAATATAAGTACTTAAAGGCATAAACACCTTATGAAAATTGGAGGGAAAGGAGAGGATGAGAATTAGCTCAAAGAGTTAACAACAAACATATTTAGTAGGTACAGAAATCTATCTTAGCCTACAAGAAAATAGGAGGTAGAGGGGATAAAAGAATGAGAGAGCAGATATAAGGGAGGGCAGATTGGGAGAGGTAGTATGCAGAAGTAAAACGCTTTTGAAGATATATAGAAAGAAAGGAGAAAAAATAGAATAAATAGGAGAGAAATGGGATGAATGGGAACATGTAGTTAACCTAACCATGAAAAATGTACAGCAAGCTTCTCTGATTAAGGCCTCATTTCTCAAATATATAGAGCACTGAGTCAAATAAATAAGATACATACTCCAACTCATAAGTGGAAAAATTATATGAATGGACAGTTTTCAATTAAAGAAATCAAAGATATCTGTAGTCATATAAAATTCTCTAAATCATTATTAATTATAAAAAAAGAAAATTAAACAAATCTGAGGTAACATCACATACCTAAAAGATTGGATTCTGCAAAAATACCCCAAAGCTTAGAGTCTCATCATCTTACACAGCTAGCTATCAACATATATTAATATTCAAAACAAAACTTTGTTTTTAGTCTAAATTTATAAATTATATTTTAACTCTCTTGAATCAGTATTTAACTCAATGTTATGCTGTGCGATTTCATACTTATGATTTGAGGATTCTAGAATCTAAGATAGCACAATTTTGAATGCACATACAATTTCATAAAAAGCAATATCAAATTATTTATATAAATAAGGAAAATATTACCTTTGCAGGTTAAAAATTTAGTTGGGAAACATCTTTATTTACCACATAATAAAAGTTATTGGAAGGCAGCATGGTAGGGTAAGAAGAATCTGACTCTAAAATCAAAGGACCTAAACTACAATCTTCTCTCTCAGGAACCTATTACTTGTGTGAGATTAAATGGTTTCTTATTATTTTATTTCTTCATTTTGATAAATTTTATTTCTTAATTTTGTGATTTGCAAAATAAATTCAAATAAAGGAATAACTTATTGAGCTTGTATTTACAAAAAGAATGCTTTGTTTTATCAGTTCAAAAGTCTTTTGTTTTCAGATTTATGTAGTTTTTTTTTTTGGTTTTTGTGCTTGCTATTTTAAAAATTTTTTATCTTTTTAAATAATTTGTACTCATTTAATTAGTCCTCTTATTTGTTTATGCTTATTTTCAGAAATGTAGTTTTTCTTCTAAGGAAGTGCAAATTTTAAAATTTGATATATAATTTCATTATAACTTCCTCTATAATATAATTTTTATTGGTTTATGATTTCATATTTTACTAATTTATATTTAGTCCTCATTAAAATCCCATTACTTATTAGAATTTATATCACCATTTGTACAAGATGTATTTGGTATTTCTATCTTTGTAAATATATTTTTGAGTTTTGTTCTCTAGCATCTGACATGATAAAGATATCATGTGTTGCTGAAAATTATAGATTTTTTAAGATACTCATTAAATAATTGTTATGGGACTATCAAATATATTTTTCAAGAATTAACTTGATTACCTTTTAATTTTCTTCTATTTTATCTTCCTGGTAGATTTATCAGATTCTGAAAGAGGAACAATAAACTCTTTTATTATTATTGGCTTATTAACAAAGACTTTTGAATTTAGTTTGTTTTTAATTTTAGTATTTTTTAAAATTTTAGTATTTAGTTGACGTGCCATTTTGTGCAAATACTTTTAACATAGCTTTGAACTGTAATTTGAAGTATAATACTTTTAAACATTTTAATCATTATGGAATTTCTCTTTTACTTTTATAGTATCTATTATAATTGCCTTATTCAGAATCTGATTGAAATGCCTACTTTTTACGAGTTATATCAAGCATAAACAATTTAATTCTAGGTCCTTATTTTTTTCTGAATGTATCCTCACATTTTAAGGGTGACTTGTATCCATCAAGTTGTTGAGTTCTATTTTCTAATGTAGTGTGGCATTCTCTTCTATTTAATAAGTGAATTTATCCATTAATATTCAAAGTTATAATTGTATTTTCCTCATCTACTTCCGATATTTCCTCAAAAATGATAAATAGATAACTTAAATGTGTTCTGTTTGAAATAATCTAATACCACTCCCTACCTATAGGCAGTTCCACCATAACCTCCCTTTCCTTCCTCCACTGTGAAACTAATCTCTTTCTTTTTCTCAAATATCTGTATCATTTTTCTCTTCCTTATTTCCTTCTTCTTCCCTTCCACTATTTCCTGTTCTTTGGATTAATCAGAAGTACTGATTAATTCAGTGTTTGAATCCAAATAAACCTTTATCCTGCCACAAACTCTTTGAATAACCTATATAAGTAGTAATCTGTTCCAAAATAAGTAAATTATTTAATCTTCTTACATCCCACTTTTTCATAAAATATTCATATTCTCTTTTTTATGAGATGTGTCCTCAATTATTTTCTCTGCTATAATCTTACTTCTAGAATTTAGCTATTAATTTATACTTATCTTGTAATGCTATGTGATTATTTTTCTTTATCTTCCTTAAGTAAACTCCATCACCCCTTATTTCCCTATTAGGAATAGTTAAAATTCCTCCATCTGATTGAAGTCATCTCCTTTTTTTTCTATTTATGCTCAGTTTGTGGGACATATTGCTTTGAGATAATTATTTTTATTTGCCTTGTTATGGTTTATAATATCATATCATATTGGTGTTTTTTCCTTTGTATGTAGAGGGACTACTCTTGAACTCTTACTAGATTTTCAATTTTATACAGAAATAAGAAAACAAAGAGATTGTATTTCTGTGTGCTTTGAATTTGGCATACTTTTCTGATGCTATTTTGTATATTCTTTCAACCATTTTCATTTCTATTTCCAAAACTTCTGGGATATTTTTATATGTTTTTTTTTCTTTTAAAATTTCAGCTTTGTTGATAAAATTTCCAACCAATGTTAATTTTCTTAAGACAATAAAGAATAATGCAGGGACATGATTGAAAGCCCTATCATATTTTAAATAGTTATGTGATTATCAGTTTGTTTTTGCAGAAAACTCATTGATTCACTGACAGGTAGGCTAGAATACAATATTTTGACTATAAAGAAAAGGTTTTTTAGCCTTGACTCAACATTATTACTGAATACAATGTTGAATTCCATATATATATATATATATATTTCCTTTATATAAAATAATTATCTATCTCTATGTTTTAGGTATCTGGTCACAATCATTACTTATAAAGTGCTTTGAGATAGATTTCAATACATTCTAATTCTCTAGCAACTAAAGGTTTATTAAATTAATTAAATTCCTTCAAAAACTAGACATTAATAGATGATGAGGTAGAGAGGTTGCTGCCATGGAATTAATATCTCTAGGTAAGAGAAAATGTAGCATTTGAAACTTTAAGCACTTAATAGCACTAATAAATATGTATTTTATATTAGAAATATTCATTTTGCATTGAGTAGAAAAATAAACAAATTAATGAGTGAGTCACATTTTTTTACCCTATCTGAAAATGGATAATCCCTTTTGATCACTAGAATAATGTGGAGAAATCTTGTCCTATAGATGAAGAAGCTTTAGATAGATAGAAAATATTAAAATCTTCAAATATTTTTCTCATTCTCAAAAGATACTGTAGAATAGAATTTGCTTTCCTGATAACTAAGTCAATACAAATTATACTAATTCTGTCCAAGGAAGATCCTTGGATATTATATGCCTATTTAGCTAAGTGCATACAACAGTTGCAATTGTTGAGAATTAGGTATATTTTACTTTAAAGTCACTGTAAATAACTTTATGATGGTATGTGAAACTAAAGAAAATTGAAAATAGGAAATGACTAATTAATCCCTGAAAAATCTTTGGAAAAATTCATTGGTCTAATATGTTGGTCACTTGAAAAACTGTAGTTTTGGAAAGATTCACCTGGTCAGTTATGAAAATCACTTTCTTCATCTCAAAAATAAAAATAAAAAGCTGCTGTTCAGAGTCAAATTCTAAGTGGAAACACATCCATTAAAGATTCAACCAGATGACATACCGGCAATATGCTTTATGAAAAAAGAATGCCATCCTATAAAAGCAGAAGACATACTTATGTTTTTGACAAGATTTTACTCAATTATATTTACATGACCACCCAAGATAATATATAATACATTGTTTGAGTCCTTAGTAGAAATTATTTGAATATTAGTCTGTCAGTAGTACTTTAAAAAAAGAACTCCAAGTGAAAGAAATCCACATACCATTCATTTAAATTTGTATTCTTAGATATTATTGTGTGGATGGTGTGCCCCAAAGAAAAACATTTTAAGATGTAACTAAAGGAAAATCTTTTTTTAAAACATTTTAACATTTTTGATGTCATTGATCCATTTACCAGTGGTATGAAGCCAATGGATCCCTTTCTATAATAATGTTCTTAAATTCATAAAATGATATATAAAGGCTTAAAATTATATAAGTGTCAAAAAATTTTTTCAAGACCAAATTTGAACAACTCATGAAAAAGACTGTGGATAAAGTGAACTTACCTTCATAAATAAAAACTCTTATTTTTATTGTTCTTTAAAATTATGCAAAGAACTCTCACAACAATCTATTAAGAAAGGCAATGTTTATAGTACTATCCCCATTTTATAGATGAGGAAGTAGGTTCTTCAAGGCTAAGTGATCCATACCTTTATCTTTAACATAAGGATAATTTGAGATTCTTTGTCATATGTTTTGCTAAAATCTAGATACACTTAAGCCACTTAGTAGTATAATCAAAAATGGGAAAAGGTTAGTTTGCCTATTTATGCAAGTATGCTATCTCCTTTCTAATCATCTCTTTGACAAGCCATTGTACAATGGTTTGGTGATCTGAATTCATTAAATGTTGTAAAGTGCTTTCTTAGCCACTTTTGTCCTGTCATTTCTAATAAAGTTCATTCTCCTGGGTGAGAATAGAGAAGCAAGATGACAACAGAACTTCATCACCATATCTCTATTGATAGTTATCATCCCATTTGTGCAAAGCAGAAGTTTTACCTCTCTTATTTTCCTTAATATAGTTTAAAATGAAAAAGAAAAAAAGAAAAAGAAACACTCCTTTTGTTGTCCTTAATTTTCCTTACCAGGCCTAGCATGATTTGAGTTTTAGCACAAGAAACTATTTTGATAGGGCTGCAGCATACTTATATTTATATTGTCACTTGCCCTTGCCTCCAATCTTTTCACTGTTTCTATCTCACAACCAAAATTTAAATGTTGAGGGAAATTTTTACCTCTTTAAATAATGAAATCTTTTGATTTGGTGAAGGTGTAGGTGAGAGAATTTTTTGGTGATGAGAAAAAAAAGCTAGTATAGTAAAGTAAAATAAAAAGTAATCAATTATAACATCTCTCAATTGCAAGTCTTTATCCTTGTAATATTAGTCTGTGGTCAATATGTTCAACATCCTCCTCTATATTATCTCTTAACTTTTTTTTTTTTTTTTTGATAACACTGGGTTGCAGATCTGGATCATTTTGAAAATATGTGGATATGGTGATATAACAATAAAAAACAAGATAGAGTATCTATACAATGTCAAATAATAGATTTTGTCTCAAAGTTTTCCTAGCATGAAAGATATTTCTTGGATTAACTGTTAACTGTTTTAACTATTACCTGTTTTAGTCTTTCATTTTTGAGTGACATTGTATTAAATTATAATAAAATCTCATCTTTCACAGTTTCACATAAACAAAAGTTATGTTACATTTGTTTTATTTACATGTTAACCAATTTATTTAAATGACTATTTATTACTCCATCAAATATTGGAATCAACAGGAACTAAAATAAATATCATGATTGGAGAAGATCTCATTCCAAATTTAATTATGATGTTATTAAGTATCCTCTACAATCTTGCTACAATTTGTTTTTATAGTAGCTCTCATCAATAATGTGACAAAGTTGTTCATATATGTATATTTATCCATAGAAGCTAGTTAGTATAAAAGACTAATTAGAAAAGCTTTTCAGAAAAACATGGTCACTTAATTATGCCATTAATTTTAGTTCCTGTGAAATTCTGAGGAATGGTAAATCTAAGGTTTTATTGTAATTTTGAGGAAAAATTAGTTTTAATCTCAACATACATTTTACCTTTTTAAGAATTCTGTTCTAGGCCTTCTTTTTCTTCACTCTACTATGGCAATAATTCCCATGGGTTCAATTATCATTTATTTAAAGATGACACAAATTTACATGTGAAGCCCTCATCACTCTTTTGAGCCATAGTCCTGCCTCCTGTACATCTTTTCCTGGATGTTTCATAGACTTCTATAATTCAATCTTTCTAAAATAAAGCTTATCCTTTTCTCCCACAAGCTTACCAGTCATTGTGAACTTCCCTGTCCTACAGATACCATTCTCCTCCTAATCACTTAGCTTCCTAATTCTGAGATTATTCTTACCTATTTACTCTTCTTCATATCTATCCCATCAATCCTCCCCCATATCCAGTCAATTCCAATCTGAATCATTTATCTCTATAACATATTTTGAATGCAATCCCTTTTCTCTGTTACCTTGCTAGTATCCTAGATTAGAGCCTCATTAATTTTAAGCTGGACTACTATAATAGCTTTATAGTTGATTGGTCTGATCCAAATTTCTCCTCTCCCTCCCCTCCTATGATTCATACTTTTATTAATTGTCAAATTGAAAAGTGCTTAAAACTTTGATCTGACCATATCATGGACTGTCTCTAAAAGTTGAATTCTGTTTTTCCTCTAAGATAAAATAAAAACTCTTACTTTTGGTATATAAAGGCCCTCACAATCTTGCTCCTACCTTTCTATACTAATTACAAATATCCAGGCACACTGACTTCAATTTCTTTGAATCCCTTGATCTTTCTAAAGTTCAACTCAAAGGTTGCCTCTTTTAAGAAACGTTCGTTATTTCCTTCAACTATTATTATCCATCCACCACAAACATTTTGCATTACTTTAAATATATATTTTATTTTCTTATTTTTGTATATTGTCTGTTGTGTATGCTATGCTCCTATAAGGTGAAACCTGATTTTGTTTTTTATCTCCTCTGCCTAGCATGGATATTCAGTACTTCCTGAATTCAAAGCTGAATGTTTCGTGCTATAGTAGTAGTCATTCAGATTCTATTGTAAAGTTTTATCCATTTACCTAATATAATTCCTTATACATTTATAGTACCAGTGCATCTTTTAAAAAAACTTTAAGAAACAAAGATATCTAATAACAGAGAGTATGCTAACATCAGAAAGAATAATGGGGGGAAGGAATGAAGAGTAAATAAGGTAAGATTAGTAGTCAGAAATAATAAATAATATTATGGATTTAATATGGATTCATTCAAGCAAAGACTGACAAAAGAGGAAACAATGGGCAGTGTCAATATTTCTGTAACACCAATACTAGTTATATCTTGCTTTTTGCAGATTTTATATTGATAAAAATTCATTTCATTTGACACTTTTTTACATTGGCAATGTTTCACATAATTGTGAGCTTTTTAGACTGAATTTTAGATATATCTCTTCTTAGAAAACAGTCTAAATTCTGAAGTATTGCCTTTATTTAGGGTCTCTATATTCCTGCAATGAGAGCAATTCTAGCAACAAATGGTATGTAGTCTCTATACATTGTAAGCTGTCTGTTTTTAATAAGTTAAATGTTTTCAATTTTGTGTATTTTTCAATAGCTGCTGTAAAAAACCAAGCTCCATTAAACCTGTATAGGGAATAGGAAAAAATAGTAATCTATAAATAGGTCTGTTTGTAGCAATCAATTGAAACACATAACCCTTTCCTTGTTAAGGTTATTTGGATTGTAATCTCTTTGGAAAGAGGATTGTAATCCTTTTCTTGTCCTGGACTACAGAGACTGCAGCTCAGAGCTCAAGAAATCTAACTCTGATGTTAGCTGTGATCTCACTTTCACATTTCTTTTTCTCCAAGGAAAAAAATAATAGCACTAACAAGAAGATTGTTTTAGCAGTCTTAATTTCCTTGATTTCAAAATGGCCTTTGAAAACAAAAGAAATTAAAATCAACCTGGGCTAAATAAATAACCAGATTATTGTCTTATTATTTTATTGTCATTAGATAGTAAATACTTTAAACATATCAGTTTTGTTTCAAGGTATATACTATCCAAAGGTTATTTTCATTAGAGAATAATGTGCTTAGAACAAATATGAATGGAGAGGAAATAAGAAGAAAGTTGGGAAAAGAAGGAAGAAAAAAGAGAGGAAGAGAGCCAAGAAGAGATATGTGCTTTTCCTTTAGATTTTGGAAATGAGGAATCTATATGCTTTCTCATTCAACTACTTATTTACTGTTGTTTCCTTGGGAACATCAAAGTATCATTAGAGAAACAGTTATATTAAACTTTGTTATTTTTTTTTCTTGTCTCAGAATATAGAGTATATTTGAAGATACAAAAATTATAATATAATAGACAATAAATACTTTATAATACAATAGATTTTTATAACATACAGTATAATTATTATATAGACATACGATTCATATTTAGTCTAGAACTGCCTTCATCTACCATAAAACCAAGCATTTTATGAGTTACTACATATATTTATGTATAGTTCTGCAATAACACAAAAATGTATAATCACAAAGTACTGTGCTATGCAAAATCATTGCAATTAAAAACCAGAGGACTTTTATGCAAAATGGAGTTGGAACTCAAACTTCAAAATCTTCACAGTGATGCATTAGAAAAATCTAGAATCTAATAAAAGTAGACGCACTTGTTAAATACATAAATATTTTAATAAACATTGGCCATGCCCATCATCAACTTTGATACATGCCCTATTCTGTATGAACAAATCGGACTGTCAGCAAATATGGCCTGGGAAACAAAGATGAAAAGGCTTAAGAGTAAAGGTTGGTGAATGAGTATTCTTCCATCCACTGCTTCTACTGTACCAAAATGTATAATAAATATGGAACTTTAATAAAGACCTAAAGTTTGCTTTTGGAAGTAGGCATCAGAAGTGGTGCTGCTTGTGAGTCATTTCAAAATGAAGCAGTTTCCATTTTCTCTATTTTTTTTCCTTAGGGAAGAAATCATGCAGAAACAAATTCAAAAATTGTATTATGTTCAGAATGTCTTCTAATATATCACTCATCTATGAACAAATTAATATTTTTGAAACACTTATAGAGGAATTACCTGCATGTTAGAAACTGTTAAAAGTTAATAAATTTATCTTTATGTAGAGAGATAATTAACAGATTAGTACCTCCTTATTCCAGGAGGGACATTTAAGAATTTACATATTAATTTTTTTCTGTCAAGAACCTTTATCATTCAGTAAATTGAAAACATTGTTTATTATGTCCAAGGACAAATCAGTAAACCAAAAAAAAAGTCAATTTATATACAAGCAGGGAAAATATTGTAACATTTGGCAGTGATTTTTAAGGTGTCTAAAGATCTGTGCCATACTTCTCAATATGGGTTCTATACATACTTCTACAAGAAAAAAAATTAGAAGAATAAAATTGCATTAACCACCCATTAGTAATATTAACATAAGCATCTCAATGCTTTATCCTTATATTAACCTTTCTCATCATCTACATGCATATTCCAAACCTCCCATATATGCTCATGTATATTTCACATATATTTTTAAAATAATACAATAGAACCTCAGCTGTTCTCTAAAAGTATATTCATCTAGCCAGCAATAGATTTGGTAAAAGACTAAAATATATTCTTGCCCTCGTTGCAGTGACTCTTCACATAGATCCTTCATACATATACATATACTCATACACAATTCAGAGTTTTAGATTTTGAGGTTATTAAACAAATAGCTTCTATACATAGCAAGTCCACTAAGAGAGGTAAATGGATATTTATATAAGAAACAAAATCCATACTTCTTCCCATATTCAATCTAGACCAATTAAATATTGGTCTAAATTATAAAATAGACTATTTTTTCATTTCCTACTACCTTAGAAGAAGATCCTTTCCAAGCTAGAAGAGTACTTTCTTTATGTTTTCTTTTTCTTATATCCCTGACTTTTCCTTGGATTTGATATATTCCATGAATGAGTGTATGAATATTCAATCCTCAGCCATACTCATAAGGAGACTAGCATCTGGAGAAACTCAGGAGGTGAGTACTTTCACGCTGATTCAGAAACCAGCCGTGTGACTCCAGTCTGGCGCTGTCATGCCTAGTTATGGCAAAACCGGAACAATGCCACTCTTGAGAAGGGAAAGGGGGAAAGGCAGTATAATTACAATGTTGATATAACATAAATTATCTTTATTCATACTATGTATTTGGAGTTCTCAAAATGACAAAGCTTATATTTGAATGGAAATTTTAAAAAAGTATTCTGACTTTCATTATGCATAATTATAGAAACCTGTACTAAAGCTATTTTTATAATCACAAATCTTAATTCAAGAAAGTAATAAACAAATTATAAATAGTAGATTTTGGAAGTTTTTCAAAAGGTCATTTTGGTGCCTAATATTTTTATACCATATACATTTTCTAAATATGTCCCAATCTTCCATTGCTAACTTTCTGTTCATACATTATTTTTTTCCAAAATTTTCATCAGAGTCAACCTCTATACTGTATTTTACAGAAATGTTAATGGTTCCATTCCCATCTTCATCGTCTCTTTAACCTCCAGTGAAAGAAGGGAAAAATATTTTTCTTATCGCTTTTTGCTACTGAGACCAAGCTTGGCCACTATAATTACTTATCATTTTCTAATTTTTCATTCTTTCCATTTGTATTTTGTAATTATTGTGTGAATTATTTTCTTCCATGTATTCTGCATCAATTCATATAAATCTTATGATTATCAAAATATTGAATATTTATTATTTTTTGACAAAATATTCTGTCACATGAACATACTATAACTTGTTTATCAATAATTCATTTTAATATGTGCCTATTTAATGTTCATTTATTTGATATCATAAAATGATAATCATAAAATGATGCTATTAACATTTATCTATCTATCTATCTATCTATCTATCTATCTATATATGTATATGAACTATTATCTATCTTTGAACTCCTTGAGGGCATAGATGTGTCATAGATTTCTATGTTGAAGAAAGGGTATATAACATTTAATTCACTTTTTTGCATAATTCCAAAATATTTACTATTGTAACTATCTTCCTGTAGCACTTCACTATTTCCATCTTTTGCTATCTTGGAAAATTGGGTATAAAACTTAAAATCATTGTTATACTGATTTGCATTTCTTATTATTAGTGTTCTTTATCCTTTATTTATAGAGCCTAAATTGCAGTTTGCAATTCTTTTTTTTTTTAATTCTTCTTATCCTTTGATTACTTATCCAAATAATGGTTTTTAGTCTAACATAGCTGTGTGTGTGCATACATATACATATACTCATACAAAGGCCATATTTGTATATCAGAGATTCATCAGTTATATGATGCAAAGATTTTCTCTAATTTAAAATTCTCCTCTTATCCTATCTACTTTGATTTTGTGTAAAAAAATAACCTTCTAAATTTATTTATATAAAATTGATTTTTATACTTTTTGTCTTCTCTTTTTCTAAGTATAACTGTTAAAAGAATTCCATTCACTTCCTCATAGAAATATGTATATCATAGCATATTTTATTATTCACATTAGACTTCATGTTCATTTATATAGTGTTGTGGCATACTGTATAAGATGCTAGAATAAACATTTTTTCTGCGTTGTTTTCTATTTACTCTAGTAGTTGCCATCTAGAAAACTTATATGTATGCCTGTGTGTGAATTCATGGACATAACTTGAATGTCTTATTACATTAACTCCCAGATATTTTTATATATAAAAGGGATTTATCTTTCTGTCATTTTCTCCCTGCTTTCTTATGATCAATAAAATGAGTAATAATTTTATGCATTTAACTTATATCTTACTATTTTCCTAAATTTCATAAATGAAATTAGTTTTTTGTTAATTGTTTGAGATTTCTAAATAAAATATCATGTAGTATTCAAAAAGAAATAATTTTATCTTATCTTTGCTAAAAACTTGTTTTTCTTGCCTTATTGTTGTTAGTTTTTCTAGAATTATGTTAAATAATGATGAGAAGAGGATCATCCTTGTTTTACCCCAAAATATATGAAAAATTTACATAGCTCCTAACATGTAGTATGTATTTCATAAAAAACTTAATGATTGATTCTAGCGTATTCCCTTTAAAATAATATTTCTTTCATATAATATATTATAGAAATATTCTCCCATGACTATGCTTTTTACTTTTTTTAGCCTAAATGACTGCTCTATTTTTAAAAAGGATTTTTTTAAACATTTATTGATGCAAATGTCTTATTTTATTGGTTTCTTCATAAGTATGATTATGTTGGGATTTTTTCTGTCCAATGAATGAGTGAATAAATGAATTAATGAATTAACTAAATACCTTTTCTATGCCAAGCATTGTGTTAAGTGCTGGGAATATAAATACAAAGTAAGATAATTCCTCATCTCAAAGAGCTAATGTTTCATATTAGTAGAAGGGGATACCACAGAGTAGTGGTCTTAAAAGAATATTTAGCTTTAAGAAGTTACAGCAATAGTAAATGGATCATAAGAAAACTTAATTTACCCAATCTTTCAGGTAGTTACTGTGATATTAACTGACCATAAAGCAATTAATGGAAAGCTAGGTATAGGAAAAAAGCATAAGGAAGGATGGAAAAGGGTAACATAATAGGGTGTGGTAAGTCATGAAACAAGTTTTAGGATCATGTAGATACAGTGATTCCTGAGAATTTGCATTGACTTACTCACTGATGACAACATAGATTTATGAATTAAGTACATACACAGTATAAATTGAATTTAGTCATGCTGAATTTTAAAAATAGGTTATTATTTCATCATTTTTCATCTGTTTATCCTTTTGAATTGATTTTACTCCATCCTTTTTTTTTACCATCCATACATTTAGTCTTGTTTATCAAATTTTGATTATATTTTATTCCCAAAGTTTTTTTCTATTCTCCTTCTATTATAGAATATCATATCCCTTCTGTTCCTTTCCTTTCTTTTAGATTTTCTCTCATTTTCTGATATGCCCTTCCCTTTCCTTACTTAGATAATGTGTTCCAAAATATTCCCTTCTCAATTTTCCAACATTTTTGCTTCAATTATTTTGTGATACTTCTTTCCACGATCTTTTCATTTACTGTATATTGTATTTCTTTCCTTTGAATCTATTCTAACTTCTTTTTTGTTTGAGTCTATTCTAACTTTTCTCATTTTTGGACTAGATTTTTATTGGGTTTTCTGTGTTCTTTCTATTTTCCCCATAAGAGGAAGAATTGCTAAAATACCATATTTGAAATTTTTCTTGTATCCAATTTCTATTATTCCATTTATTGTTCTCACCCTATATATATATATATATATATATATATATATATATATATATATATATATATATATATATATATATATATATATATATATATATATATATATATATATATAGGTGATTTTGTATAGTGTCTCAATAATAGAAATATCCATTAATGAATTAATAATATGATGTGGTAAAAATAACTCTGTACCCTAAATGATGGTACCTAGTCCTATCTCCTGTCCTTATCAAACTCATTTCTTTTAAGTTCAGGTTATCTTTTCTCTAGATGTATATCCCATTCACCTATAATTCTGAATGATTGTGTCTCAGAAAACTCAAACATTCTCTCAACTGTATTAAGATGAATTCATGGGGAAAAGACTTTTTGCTCAGTAATAGTTGTTGCCTTTTGTGCTTATGCTTCTGATGTTGAAATCATTATCAGTTCCTGGTCTCTCATCATAGAAATAAGCCTTCTTTTTCCATGGGAAAGTTCTTTAGCGGCATTTTTTATTTCCCTTTTTTAGCATGAGATCTTTTGAATCAATCCCCCATATCCCAGTCTTCTCTCCAATGACTTTACCTTGATTTCCTACAATTCCCTTACTTTTATTTCAAGACTAAAAAGAAATGACTCCACTTTCTGTTCATCTGTGGACTTGGATCAAAGGAAATAGTTCTATTTCTCATATGCCTCTTGTCTCTCTTTTCCTTTCTTGAGTTCCTTCCCATTTTGTTATCTTCACCCTTTAAAGATACTGAATCAAATTTGAAATTTAGTACATGGACTTTCACCTCCCTTTTCTTGGTTCTTTATGATTCTTTTAAATTTATTCCAATTTAGATTAATTCCTTTTAAAATAGCCTGATTGTTTCTGTTTAAACTTTGGAGAGAGGAGCAAGAATGCCTCTTTTTTGTGAAAGGTAAATGTTTTTTCATTGATTTCAAAACTCAGCTTGATAGAACATATTATTTTGGGATATAACTGGAGAAATTCTTAAATTTAGAATATTTTAGTCCATTGTATTCTCTGATTTCTCATGAGTATGAAGGAATAATTAAATTGGCATTCCTGTATAATTTAAGGTTTTTCCTCCCTAGGGGTTTGTAAATTCTGTTATTTGATCTTATAATTCTGAAATTTAACTACCAAATGAAAGTTACTACTAAATTTAACTAACTACTCAAACCTGTCTTCAAGGACAGTTACTTTTGTTCATATCTTCTTTCAATGAATATTGGTTTTATTTCTGTATTGTTGAATTGCAATTCTATTACTCTCCTTCAAAGCCTCTACTACTTTGAAGAAAGTATGTCTTCTAAATTACTCATTTTTAAAGTTAATTTAGTTTTGAGAAATTTAATTTTCTACCTAAATTTTATCCTAATTTTCTTTTGAAAGCTTTATTTCATGTTTAAATATTTTTGATGTTCCGAGATTTGGGGAATTCACAGAATTTTCTTTTACATTTGTGGTTTTGGGTTCATTTTCCTTTATATTATAATATTTATATACTATGTGGGCATTTGTTTGTTTACAATTTCCATTTACTTTTCCTTTTATCTTCATGAGTTTCACTGTTTGCTTTGTCCACTTCAAAATAAGGCTTAAAATTAGTATTTTTCCCTTGGAAATTTTGTCTTTCAAATTTTTTTATATTGTTATTCCCAATTACTTGACTCAAAATTTGTCATTCATCTCCTGTTGGAATGATGTTCTTTCTTCTCCTATCCCCTAGGATAGGCATCTTTATTTTTCTCATGTGTGGGGAGTTATAGGGTCCCATTTATTTTATTTTGAACAAAGCAAAATTCATAATTTTGTGAAAAGAAGGAAGGAAAGAAAGAAACCAAAAAAAGAAAAGAAAAAGCAAAAAAAAAAGGAGGTGGGGAAATAAAAATAAAAGAGAAAGGTCTTACTGTTTCTGCATATGATAAATGTGGGAAAATAAGTTATAAAGTAAGTTACAAATTATGTTTTTGCATTTTGAAGACATTCATGTTTTTCATTTCTAAATGAAAATGCTTCATTGAAAATAATGTATGTTTTTGGTAAATAAACATTTTGGGATTATTAAACCAAAGTTAATTCAATTAAAATTGAATATATGGGGAATGAAGTTTTGTGATTTTTAACTATGGTCTTTTAATTTTAAGGTAATGATAACATTTGGAACAAATAATTATTAAATGAAGGGAGAAAGGTGCAATAATAAAAATGTAATTTAATGCAGCAGATTTCTTTAAAAACATGAATCATATATCATAAATCAATTGTATAAAGAGTTTCTGCAAAATATTTTAATAATATATCAGAAGATATTTTGTCTCTAGGGAAAATCACATTTTAAGCAGTATTTTGATACATTCCTTGCTATTTTTTGAAAGGAGAATTATAATATTCATCATTGTGTGTGAAAATTTGTATATATATCAGAAATATATGTACATATACATATTTGCACATACATACACTTTGATTTTTTATCCTGAAATTCTCATATATATGTTTAAGATTTATCATTTTAATAATTTATTATAAGTCTTCATGATATTATACATATGTATATAGCCAAATTGGTCAAAATTTACTATACATAATGAATTACACATAACTTTGTATGTATACAATTAATTGAACATATTAAATTTTGAATGACTTTTATTCTGATATTTCTAAAAATTATTCATTTCAATTTCTTTTAAGTAACTTTCAATTCTCATATCTATAGATAAATTAGTTTGGATTTCTTTTTTTCACTATTAACCTAATTCTTTGCTCAATTTTTTTTTTCAAAAGCAATAATTCTTTTGGGTAAATGATAGGAATTAAATGCTGTTTTTATAGGATAAACCACTGTATGAATTTTGTTTTATCTTCTTTGATTTCTTGTTTGTCATTTTCTTTCTGTATCTGCACTTCAGCTTTTGGGTTCTCATTTATTCATTTTATTTTACCCTTCCATTACTATTTTATTGGGTAGCCAAACAAAGATATTTGAAGTAGTCCTGTTAGTGGATTGATGTTTGTAATAGAAGGGTAAGTGATGTATTTGAATGAAAAATAGTACTGCTTATTCATTATGGGAGAAAGAATATGTTTAATGAAGTTCTTGATATAAACTTATACCATATCCTGGTGATAATTAAGAATAAACAAAACATCAGTCTGTTTTGTTATTCAGTTACCATGAAATCTTGGTAAAGCATGTTTTCTTTGGATTTGGGTTTTTTTAATGATTTCTGTTTTTTTAATTAATAAATTCACCTTTCATGTTCAAATAAAGAATTTATTTTCTGCTGATTAAGTGGAATGTTTTTCATTCATTCACAGATGTTTTGAGTAAATTGAGTCATAAGTAACTATTTCTTATTACTTTGTCATTTATACATAATACCTAGCTATTTATACATTTGAAACTGTTTGTCATCTTTCAGCTAAAATATAAAATGAAGAACATATAGAATAGCCTCATGCTTCCATAAATTGTGTGTAATTTTAATATTTTTAATATTTTCTAGTTTGGTGAACTTGGTCATGAGTCTAAAAAACTTGATAAAAATGAAGTTATAAGAAGGGGTGGCATACATTATGTCAAAATTAATGATAAAGTGTTTTTTTAATTATAGAAATGATTTAAAGATTTAAAGAATACAAGTGACTAAAATTGATTAAATGGCATCTGGATATTATTTAAAATATAATCTTTGTTGTACATCTGTATTTAATATACAGTACCCATATGAACATGTTTAATTCTGTTCTTATACCTATTTTATTGCTAAAATTGTTTCCTTTGCTTATAAAGCTCTTCTTTTTGTAAATATCTTTATTTCACTTCTTGGAATAGTAAGGAAGCTTAATTCAATGCCATATATTCATCTAATAGGAAGATGAAGAGATATTAAATGTGTGACATTAAGGAAAAAAATTAGAAAATACAGAAAGTGTAGTATGTGAATTTTTGAGAAGTACTTACAAATAGAGAGCAAAGTGTATGTCAGATAATAGGATCACATTTCATAAAATGTTCTCCATTTTTATAAAACTATAGGAGGAATTGATGTTTCATATACTTAGGGTTGTTTTCCTATATATTTATTTATTCAAGCTATTCCTCCTTCCTAGACTGTTCTTACAGAGGTAACCTGACAGGTTATCTAAAACCTACTTCATCCAAGCTTTTAAAATGTGTTGGCTAGAATCATATTTCCTCTTCTGTACTATTGCAGCATTAAATAATTCTATTAGTTATTAATTTTCTTTATTCATTCACTTTATTGTCTTGTTATCTTTTCATGTATGTATATGTTAACTTTTCAAATTCCTTAAAGTTAGAGGTATTATCTTACCTTTGACAGCACTATATAAGTGACTTGCACATACAAGAAACTCAATAAAAATTTATTAATTGTTGATTTAACAACAATTTCTAGATAGAATATTATTTCTCTAGCACTTTTGCTAATTCAATATATAAAACAGAAAAGAGAACAGCAACATTTGGGAACAAAAATTACAATGTAGTTTTAGATAATGCAGTGAATATTCTACTTGCCATCAGAAAGATCTTTCTCAGTTACAGCAGTATTACTGTGGAAACATCTTCTTTATTATGAATAACAAATAAGACAAGATGTGTAAAATACACTGTAAACTTTAAAGCATTATGGAAACATTAGCTATAATTATCATTATATGTTCTCATGTAAATACATATTTACTATTAACATAAATATCTTAAATGCATCCATGATCATGAAAATTTGGGTCTTTTCTACAACAATGCAAATCCATATCCATCCATGATCGCCTGTCCTATATACCTCTTGTCCATGATTTCCAACAAGTTCTCTACAGAGGTTCTATACTCTGTTTTACTGTCTTATTTGTTTATTCCTGATAGTATCAGTCCAATGTGAGAATGCCTATAATGTGTTCTGACTAACATCTCATTGCTACCATTCTCTTCCTACAGTAATCTTTTATTTCAATTATTCTTTGAATCTTTCCATTATTTATATGTTGTAGTCACTTGTATCCACTATGAGACTGTCCATCGGCTTTTATAAAATAATTCATTTTTAATTCTTTAGAGACTGCTATATTCCTTTTCTTTTGCTGTCATACATTAATACTGGTATAATATTGGAATTAAAAGGATGAACCTTTATTTTGGTGGAAACATTAAATTAACTGAAGGTAATCTAGGCTGTTTTTCTTCTTGTATAATTCCAGGCCCAATTTTTGTTCACGGATATTGTCACAAATTATGTATATATTGATGGATAAACTCAATAATTTTTTTTTCATTCAAACACATGCCATAATCTGGGCAATAGTCTTTTAACTAGTTGAACTTTTCTGCATGAATGGTTGAACCAAATTCTTTTGAATGATTATAGATTTCTTCTAGGAAGCTATGTGATATTCCAGTGCTTGGTTACTGGCTATCACCCATAAAATAGAGGATCTCATCCCCAGAAAAATCCATTCCAATTTGGACCTTTGGATATCCATCACAATGAACATTCTTGGTCGTCAGAGAATCATTGAACAGGATTACTTCACTTGCTATGTCTTTCAAGGAATCTTAAATGATTTTGACATATGATTATGGGATAATTTGATGGAATAATCTATCAAATCAATTTTTTTTCATTTTAATAAACAGAAAGCTCTATGGACTCTTATATTTACTACTTCTTTCAGTTCTCAATGTTTAAAAAAAACAGTCCATTGTTAAATATAATATACAAAAGTTTTTCTCTGTTAATAACCTCAAATATATCTTCATTACACAAAAAGATGACTCATACATTGATTTCATGTAGCTGAAAGAATAGACATATATCTTAGTAATTGTCACTGTTGTGTAAATCAAATTTTATAGATATTTTTTTTCTGAAAAAAAACATTTCCTTCACCCTTTAATACATTCCTTAGCTTCAAATATCTTGTATGGCAGTTATTCGGTTTATTTGTATATATGTGTGTATATGTGTAATGTGTGTATATGTATATATATATATATATATATATATATATATATATATATATATATATATATATATATATATATATATATATATATATATATATATATATATATGTATGCATATATACACAATACACACAAGCATATATAATATATACATTTATACATACACATACATATATGTCTATATATGCATTATACCCATATAAGTATATATGCACATGTAAATGTATAAACATACATGTCTACATATAAACATATATTTATATGTGTGTACACACATACATTTTTATGCCAATCTGGTGACTCTTTCTGCCTTTATCTACTTTAGTGCCAGTTGTGCCTCTCTTATAAGCATATACTAAAATACAATGGTAGTTTCAAGTATAGAAATTCCTGTCTTTGATAATAAAAAAATTGTTTTTTATAAATATATTTAGAGATCTTTTCTGTTTTATCTTTTTGTTGTCCTACTATTTTTTAATCTTTAAATGCCCTTAGTTTTCTTGACAATCTTATTTTAAGCTGGTTTTACCTTCTTTTGCTTCTTTTCATTTTATAGAACATTGTTCAAAATATTCTAAGATTTTACAAATAATTTTGTATTCTACATTAATGTTGCTTTTCATTGTCATGTCCTGTGATTTGTCAATTAAGCCAAATGTTTATTGGCCAATGGCCTTTCAGCATTCTTATTCATATTACTATGACAGTAAATTTAGATCAGTTAAATATCTTTACAAAATTATTATAATTGGTGATTATGTCATTCCAAATGTCCATTTCTATTTCCCAGGTACAATTACTTGCTGAAAATTTTCCAGATTGAATTCTTTCAAGTGCATGTTATATATGTTGTCATTTCTATTTTGCCTTCTTGGGATTTGTTGTTGTTGTTGTTGTTTTGTTTTACTTTTTAATTTTGTTCTTAAGAAGACTTAATTTTAAGGATATGACCATGAATTAAATTAATAAATATGTATTGAGATTTTACAGTATGATAGTCCTATGTTGGGGACTACAATAATACATATATCTGTGGAATATATAGCCCTAGCCTCTAGAAACTTACCAAAAATGGTAGTTAACAATTTGACAAATACTTCCATTTAATAAATATGTGCATTCAACATGAGAGGCAATTGTTAGAAGCAACTGTTGGGCAAAGTGAATAGGACACTAAGCCTAAAGTCATTAAGTCCTGAGTTTAACTTTAGCCTCAGACACTAGATCTGTGACTTTGAGTAAGGTATTTAACCTCTATTTGACTCTATCCAACTGTAAAAATGGGGAAATGATAATATCTACCTTCTGGATTATTGTAAAGATCAAATGAATTAAAAAAAAAAAAACTTAGCCCAGTGTCTGTCATAGCTGTAGGCATTGTATAAATGCTGTTCTATACTTTATATCAAAAAGATCTATATTCATATTCCTCTAAGATACTACCTTTCCTAGTCCTTTGTGGTCACAGGAAAGTAATTTAAACATCTCTAAGACTAGGATAACTTTTTATTACTATGTTATGGATAGTTGACATTCGAGGGCCCACATATGGGTATCTTAAGCCTGTAACCATTAATTACTAATTATACACACACACACATATGCTATAATATAATTAAATGGATAGTTAAGATCAAGTAAAGTAGAGTATAATTAATTAGTTAATGCATGGTATAGAGTAGACTGTGAATGCTATATGTAAGAGGACAGATGAGCTCCCTTCAGATTTGAATAATATGGAAAGGCTTTACCAGTCAGGTGGAAGTTGAAATACTTTTCTAAGTGTTATTCCTATTACAAATAAGCTTGTTATTCAAAGTGAATAACCAGCAGAAGGCACTATACCCTAGCATTCCAATTAATCTCTGATTCAGAAGCTATACATCCAGAGGGTCAACTATGTAAAGAAAAAATTTTGAAATTTTCAGAAAGAAAAAAAAATTAATATGAACCTGTTTGTTTTCATTAAAATGTAGAATTCCATTTCATTTTCAAGTGGAAGAATATCTGAAAAGCATTTGAGATAGTGCATAGCATATAGTAGCTGCTTAATAAATATTTTGTTTCCTTCCCTTCATCTTTTTCATTTTGTGATATAGTATGGCATAATAGAAAAATGCTGGAGCACCCCTGTTGTCCCATTTCAAACACTTACTGATTAAGTAGCCATGAGGTAGTTGATTAACATTCATTTTTGTTTCCATATTTCTAAATGTGTATTATAAAAATAAAGGCATCTAGATGGCACAGTGTTTAAAGCACTGGGCTGGAAACCAAGGAGACTATCTTTCTGAGTTCAAATCCAATTTCAGATACTTGCTAGCTGTGAGACCCTAGGCAAGTCACCTAACCTTGTTTACCTTAGTTCTTCATCTATGAAGTGAGCTGGATAAGGAAAAGGCAAACCATTCTAGTATTTTTGTCATGAAGACCTTCTCTCATAGGGTAATGGAGATTTGGACTAAATAACAATATTATTTTTTAAAAATTTCTCGGAATTAATGCTATTTCATAAATCACAGAGTTTCTGTGTAGAAAGTATTTTGCAGACTTTAAAGTTCTATGCCAATATGTTATTATAGAAATAAATGTAAATTAATCAATAATATACTTTAAAAAGGCAGTTTATTCTAAAATCTATAGCTATGGATAGTTCTTTCCAATGATAGTTCTCAAACTTTTGTTCTTGGTACCTTTATACTACTCAAAATGAAAGAGGATCTGTCCAAAGAGTTTTTATTTTTGTGAGTTAAATTTATACACATTTACCATATTTGAGATAAAAGCTAATTTTGAATTTATACACCTATTGAAAAAAATTTTGAATCTATATACCCCCAGGGTTCTCTGGAACACACTTTGAGAACCATTCCTTTGTAATACAAGGTACTTATTTAAAGTATTTTCAAATATTAACTATACATTTTAGTTAACTTATTTAAATTTGGTGTCTCCATATGTGTATTTTAAACCTTTTAGAATTACTTCTGAGGTACATTGAAAGACATTGAATAGAACTTTCAAAATCCCTTCAGATCAAAAGTGTTTGTTAGAGGAAAACTTTTTTTTTTTTTTTTTTTTTTTTGCTAATGGGGCAATAATAACATCCAGCATTTATATTGTAATTTAACATTTAAAAATTCCTTTACAAATACCTCATTTTATCTTCACAACAATTCTGAGAGGTGGCACCATTATCTACATATTGCAGGTGAGAAAAGTGAGATAGTCAAATGATTTGCATAAACTCACAAAGCTAAGAAATATATGAGTCTGGATTTGAATTCAAGTATCTTTTGACTATAAGTTCAGACCCCTACCCAAGATACTACCTAGTCGCTATGGATTCTGCTAAGCCAAATTTCATTTAAAAATACAAAGAAGTTATAGACATAATATAAGAATGACACAATTATTATGTATCAATGTAGGAAACAGTAGATGATTGATACTTAGTTAATAACTGTGGTATCATCCTTATACTCCTATATGGTACAAATACTCTCATACTACTTTCTAACCTATAATGAGAACTTTAAGACATTCTATTGGTCCATCTGGACCAGTGAAATATTTGGGCATTGGGGAAACCAAAATCATCATGAACAGGAAAGAAAGGGAAGGAATTTATTGTCAGGTCAAATTGTTTGGATTAGGTATTTCTAACTCTCCCTTCTTTCCAGGAGATATTTTATCAACTATATGAAATGTATTTCAGGTGAAACTATTTTAGTCTATGCTCCCCTCCTCTAAATTTTCTCTGATATTGAATCCCAAATATGCCAAGTGCAAGTTGATCTTTGTAAGTTTCCATAGCAATCAGGAGAGGTAATTAGATTGATCAAGTGTTTTGAAAATACAGATAGATTTTGAAATTTCTCAAAATTAATATTTCTAGATATTTCTAGAAAATAACTTGTCTGATGGTTTTTGGGTGTGGAAACTGAAAAAATCTGTTCAACTTAGCTATATAAAATGTCTATTATTGTATTCCTAGAATAAAGAATATTTCATTTCTATCTAGGCAACTGTAGGATATTGAGAAACGATAATAGCTCATATCTGAGTTTTATTTTAAGTTTTATAGAGTACTTTCCTCAAAATAATTGTGAAGGAGGTAGTTCAAATATGACTTCATTTTACAGAAAAGGAAGTTGAGACTGACAAGTAAATAATTTGCTAGTGTCATATAATTAGTAAATACTAGAGCCAAGACATGAAAAAGATTTTTTTTGAAAGGTTGTTATGTTAAAGATTGTACCTATCTGTTGTGTGGATCAAATGAGATAAAAATTGAAAAGGGCTTAGAACAGTGTTTGGCACAGAGTAAACTCTATATAAATATTAATTATTATTATTTGTCATTCCCTAAAACCAGAGGTACTAGTCCTCTCTACATACCCTAAAAACTTTTGTCAGGACTGCTCATCCACCTTTGGTATCCTCCTTCATCCAAATGTTACCTATAGCTCCAAGAATCAATAGCATGTGCAGTGGTCATACACAAGTAGCCTATGTCTCTACCTGCTTGGCTTCCTTCATGGCCCTTTGAACAAGTTGTTTTCAGCCTCCCATTCCATCAAGGAAAACCTCCCCACGCTTGGGGTAGACATGTCCCTAACAGGTTCGAGGTTACATCCAAGTAGGTGCTATGGAGTGCTTAGAACTTGGTCAGGCATGAAGGATGCTAAGACCATCCACTGCCACTAGTTTCAATGTCCTAGGAAAAGAGAATGAGAAAGAATAGTTGACTCAATTTTGACTCACTTAAATGCAATTCAAGGGCTTCTCAAGACTTCACCCCATGATATCATTGGTCCTTCTTGACAAAAAATGATGAACAGCAATTATGATAATGACAATTCTTATTTTTATTATGTTATGGTGCCAAGTACGCAGATTCAGATGTTCACTTTGGCAGTTACTAGGTATATGAACTTGATCAGGTCATTTGTCTTCTCTGAGTTTAAATTTCCCCAGTTATAAAATTATTACAGTCCCTTTCAATTATAACGATATTAATGCATGTCTAGACATTTAAGAACTAAGGCAGATCAAAAAGAGCAGAACCAGAACATAATGTAAATTATAATATAATGTAATGTAATATAAATAATATAAATTAAATTATCTCTAAAAAGGAACCGAGATTAATTGTTTTCATAGAACAAATGAGGAAAAAACATTTCCCTCCTCTCTGGATAGTGGAACACTGTGCAATAGATACAGTATGATATACTATTATAAAGATCTGAGGTTAAATTTGAACTGAAATATTTACTAGTTGTGTGATCTTGAACAAATAACTATAACTCTACTTGCTTCTGTTTCCTTATCTGTAAAATTAGCATGAAAATAGCACCCACTTCCCAGAGTTTTTGTGAGGATAAAACATACTATTTATAAAATAGTTTGCAAACCTTAAAACACCAGATAAATGGCAGTTATTATTTATCACATGCTGTCAGACAAGGTCTTGGTAGTCAGTTTTCTTTAATTTTTTTTTTTCCTTTATCAGAGAAGAATATATGAGGAAATGACCTGGAATAAAACACAAAAGGCATCATTAACATTTTTATAAAGAAATATCTGGAGACAAAGCAGGAACACTTTGTAGAAGTTTTTAAATACCAAATTCAGTTTGTATTTCACTCTAGAACTAATAGAGGTAGAATTTTCTTGCCATGAGAACCATCTAAAAGTGGAATGAATTATTTTAAAAAGTCATAGGTTCCCTGTTACTAAGAGATCCTCTATCAAAGGCTACACTGTCCTTCACTGGTAATGTTCTACAAGGCATTTGTTTTCAACTACAGGATTGTATTAGGTACTTGGTGAGTAATCTTCCTTTTCTAAGATTCTGTTGGGGAGAGGATAAGGAAAGGCCTGCAACTTGGACTAAAACCCTGAGAGATACTTCTATCTCGAAATAACACCCCTTGCTCTCTTTTTCTTATCTCCTATTAGTTTTAAATTCTGGCTTGCCTATTTCTTTGGCACCCATTCTTCTTCTGTTTGAGGTCTTCTTGCACAGATATCCTGTAATTATTTTATAAAAAGGGCCTCAGATTCATAATATCCTCTGTCTGGGATAAGGATAGGGACTTTATACAGATTTCCTACAGGTTTTCATTACTAATTAGACAGAGAAATGGATAAAGGCTAATCTACATAAAAGTAATGTTATGAAGTTATGAGATAAGGGTTCCCAGATTTTTAATCAATGTAAATAGTTAGGCACATTCATTCTTATCTTTTTTCCCTTCTAACTGAACTTTATTTTCAAGTTTATACACTATCTAATCTAGAATTTGAATCTAGGATCCTCATTTTACCAGAGAGGAAACTGAGATCCAGAGAGGGGAAGTCATTAATTAAAGTTCAGTAGTGGTTGACCAAGCCAAAATTTGAATTCAATTCTTCTGACTTCAACTTCCAGCCTTTTCCTGTCATATTAAATTTCTCAGAGTCTCCACAATGCAAGAAGACAATTCCTCATAGGATCTGGGAGAGAATGATTAAAGAATATTAGAGTAAAGATTAGACAGTCATAAAGTCCAGCATTATCAGAACTAGAAAGGACTATTGGAACATAATACTTTTGAGTGCTTGCTTTGAAAGTTCTTTGATCAAAAACATTATGTTTTAGATTATATAAACTCACTGAAAGAAGTATCTTTTGAATTAGATGTTATTTTTTTTTTTAATTTAGTGGTTACATTTTTAGAGGTTACTTTTAAAAATTTAGATGTTATTTACAGGATCTATGGAAGAAAGGCACTGGAATTAAGAGGTATTGACGAAAGCTTCCAGAGTAGAAAGTAGGTTTTTAGATGGGACTTAAAAGAAACTAGGCATTTAGAGCAAAGTCAGAGTCATGAAAGCAGAGTATTCAATATCTGTGAGACAGTCAGAGAGAATGCCAAGTACATAGATATGGAGTATCTTGCTATGGAACAGCCAAAGGGCCAATGTCACTGGATCAAAGAGTACATATTGGAGGAATAAAACAAAGGAAGACTGGAGGATGAGGTTATAAAGGACTTTTCAAAGGATTAAGCAGGGTATTTAAATATATATACACATATATATAATACATAACATAATATATATTTATATCTATATCTATATATTTAGCAGAAACAATAGGAAATGTATTGTAGTTTATGGATGACATGATTAGCCCTGTACTTTTAGAAAACTACTTTAGTGTCTTAAGGGAAGATGGATTAAAGCCCAGAGATATTTGAAGGAGACAGATTTGCTAACAGGCTATTGCAATAATCAAGTGTGATGTGATCAGAGTATATATGAGGGTGGTAGCAGTATCAGAAGAGAAAAAAGTGAATATTTGAGAGATGTTGCAAAGGTGAAATCAGCAGATCTTGGCAATTATTTAAATATGGGGGGGAGAGGACCAGAAACAGATAGTGGGGATGGCTCATAGGTTGCAAGCTTGAGGGACCGAAAGGATAGTATTGCTTTCTGTAGTTATGGAAAAGGCAGGAAGGAAGGACAGTTTAAAATCAAAGAAAATGAGTTCCATTTTGGACATAGTTTAAGATGACTACTGGACTTTCAGTTTGAAATGTCTTAAAAGCAGTTGGAGGTGTGAAATTGGAGGTCAACGGAGAGAGTGGTATAGAGATGGTAATTAATTCTGTGGGAGCTAATGATATCACTAAGTGAAGTATAGAGAGAGAAAAGAGAAGAAGGCATGGGACAGAACCCTGAACCACATCTTTGGTTAGAGGAGATGATCTTAGAAGAGTCCTACAAAGGGGAAGAAAAGGAAAAGTCAGTTAGATGTGAGGAAAACTAAGAGATAATGGTATCTTGAAAACCCAGAAAGAAGAGAGTACCCATGGAGAGTGATCAAGTGTCAAAGGCTGTGGAGAGAGAAGAGGTCAAGGAGAATGACAATTGAAAAAAAAAGGCCATTACATTTTGACCATTAAGAGAGCTTTAGTAGCTTTAGAGAGAGTTTGGGTGAAATAAGAAAGTTGGAAGCCAGATTAGAAGAGATTAATAAAAGAGTGAAAGGAGAAAAAGGTGAAGTATCCTCATTAGATTGGCTTTTCAAAGAGTTTAGCTACAAGGGCAGAAGAGATGTAGGATGATGGTTAATAGTGAAGGAAAGATCATATAAAGGTTTTGGTTTTTTTGTTGTAATTTATTTTTTTTTCCTGGATAAATGTACATATCTGTAGATAGTGGGAAATAAGCTAGCAAAGAAGGAGAAACTGAGTAGGCATGACAGAAGGGGTAGTTTGAACTACTAGAGGAATTAGCCTTGGTAAAGAGTAAGACCATCTCATTATATGAAATAGGGATGAGGGAGGAATATATAATAGAAAGGTCATCTTTAAATGATAATGAAGAATGGGAGAACAGAGATTAATACTTTTTATCTTATTTTTAATGTTTGGAAGCAAAGAATTCTTTCATTATATCATTTTCTTTGTTCTAAGATAAAAATATTCTTTAATCTTCTTTGTCTATCTGTATGTATGTATGTGTGTATGTGTATCTGTATGCATGCATGTATCCAGGGTTCCTCATTCTTTCAAGATTGGGTTAATTTTCAATATTTTGATGGAGGTCTTGAGTTGTGTTATCTTAATCCCCTTTCTCTATAAAACTTGTGCTCAGAGAAATATTAAGATTTATATTTAAATATTTTGCTATATATTTTTCAGTTTCTGAAAATATTCTGAATCTCATTAAAGTTTGAAGAAAATGCCCTTATCTATTTTGTGGGGAAGGAGACTCATATAGCTCTCTACAATACCAACCTTAGGATTTTAAAATAAAATATTCTTTTTTTATGGTTTTCTTTTTTTAATTTCTGAATTTCTAGTAATGAACACATAAATTCTAAGAACATAAATCTAAGTAATCTATCCTTAGCTTTAAAAAATTAAAATATTAATATATCTCATATTATGTATCTTTTACAACTCAGAAATTAGAATTAAATGCCAGAATAGAAGATTCGCAGAATTCTCAAACCAAGAATGACAAAATTTCAGAAACATTTTAAATATTTCTGGTATTAGTAATAAATATGAAACTCCTAAGATCAGATATGGTTTTGTTCTTTAAAATAATCTCAGTTTTAATGGAACTCAAATTCCAGATGATAGCAAGCATTATCAGTTTTGGTTTTTAAAAATAAAAGAAATTATTAATGTTATCTTTTCCTCTCCTCTCTAAATAGCAAACAGTATTTGTTATTCACAGATGTTCTTTCTTCAATAAGGCCTATCAAAGTGTAAAACTAGATGGGTATTTTTTTTTCCTTGAAAAAGGAATGGTCTTTCATTATACAGTGTTCTTAGGTGAATTTTCTTGTTTAAGAAGCCAGAATACAAGAGAGTGCTATATTAGTGTATTATTCTCACAACAAACAAGCACTGTTCTGTTGCTACCTGCTTGGCCATTGTTTCTGATTGTGTATGCTTTGCAGTGGTATTTGGATGGTTTCCTGCTCTCTGCCAGCACAAAAAGGCATTTCTGTTACAATGGCCCCTAACCACACAATGACGGCATTAAGGATTTATATGGAGGTTTCATTATTTTCTCCTCTTTTGTTCCTTCCAGGATGTCTTCCAAGCGACCAGCCTCTCCGTATGGGGAAGCAGATGGAGAGGTAGCCATGGTGACAAGCAGACAGAAAGTGGAAGAAGAGGAGAGTGACGGGCTCCCAGCCTTTCACCTTCCCTTGCATGTGAGTTTTCCCAACAAGCCTCACTCTGAGGAATTTCAACCAGTTTCTCTTCTGACGCAAGAGAGTTGTGGCCATAGGACTCCCACTTCTCAGCACAACACAGTGGTAGGTTTTCTTGTGGTCTTTTGTCCTTACATTCATTCTTGGACCAGTGTTTCTTCTATAGTAGTTTGGCATTCAGGCTAGTACTCAAAATAGTGGTTACTAGTCATATGTGACACCATGATAATATGAAATGCTAACTTAAGTTTTCTAAGTTACCAAAAAAAAAAAAAAAAAAGTAACGACATCTATTCTTATATGTTGATATTATACTATATGCATTTTCTTAAGACCATCTAAAACTATACCTAACCAAAACATAAGTTTGAACTTTCTTTCTTATGATTTCAATCCTTATTTTAGCCTTTTGTGCTTATATTGAATTCAAATCCAGGCTTATGGTTAAAGTGAGAACATGCTTAATGGAAAGCTATAATCTATCTATTTCTCCATCTATCTACATCTACCTACTTATATATAAAGAAATAGATGCACATATATAAATACCCACACATATAGAAATATATACATACATACATACACATATATGTATGTCTATGTACTTATGATTCTATAATTCAAGTCTACATAATTCATACATTTTCTTATAATTATTTAATGTTAAAATTTCATTGTGTATAAAATATTTTGTTTTTAAGAATATGCCATGTAACCAACTTTAAAAGTGCTTTTAAATATGATTATAGCTTAAAAGAGCTTGCAGTATAACTCAGGAGACAACCTGCACATAATTGAACACAAATTAAATTTATCATATTTGATGTCATATTTGACATTTATTATGAATCAAGTTGCATTGTTGCTGTGAATGATTATTACAGAATATAATTGCAATGTGGTTGGAAATATAGTTGTACACTGAATGTGGGTCACATTTTCCTACGTCATAAATAAAACATTTTACATATGAGGAAGCTAACAATGAGATGTGACTTATTCGTTGTCATACAGATCTTTACCTTTATAGGGAAATTTGAACCCAGGCATTCTGCTTCCAGGGCCAGAGCTCTTTTCAATGTGATATATTGGAACAACACACCTCCCCAATGGCACTCCAGCCATACCTGTGGTTGGAAGGGCTTTTTTATAATGATGAATTAATATTTTTTCCCTAACTTACATCTTTCTTTCCTAACTTAAGTTCCTTAAATTCTTTATGTGTCTGTTTATGTAGAATTATGTTAAAATAAGATCTTAAAAGATCTACAATAAAGTTTCTTAATTTTCAGTTGGGGAAAAGAAGGCTAATAGAGGTCAGATATTACTTGTGAAATGTCAAACATTTAGTTCATGGCAAAACAGGATTAAAACCTCAGTGTCCTGTCTTACAGTCCAGTTTTTCATCCACAGCATTAGGTAGCCTACAACCTTAAATGTCCCATTCCTTTTTCCTTAGCAAAGCTCTATATATGTTTCTTTGGATAATAATACAACCATTCAACAATTTCTCTTAAAGACAGCTTTAGAGTACACGAATTTAGGATGATTTCCAAGGGCCTGCCACTTCCCAGAACAAGAAGGTATAATACTAAAAACACCAAGACCTTTAGCTGGTAGACAACAAGGTTCCCTAAAAGAGGTAATATGTTTTCATGGAAAGAATACTGACTTTAGAGTAAAAAGTACCAGGTTCAAATACCACCTAATTTCATCTTTAATTAGTCACTTATCAAATACTTCTCAGTTTCTTGATCTGTAAAAGGATAGCTTTGGTATAAATTTCCTCTGAGATACTATTTAACACTCTTATTTGTGATCTTAACCACATTCTTAATATCCCTTAGAATGAATATTGTGTTATGGATTTTAAACTTTCTTTTCTTTTTTTGAATATCATCCTAGTTGTTAATTTTAGCCATATTTTTCTAAATTAAAAAGTTATTTCAGGGCAGTTTATAATATAACTTATCCTAGATTTTATCAACTTGTAAGTTTGGCCTCTATTGATTTTGTTGTGTCTTCAATGGTTTTGTGCACAAATCATGATAGTGAATCATAGGCTATGTAGTCTAGTTGGAATCGGAAGGAAAAAAAAATTCATCTCTTCTAATAGATGTACTTGAATAAAATTCAAGCATTGAGATTATAATGATAATTTCCATATATATAATACTTAGAAGTTTACAAAGTGCTTTGCACACATGATCATATCTGAGGGTAAGAATAGCTCTTTTAGGCAGGTACTCCCAGAGTTATTAGCTCCATTTGACAGATGATTGGAAGTATGAGAAGTAATTTGTCCATTGTAACACTGCTAATGAGTATCAGAAAAAGAATTTGAATCTATGTCTTCCTATTTCCAAAATACCTCGCCAAACTACTTTATGTCTTATTATCTGTAATGTATAGGTGCCTGATCTGCCTTTAAGGAATTTATGGTTGGAGACACTGTTTTTCTTATGTCATCATTGTCCTTACTATTGTTTGATTAGCATCAAGAGTATGCTTGATCCTTTTCAGTCTTTCTTATTGGAAGACCACAATCACGATTTTTTTTGGCTCTTCCTCAACAACAGTTCTTGTTTGGGGTATGATTAGGGTTGATTTGCTTGGTCTTGCATGTGACTATCCAAACTATGCCTTAATGCCAACTGACAAGGATATTTATAGGCACCAGCAGGGATCATGGTAAGTTTGGAGGCGAATGAAGTGGCAGCATCAGGGGCAGCTGGGAAGCTGTGTCCTAACCATTTTGGCACTCAATCCCTATGTAGTTGCAGGATAGTTCAGTGTGTTGGAATATTGTTCCAGTAACATATGTGATATGACCATTTTTAGTTATTTAATGATCATCTGTCTTTTTAACTAAAATTATGTCATTTTGGCCAATTTATATTTTGACTTTTTTGATTTTTCCTAAGCTAAGTCAACTTCCCCATTCCAGTGAGTGGATGATAAAGATTCAAACCTTTCCCCTCTTTTTGCTAGTGGTTAGAAGTGGACATTTTGGAGCTGAAGTATGATAGTAATACATATCAATATTATCTACACTGTTGTCTATATTATGGCTTATTTTTGGAATGTGAAAGGGTGTGTAGGGAGCATACTCATAGAAACTATGATTTTATACATCAAAATATTCATTGGAATACTGTTATAGCACTATTTTCTATAAAACAATATGGTGTTACTTTCAGAACTTTTGCTTGTATATCAAAAAGATCCTTTTAAAAAGACGATCTCCCTCTAAGTTTAATATACAGCATGAACCTCAAAGAGAGTATTGAATAAGGATTTAGTATACTAAATCTATCCTTAAATGATATATGAAACTTATAGGACAACTAGACTCTTTATCTGTTGTCAGACAATATTCTCTCCCAGAATTTTTCAAAACAACTTTAAAATTTTATATTTTAACTATATCTTCAAATTCTCAATCACCATAATGTTTATTTAAAGTTTACTATTCAGATACATATTTTGGATATTTGATTAAGGGAAATGTGATTGTTAAGCAGAACAATTGCTGTTTAGGAAAAGTGACAATGCATAGAACATATAAAGATGCTATTGCAGCTTTTTAAAAGTCCGACTAAAATCTGACTTTTGGAATAGTAATTCTGTTATTTTATAGAGTTGGTTTTTAAAGATATATTTAAATTTCTGATGTACCTTTGTACATCAAGCTTAGCATAAGTTATTGTGATGGCACAATGCACTATGTTGTGAACACCAGGGTCGTTATTGTGCCAGTTCTAATAATGAGAATTTCATTGTTTAGGGAGAGCAGTCTCCTACACTCTAAACAAAAGTGTAATTACTTTTGAACGATGTGGAATGTGCTTGGTTTAATAGCATGGAGAATAGATTCGCAAAGATTCAGATAAAGCAAGCTTGGAAGCCATATGTACAATGTGTCAGTATAAAATTATGTTAGTAGGCAGCATAATTCCACATACACATACACGATTTCATACAGTTTATAAACTGTTGTTTCTGTAAGAGATAGGCGTGCTTATCTGAACAAGGCCAATTCAATTGAAACAAGGTGAAAATGGTGACAAGTTTGTATTTGTTTTTTTATGGTAAATTGATGTTTATCATACAATGAAATTACATTGTTACAAACATTACATTATAAATGTCATCACAAAATACCACATGAAAGCTGTTTCCATAGATATAATCCCAGCCTTGTATGTGAGAATGAGTTTTTCAATCTTTATTCTTACATTGTTTCAGACAATTTCCCCCAGAGTTGTCAGGAATGGGGACAAATTTTAAAAATTAGAACCATTTGGGGTCCATCAAGCAGCTGGAGAAGTTATACAATGCATCATTTCACCCTCTTCTCCAATTCCCTTTGGATCCAGGGGGTCTGATATTAAGAAGGATAAAGTCAATTCACCGAGTCTATGGTAAAATGTTACTGTTGACTCTTGAGTAATGTATATGAATGTATGGAGATATGTGGTAGCCTGTTAAGAACATTTCTAGAATGTTCATTGTTTGTATAATATTACATTTCATAATAAGTTGAACCAAGAAGGCTAGTTTTTTCCGGATATGTTGTGAGATTGGTTAGGGACATTAAGTTCCTATTGAAGAAGAATAAGGAAATATAGTGATTTAAATGTGAAATTGAGGAGAGACAACTGTCTTAGTTTCATTTATTTTTATAAGAAAATAATCAGAAAATTATAAGAAAGGTATATATTTGGCACCTTAAAACTTAAAAATTCATTCACCAATTCCTATGTGACTATACATGAAAACATATTGACATGCTTCATGGACATTTCAACAAATATACAAAACCTTTTTTTTTACATATATAGTTTCATATAAGTATACATGCTAAGACAAATCCATAATAAATTGAATGTGTAGTAATACACAGTTTTCAAAGTAATGTAAAATTTTAAATAAAATTCAGTAATAACTTTTGTGCATATCTGTATATAGCAAAAATTTAAAAAAACCTAGATTTTATCATAATAAGGGAAAAGTTAGTAATAACACATTTTGAGCCTTTTTTGTTGTTGTTCAGTTTCAAATCAAGTCCAATTCTTCAAGACCCCATTCTTTTAGCAAATATACTGAAATGGTTTGCCATATCCTTCACCAGCTCATTTTTTTACAGATGAGGAAAGTAAGGTAAAAAAGATTAAGAGACTGCCCAGAGTCACACAGCTAGGACGTTTCTGAAGCTGGATTTAAACTCAGGAAGTTAATTCTTCCTGATTCCAGGTTCTACTCTAGTTGCTGCACCATAAAGGCTATCTGCCTTTATGATAATGTTACACTGTTTAATCCTTCATAGACACATAATTCAGTATTAAGTTATATGTAATATATAATATTTTTTCACTTCATATAAATATAATTCTATTTATTATTACTAATACTGCTTTTATCCACTTTAACTCCAGTTTGTCAAAAATACTTTTCATCAAACTACATACATTTAATATAATATTAATATTACTGGTTATTTAAAGGAACATTAGCTTGTTTTCAGAGGTCTGAAAATTTTTGACCAGAGGAAGAAATGTTTTCCTTATTTTGAACGTCTATATCTTAGATATTATAGATATTATTATTATTATTTTAGCTTTAAGATTTCTGATAGAATATTGTGAGAAGACACTAGTAGTTGTGATATGATCAAGATAGCGATACCTACTTCAAAATAAACATGTGACAGATTCACAATGGCCATTCTCTTTGGCAAAAAGCAGATTTATTTAAGGGAAGAGGTTACACATAAAATGAAGAGGTAAAATAGACACAAACAATACATTCAGAAGTAGCAAATATGAAATAGAGTAGGGAGAACATATAGTTAGAAAGCAAAGAAATTTAGAAGAATCCATTAAAGAAAAATCCATGAAGCCTAAACATGTCATTGACTATCAGGTTACATCCATAGAGGAGTTTAGCAGACTAATCAGTTAGCCAAAGTAAAGAGAAAGACACCATTAAAAGGAAGTCACTGCGAAAGAGAGAGAGTTCAGGCTTAGTCCTGAAGAAAACAAAGCACCAATTTTAATCATAAGCAGATATTTTAGGGGGAATACAGCATTTTTTTTCTCAAGGAGACCAGAGAAGTAAAAGCAGGAATTCAAAGGGAAGGGTCAAGGAGCCAGGTAACATTTCAGGCCCCAGACTGGCCAAAAGATGCTAACCAATATCTCAAAAGATTGTTTAAAGATAGCCAGAAGTTGGGGAATGGACAATGGGGGTTGATAAAGAGTTCCTTTCTAGCAAATCTCGGAATTATAGTAACTTCTTCGTGATAGGAGAAGAGAGTAAGTCACATCAGTTGGAAGTGACAGGTAAGAAATACCTGAATGGACAAAGAAGAAAAAGTATGTTTCTGATGTGTGAAGAGTTTGTAGTATGTGTCTTTCATGTGGAATGAGGGAGAGAGTATGCTTTTATATGTTATATTGCCTTTTTGCTTCTTTTTTCTTCCCTCTGAATCTGGTTTCCATGCTTTTATCAATTATTCCTGTCCATCATTTGTTATGGTACAGTGATAACCTATTACATTCTTGAGCTTCTGTTTGGGTACTGACATTATTGATATGATAAAAAGTGCTGCTATGTATGTTCACATAAATGGTACTTTTCTTTCTGTCTTGAGTCTTCTCGGTATCTATGTCTAGCCACTGGGACACTGAAACAAATGGTATTGACTTTTTCTTTCGTCACACCTTTTTTTGTCTCTCTTTTGCAATCCAAATTGCTTTATTTTAAATAGTTAAATCAATTCACTATATTTTAAAAGTATGTAAATTATTATGGAGCCTGCCTTTATTGTAAAACAGTTTTCCATTAACCTCCAAGTTTCGTGTCAGAAAGACTAAACCCCAAAGTCAGCATAAAGGCTTAGGAAAAATGGGCTGTATTTTTTTTAAAAAACATGTTCAAGCCAACAAGAACAAGTAGCAAGCAACTATGCTCATTGCTTCACACAGATTATGTAATATTATCAAATGCTAGAGAGACAGCTGAACAACTCAACTTCTATTTTTCTTTTTCTTTTCTTTTTTTTTTTTTTTTTTTTTTTTTTTAAATCATGGAGCTTTCCTTTCAAAGGAGGCAATTTGGTACATTGGAAAGAGTTCTGTATTTAGAATCAGAGGGCCTGATCCCTCCAACTGAATCTCAGCCCTGCCACTTAACTAAATATATGACAGTGGGCCTAACTTCCCTAAGCCTCAGTACTCTCATTTATGAAAGACTAAGTGATTTCTCAAGTTGGCTTCAACTTTATCTAGGATCCTTTGAAATCAAAATTGTTAGGATGGTGAAGAGAGAATGAAAGCTAAAGATACGTACTATAGTATTGTTATAACTTAAATGAATTTGAGTTTCTGGCTAAAGGTTAAATTAATTAAAAAACAAACAAACAAAAAACATTAGATGCTGTATACTCATTGAAACCTTGTCAGGAGTCTTGATCAACTACTGGGAACAACACAAGTATATTAATACTGGCATTAACCAAATCTTGTACTAATTTTAAAAAATAACAACTATTTAGTGTTTATTCTTAGCAAATTCTAGAATTATAAGAAGATGACATTCATTTTTATAAAAGCAACTATAATTTTTAGTAGCTAGTACAAGTTTACTGAGGTTCATAACACAACCTTATTTCCTTTTTTTTTTTTTAAGCAGAGTAATTATACTTGTTATCCTATCAAAAAGAAATAATGCCATATTGGGCTGAACTAAAGATCAAAAAGATCTGAGACCAGTTCCAGCCTTTAGAAAATATTGACTGTCTGACTTTGGGCAAGCCATTTGGCTTCTCAATGCCCTAAGCTATTATAAAAGAAATATAAATACAAATATAAAAGAAATGCTGATTTGCACTGAATGTTGGCATTACTACTGGAGTTCTCTAAAGCAGTGAGTAGTCTATCTTAAAACACTGGTAATCCTCCCCAAAAAAGAAATAAAGAGAAAAAAGAGAAACTCTTCTAGTAGAGAAAATAAATCATATCAAAATAGTGTGTATGATTTCACAAGAGATTTTCATGCAGAACTTCATGATCTGGGACATAGTTTTCCGTGAAATGGAATAGGACCAGTCTATGTCCTCTCTCTATTCCATAGAATGTCTTTTACGTATTTATAAACAGTTTTCATATGTTCCTTAAAATTTCTCTTTTCAAGTCATATTTTTAAACAAGTTGCATTCCTTTAAGAGATCTTTCTATGGTGGGGGTCTGTGTGCACATGTGTGCTTGTTTTCTTCTGTCTCACTGAATGTCAAAGAGAACTTAAATAGTCACCCGTCAGGGGTGTTTTAGAGGGAATTCCTACGTGGAGAGTTGACTAAATAGCCAATCAGTTTCTTTGTAGACTGATATTCTCTAATTTTGTTAACAAATACTATCGCATTTCCATTCTCATTTAGATATGAGGGAGGAAATTTTGGAAGGAATTACTAGTCTTTAATTCCTGCTTAAAGTTGCCTTTACAGACTTTTTTTTTCTTTATATGATAACACAAACATATTAATAACTTCTGGTGATTTCTTTTGTCCTGGCTGCCAAACTTATTTATATGAATTTTCATCATTCTAAATATCTTAATAGTAAATAGAACTTGCTTATTAAGTGAGTTGTCAAGAAAATTATGAGGATCAGGAATCTATACATTTTGTGCATAATTAAATATTATTTTGGGTGATGTCCACATATCAAATTAATATCAGTAAAATAATAATAGTAGCTATCACTGATATTCCTCCTTGGTAATCATAAAGATCAATCTGCTTAGTTGAAAGACAATACAAACTGTAATATGAATGCCTGATTCCTAGGTCAGAATATGATTCACTCACCCATGTATCATTGAATGTTAAGATATTTCAAGATCTGTCCTTCTACTGGTTGTTTTGCAATAAGAACAGGGCACAATTTTACCTGTTCCTTTAACTTAAAAAATAAAATTGTTCCATGTCTAGTAACATATTTTAGAAATACAAATGTCAACATTTATTTGTAGTTTAAGGGAAAAAATCCAAATTTAGGAAAATAATTAATATAATTAAATAATTTACTTTGTAAAAAAAAATTTTTGCCACTAGTACTCAAATAGTATTTCCTTCCTTATATATAAATATAGACATACCAAAATACTTTTTAGATTTCATAAAAAGACCAGTCAATAACATAAAAATTTTGCTTGTGTTATGAAAATCTATTAGGAAAGTCAAAATAACTTTCAAGTGAATTAATATTTCTATAGAATAGGAGTGTCACATAGAATTCAATATATAAAATGTTAAGCACAGGACATATATTAAAATACTGCTACCTTCTTATGTTCTGAGTTAATGAGGGTGTCTAATTTTTTTTATATTAAATAGGAAAAAAAGATTGGTTTAGTGATAACAATGTAGCATGTGATCACATTTTGATCATCACATTTAGCAAATGCTATTATTTGTAAAGGACTTTGAAAGTAAAACAATAATATATATTTATATAAAATGCTAATTATTAAATTATATTTATTCAACTACTATTTAGTCTTAAGTTTTTGCAATGAAAGATAAAAATAGAGTAATGTTGTTTTTAAGTCCATTTAAATTCTATCTACATAAACACAACATTTCAGTAGGCCCTAAAGTTAACTCAACTCAAGCAATTGGATATTACTTATTGGATTTTGTATTTTATTTAAGCAAAGCTGATTCTGCTGTGGAACTGTAAATAATGCTATCATTATGTCTGGAAAGAGTTTTCACTTCAGTGTTCCTCCAGAGCTCTCAGAAATCTAGCCAACCCCAAGATAAAAGACAATATATATGGGGTATTAACTCTGGCTATGCCAAATATCCCTACATTTTAAAATGCTAGTCTTCAAAGGGTTAATGGTTGCCTAAGGCAATATGAGGAGGAAATATAACTACAAAGGATTCAGTAACTTTTCTTCAGCAAGTAATCTGAAAATTCATGGCAAATATAGTTTAATCCCATGTAAAAATAGAAAGCAGATATATAGTCTGTCCCAAAAGTCTTAGTGCATAATAAAATTATAAAGTTTAAAACTACATTAAGTTTTTTTGGGGGGCATTCTGTATTATAATGTTTAGATGTAATAAAGAAGTTGAAGCCCTGGATCATTTCAACCAAGATCAATGAATTTGTCAGTGCCCTTCTCTTTTAATTCCTGGCTACTATTTTTTTTCAGACTTATAACATGATAAAGTTAGATAACTAATTCTCTCCAAGATCCATATCCATATTGGTTGGTATGTGTTATATGCAAGTAAAATATCTATGTAGAGATATAAGACAGCAGGAAAAATGCCTGTAAAATTGTCAGATAAACAATCCTTTCAAGAGTGAATCTATCTCCCATCTTTTTACTTTACAAATTACATACAAATCAAATACAATGTTAAACATTAGTTAATTCCAATGGTTTTTTTCAGTGTTTAGATTCTGAGCAAAAAGCATCTCAGACAAGTGTCCTAAGGTGAATCCTCAAATCAATTTTTTAAAGACATATTCAACGGTTTCTTTTTTTCCCCTTATGAAGAAGGAAGGAGGAAGACCCTGGTATACTCATCCATGAGAGGTGAAGTCAAAGATGCTATGATACCTGGAGGCTCACTCTAGAGGGGACCACTGGGATAAAGGAAGTAAACTACCCAATAACTTCATTTTTAAAATCTCATTATTTTAATTAAGCAGGTACTAAGTTCAATTTCCTTAATGAATGACTGCAAATGCTGTTTAAACTCTAAATTTTCTCTCTAAAGGCTATGCTCGGGTCCATAAATTGTCAGGAAAAATGGAAACATTTTTATCATTGAAGATCATAGAATAACTGGACAAAAAAAAACGATTGATGAATTTGGGAGATGGATAATAAGCCAAGCACAGAAGCATGTATAGTAATGATAGAGGACTTAAGTGTTCCAGGTATCTGTTGGAGTTCTCTCTCTGCCAAAACTGGAACAGTGGCAAACAACTTCTTGACTTTCCTTAATGATAATTTCATCTATCAAAGGTATTCTGGGCTGGGCCTAAAATAGTGATTCAGGCTTAAAAATAATATTCCTGAGAAAAAATTGAAATAATGTAGTTTCTAAACTTAAAAAAAGATAAAACTCAAACACTCTTCCCCTTTACCTCTGAAGTCTCTATAGCAACTGGTCAAATTAGGTCAGGGAGGCATTCCAGAAAAGCTTCAGTAAAAATGTGACAGTTACCCCTCAGATAAGCCTTTTGTCCTAGAAGTGTTAAGAAACACAAGTGGCCTCCCTTTTTCCTTAAACTAGTAGCTAGTCTACAAGCCACTCTAAAAATCATGCCATCTCTAGGCATCTATATTTCTATAAATGTGTAAGACCCTGGACTGAGCTATTATGGAGGAAGGTAGAGGGACAGTGAATATAATTGTTGGTGGTAACTTGGAATTGTAAATAGATATCCATTGATTATGGTACCAAAGTATAATGAGATATTACTGCATCATAAGAAATGAGCAATGGATAGATGGCTTATATGAACATAGTCAGAGTAAAGAAAGAAAACTAGGAAAGCAATATATACAATGGCTATAGCAATGTAAATGGAAGCTACGACAAAATGATTCTCCAAGTCCCTTTTCCCTCTGGGATTATGTTTTTAAATATTGGAAGCTATTCAAAGTCTCTCACTGGAGTCCATATTATTTTCTCACTAGCATATTTCTTTCTTTTCTTTTTTTCACTGTAGTAAGTTTATTATTTGTAATGTTTTATAAATTGTGTTGGGAGAGAAAAAACAGAGCTAAAGGAATAAAAAACACAAGAGAGAAAAAAATCAGAAAAAGAAGTGAATGTAACATGTGTTGATTTACATTCAGTCTCCTTAGATCTTTTTTTTTCTGCATACAACTGGCATTTTCTGTCCAAGATTGCTTGATATCACTGAACTATTGAGAAGAATCAAGCCTTTCATAGTTGATTATATCACATTCTTGCTGTTATTGTGCACAATGTATTCCTGATTCTGCTCGTTTCACTCAATATCAGATCATGTAAATCTTTCCAGGCCTTTCTTTAATCAGTTTCTTCATCATTTTTATAGAACAATAATATTCCATTATCTTCATGTATCACAGTTTGTTCAGCCATTCCCCAATTAATAACTTCTACTCCTTGTCTAATGCTTTGCTACCACAAAAAGAGCTGCTTCAGATATTTTTGCACACATGGGTCCTTTTTTCCCTTCTTTATAATTTCCTTGGGACACAGATGTAACAATGGCACTGCTGAGTTAAATTGTATGCACAGTTTTATACCCCTTTAGGTATAGTTCCAGATTGCTCTCCAGAATGGTTGGATTATTTCACAACTCCATCAACAGTGTATTAGTGTCCCAGTTTTCCCACATCCTGTCCAACATTTATCATTATCTTTTTCTATCATCTTAGTGTTAGAGGTATGAGGAGGTACTTCAGCCTTATTTTAATTTGCATTTCTCTAATCAATAGTGATTTAGAACATTTTTTCATGTAACTATAAATGGCTTTAATTTCATTATCTGAAAATTGTCTATTTATATCCTTTGACCATTTACCAATTGAGGAATGATGTGTATTCTTATAAATTTGACACAGTTGTTTATATATTTTTAAAATGAGACCTTTATCAGAAAAACTGGCTATAAAGATTTTTCCCAGCTTTGTACTTTCTTTTTAATCTTGTTTCTGTTAGTTGTGTTTGTGCAAAACCTTTTTAATTTAATGTAATCAAAGTTGTCCATTTTGCCTTTCATAATGTTCTCTAGTTCTTCTTTGGTCATAAATTCATTCTTTCTCCAAAGATTTTATAGTTATAGTATCCCTTGTCCTCCTAATTTGTTTAAGTATCATCCTTTATACCCAAATCAAGTATTCATTTTTACCTTATTTTAGTATGGGAGCATATTTCTTTCTGTGTTTTTTGTTTTGTTTTGTTTTGTTTTGTGGATTCGGGATTTGTGGTTCTCTGTTTCATTTTGTTTTCACAAAAAAAGGAAAAAAATATCTGATATTCTTTTCCTGTGTTCTATGGGACTAATATGTTTAGAAAGACCTATGAAAGACGCAGCAACAAACTCTGTTTTTATATGACTACATCATATGTAATGGCGATAAACTGCAACCTTTCCCAGTAAGATCAGGAGTGAAACAAGGTTGCCCACTATCACCATTACTATTCAATATTGTACTAGAAACGCTAGCCTTGGCAATAAGAGCCGAGAAAGAGATTCAAGGAATTAGAGTAGGAAATGAGGAAATCAAACTATCACTTTTTGCAGACGACATGATGGTATACTTAGAGAACCCCAAAGACTCTGCTAAAAAGCTATTAGAAATAATTCAAAATTTCAGCAAAGTGGCAGGATACAAAATAAATCTACATAAATCCTCAGCATTTTTATATATCACTAACAAAATGCAACAGCAAGAGATACAAAGAGAAACTCCATTCCAAACAAATGTTGAGAGTATAAAGTATTTGGGAATCCATCTACCAAAGAAAAGTCAGGAATTATATGAGAAAAATTACAAAACATTTGCCACAAAAATAAAGTCAGATTTAAATAATTGGAAAGACATTCAGTGATCTTGGATAGGCAAAGCGAATATAATAAAGATGACAATACTCCCCAAACTAATCTATTTATTTAGTGCTATACCAATCAGACTCCCAAGAAACTATTTCAATGACCTAGAAAAAATAACAACAAAATTCATATGGAAGAATAAAAGGTCAAGAATTGCAAGGGAACTAATGAAAAAAACTCAGAGGAAGGTGGTCTAAGTGTACCTGATCTAAAGCTATATTATATAGCAGCAGTCACCAAAACCATTTGGTATTGGCTAAGAAATAGACCGGTAGATCAGTGGAACAGATTAGATACAAAGGACAAAAAAGGGTACATCTATAGCAATCTAATCTTTGACAAACCCAAAGATACCAACATTAGGGATAAAAATTCATTATTTGGAAAAAACTGTTGGGAAAACTGGAAATTAATATGGCAGAAATTAGATATGGATCCACACTTAACACCATATACCAAGATAAGATCAAAATGGGTCCATGATTTAGGCATAAAGAGTGAGATAATAAATAGATTAGAGGAACAGAGGATAGTCTACCTCTCAGACTTGTGGAGGAGGAAGGAATTTATGACCAGAGGAGAACTAGAGGTCATTATTGATCACAAAATAGAAGATTTTGACTACATCAAACTAAAAAGTTTCTGTACAAACAATACTAATGCAAACAAGATTAGAAGGGAAATAACAAATTGGGAAAATATTTTAAAAGCAAAGGTTCTGACAAAGGTCTCATTTCCAAGATATATAGAGAACTGACCTTAATTTATAAGAAACCGAACCATTCTCCAATTGATAAATGGTAAAGGATATGAACAGACAATTCTCAGATGAAGAAATTGAAACTATATCCACTCACATGAGAGTGTTCCAAATCACTACTGATCAGAGAAATGCAAATTAAGACAACTCTGAGATACCACTACACACCTGTCAGATTGGCTAAGATGACAGGAACAAATAATGATGAATGTTGGAGGGGATGTGGGAAAACTGGGACACTAATACATTGCTGGTGGAGTTGTGAAAGAATCCAGCCATTCTGGAGAGCAATTTGGAACTATGCCCAAAAAGTTATCAAACTGTGCATACCCTTTGACCCAGCAGTACTACTATTGGGCTTATATCCCAAAGAAATACTAAAGAGCCGAAAGAGACCTATATGTGCCAAAATGTTTGTGGCAGCCCTTTTTGTTGTAGCTAGAAACTGGAAGATGAATGGATGTCCATCAGTTGGAGAATGGTTGGGTAAATTATGGTATATGAAGGTTATGGAATATTATTGCTCTGTAAGAAATGACCAGCAGGAGGAATACAGAGAGGCTTGGAGAGACTTACATCAACTGATGCTGAGTGAAATGAGCAGAACCAGAAGATCACTGTACACTGCAACAACAATACTGTATGAGGATGTATTCTGATGGAAGTGGAAATCTTCAACATAAAGAAGAGCCAACTCACTTCCAGTTGATCAATGATGGACAGAGGTAGCTACACCCAGAGAAGAAACACTGGGAAGTGAATGTAAATTGTTAGCACTAATATCTGTCTGCCCAGGTTACATGTACCTTCGGAATCTAATGCTTATTGTGCAAGAAGAAAATGGTATTTACACACATGTATTGTATCTAGGTTATATTGTAACACATGTAAAATGTATGGGATTGCCTGTCATCGGGGGGAGGGAGTGGAGGGAGGCGGGGATAATTTGGAAAAATGAAAACAAGGGATAATATTATAAAAATATATAATAAAAATATTTAAATAACAAAAAAAAGAGTTTTAAGAATGTATTTCACAAATATGTGACAGAGTAGACATGGCTAGATAATTATCCATTTTGATAAAAGATCTAAGATTTTTTTTTTTATTATAAAGTCAATATGTGATCAGTATGGTATAGAAAGACTTTTGAAATCTCTTAATATCTTTAAAAAGAAGAGAAATGCCCATATGGTTACTAATTTTATTTATTTTTTGCTAGCTTAAAGTCATACACACACACACACACACACACACACACACACACACACACACACACACATATATATATATATATATATATATATATATATATATATATATATATATATATATAAATTAGGTAGATAATAACAATAACAGTTGATAATCACATGTACTGTTAAATTAGATGAGGGCTTTTAAGACTTTTTCTACTTGTGACCCCTTTTTTATTCAAGAAATTTTTTATGTGACTTCAGATGCATAGGTATTTAAAAGATTATATAAATCAGACATTTACTGATAATAAATCATAATTTCACAACTCCCACATTCAGGTAAAAAGTCCCCAGTGGGGTCATGATCTACAGTTTAAGAAACTAGGAACTGGGAACTGTTTAAGATCCCTTTTCACATTAGAATTCTATTTTTTTTTTCCAATTCACCATGCATTTGTTAATGACCTATTAAGTATAAGTAACTACAACAAATGTTTATTGCATTGTACTATGATCAATGTAGAAGGAAAAGTTTAAGAGAGAGGGATGGGAAATTTAAGAGGGGAGAGAGATATTTCTATTTAGTGTATCAATGAAGACTTTATGAAACAAGAACCATCTATACTGAGGTTTGAAGGTTCAACAGCAGAAATATGGAGAGCATCTATTATGTGGAGGAAGGAAATAGAAACTGGGAAATAGTAGCCTTTTTTGTGTGGAAAGTAGTATGTAAAGGAGAAGAGACTAAATTGATGCTAGAAAGGTAGGTTGGACTCAAACTGTGGAGGATCTTGAATGTTAAAGTAAGGAGTTATATTATAGAGCATAGTTGTCGACATTTTATATCCCTGGGACCCTGACAAATCCCTGAGACTCTTTCAGAGCAGCAAGGAGGTCAAAACTATTTTAATAATAAATATTTGGCTATTAAAATACTCTTCCCTTTTCTAGCTATATATTTGTGTGAGTCCAGATTTTCTTCATATACTTCAACCAAAATAACATCACAACAGATTGAATGCAGAAGCAGATATGATCCACCTGTCTTCTATTAAACAGAACTTTAAAGAGATTTACAAAAATACATGTAACAGTACCATTCTTCTCACTATTTTTTGTA